>NC_064927.1:370827625-371134168 GCF_023897955.1 Schistocerca gregaria
GGCTCAAGGTTGTGCTTGTGTGGGCAGCGTATCGGTAGCATAAAAGGAAGCCTCTTCACGAGTAGGACACTCTCGATGGACACTATGTTGTGAGCACTTTTCATTGTGGCATGCCTGATGGCAGCATCCTTCGCGGCCCCCAGAGCCAGGGCAGCCTGGAGTAGAAGGGGCCACGGCCGCATAGTGAACGGCGAACCTGCCGTTAAAACAGATTACCCCTGAGTACTCGCCATAGAGTTCCTGGTCAGACAGGAGTGGGGCGGATCCATAATCAGCACGACGCGAGCGATGTCTGCCTGCCACTGCTTCTATGACGACGTCAACAAGATGTCGCTGCGGGCCGGATCGACAGTACGCGAGAGTGGTGGTGTCGTCTCCGGAATATCGACAGTCGTTTACCACGCGAATTACGACAGCATCACCCTCGACAACGACATGGTTGTCGTGCAGGTAAGCTGACGTTTCGTCCATACATGGAGCATCAAATCTAATGAACTAGTCCTTTTATCGAGAATGATGCGGCTTGACACTATCGATTAAGGGGAGCCCGAACGATCCATTTCCTCCATGTTAATTTTAGCAAATAGAAGGAAATTTTTTTTCTAAAACCATTAAACATATTGCTCTGAAATTTGGACTACATGTTGAGTGAATATTTCTCTACAAGGTTGTAATGCCATGTTAAGAAATATTTTTTGGTTTTTGTTTTGCAATTTTTTTAAACAGATGCTTCCTTTTTCTCTAAAATTTTGCACTTTTTCTTCTATATAAGTTTCTGTATAATTTTCATTGACACACTGTTAGCAGTTTTTGAGAATATGTTCCTCAAAGATGAAAATTTTAAAGTTACAGGAAATGCCTTCCAAAGTGTTTTTATTCATTCCTGTCCAATATGATGGATTACCAGCATCCTCTTCTTTTTCCACTGTTAGTTTCCTTTTCACAGGTCATTCTTCCCTTTTGCTGCATGTTATAGGCTTTTGTATCTTCTTCGTGCACCTCTTAGTCTTTCTTCATTAATTATGCTCGTTTTGGAAAAGGTGTTGTGTCCTGATTGGAAACCGAAACGTTTCAGCACATCACATTTGATAATGTTTCCTTCATTGTATGTTATCACTGCGTCATACACTCCGAAATGCGATGTTTTTATTTGTACAAACGCTCTTTTGGGAATCCTAATCCAAATTAAATTATTTACACTTTCATTTGAATTTGGTGTTTTTCCATGCAAACACTTTTCCAATAAACTTGGCTTTGATAAATCTCTGAATATGGGCTTGGTTACATCAATTACAGTTTTTGGCAAACTGTTTTTATGGGCATATTCCTTTCCTGATGGGTACATACACCATGAGTCATCACCTGTAGGGCACAGTGCATGTTGTGGGTGCTCATTTGCTGATGCAGTATGATAAAATAATGCCCATACTCCTCTCCTCATATGCTCAATTCTTCTTCCATTTTGACTCATTGCACACCCATAATACCTCTGAAGTGTATGAGTTGCTTCATCTGTCAATCTTCCTGTTCCTCGAATCCTGCCTCGGGCATGGATGTGTGTGATGTCCTTAGGTTAGTCAGGTTTAAGTAGTTCTAAGTTCTAGGGGACTGACGACGTCTGATGTTAAGTCCAATAGTGCTCAGATCCATTTGAACCTCCCTCTTCCTCCAAAGCTCTTACGATCACTAAGCTTCTGGGATCCTAATATCTGCTTTAGTTTGCGCAAGCTAGCCCCCATGCGCTTCTGCACGTGTCCAATGCACTCCTGTTTTTTAATGTGAATTTCATTGCCATAAGGTTTGATTTCCTCTACGGCTTTATATCCTTTAAAATCATCACCTCCTAGATATTTAGTGTATCGTACGTTATACCACCACTCCTGTGATCTGGAAAAAATTGCTTTGACTCCCTCTAATCCCATCGCTCCACTCGTGCCGTGAAAATTGCTTCACAACTTTCACAATGTTCGTCCTTGGTATTGCCCTTACATCTGAAATGTTTTGAGAGAATAGCAACATCAACTACATTGCAACTGCCTCCACTGGTAGGTGTCACAACTCCACCCACTTTCTCTGTCCATCTTCTCCACTCCTCACTCCCTGTACATCTCCTCTTCTTCCTTATCTCCCTATGCCTCTCCTCCTTTTCCTTTCTCTGTCCATCTCCTCCTCTACCCTCTCTCTCTCTGTCCGCCTCCTTCTCCTCCCTTTCTATTTCCTCCTCCCCTTCCATCTGTAAATCTCTTACTCCCACCTGTCTGCCTGTCTCTTCCTCCCCTCTCTCTGTCCATCTCCTACTCCTTCCTTTCTCTGTCCATCTCCTCTCCATTTTCACTGTCCATTTCCCTCTTCCCTATCTCTGTCCATCCTACACCTCCTCCTCCTGTCTGTACCTATCACGTCCTTCTCTCTCACTGTCTCAGTCTCTTCATCCACCCTTATCTCTCTCCATATCATCAGACTCATCTCATTAGGAGACTGTTGGTTCTTATCCCTATCTTCCAACATTTTAACTAATAAATCTACCAAATTTCACTGAAATAGTTCCATGGATTTAGGATGAGCTTTTTGCCTGTGGCTTTACTCGCAAATGCACATGTCAAATATATTTCATACGTATGAGGTGTGCAAGAAAAGTGATGCGACTGATATTTTATCTACCAATTTTTTAAATTTATTTCACACATTACTGTTCACACGTATACACTGGTGGGGGTTCTTTTTTCCACTCTTGGTAGCAACAGTGAAAGGCTTCAACTGAAAGGACCTTTAACAAACGTTATGACATCAATCTTCGTGTTAAAATTGCGGTATCCACTCGTGTGACCTTTGAAAAGTTGTAATAGGCCTATGGGGAGCGTTCCTTGTCAATAGCACATCTTTGAATGAACTGCAGAGCACTAAAATGACGTCCTATTAACACATTTTTCAATTTCAGGGAAAGAAAATAGTGGCAAGCGCACAGACTGAGCGAGATGGTGCAGTGGTTAAGTGGTTAGCACAATGGACTCACATGGGGGGGGGGGGCAACGATTTAGACGTGGGTCCAGCCTCCCAGATTTAGGTTTTTCGTCATTTCCCTAAATCGCTCCAGTAAAATTCTGGGATGACTGCTATGAAAGGGCACGCCCGATTTCCTTTCCCATCCTGCACAATTTCAAATGACCTTGATGACGACGGAACGTTAAACTCAATCTTTCTTCCTTTCTCAACGCCTCAGATCAGGCAAGTAGAGGCGGGGGGGGGGGGTGTAGAAAAAAAAGGAAAGCCTTTTGAGATCGTAAGTTCCGTGATGGAAGTGGTCGTGTGAGATGGGGAGTTGTCATGATGCACAATCAAACAAATGGTTCAAATGGCTCTGAGCACTATGGGACTTAACATCTGTGGTCATCAGTCCACTGGAAATTTGAACTACTTAAACCTAACTAACCTAAGGACATCACACACATCCATGCCCGAGGGAGGATTCGAACCTGCGACCGTAGCGGTCACGTGGTTCCAGAATGAAGCGCCTAGAACCGGATGCACAATCCACTTGCCTGCAATGTCCATGTTTCTCTTAATTCACCCTTTACCCAAGGCTTTCATGGATAACTGTGTAAAACACTTGGTGGCCAGTTTATCCTGAGGAGCCCTACATTCAAAAATCCATATCAGCTTTGTTTTGATCGTTTATTTGCTCATTCGAGCATTCTTCAATCGAAGATATGTCTCAGTGTGCCACTCCACACTTTTCCGCTTTGTCTCATGATCATACGCAGAAATCCACTATTAATCACCTGTGATTACACGCCTCAATCATTCGTGGTCACCGACAGTCCTCTCAAGAAGATAAACTCACAAATTTCTTCGATTGTCCATCTGCTCAGTTGTTGGGTTTTTCTGCAGTATTTTCCCACAAATCGCTCGTGTGTGAAAAATGTCGGTCAAAATTTGATGTAGCGTTAAAGAGTTTACGTTTAACAGGTCACCCATCTTTATTGTTAAACGTCGTTCTGGTCTCACAAGAGGATGTACACATTCGATGTTAACGTCGGCTTGTGAAACTGATGGTCTCCCTGAACGAGGTTTATCTTCAACGTGTACTCAGCCTTCCAAAAATGATCTGTGCAGGCTAGGTGTGCTATTGACAAGGAACGCTCCCCATAGGCCTATTACAACTTCTCAAAGGTCACAGCGTGGATAACGCAATTTTAACACGAAGCTTGATGGCATAACGTTGCTCTAAATTCCGCTGTTCCATATTGTAACACACAACAGAAACTCGCGTGATGGATGTAAGGACCTGAAACGCGGACTGAGCGTCAGGAAGGGATGAACTCACAGGTCCCCAAAATAAAGCTCACAGTGTTGCAAAATCACTTTCCTTACTTTTCTCAAAATCTCGTATTTAACACTTTTCATATGTACTTGTACACAAATTTTACCTGTATATCTGCGAATTTCGCCCTGCACAAAGAGAGGGGGAAGGGGAAAGTGGACTAACAGAACTGGAATAAATTTTATTTTTTGGTCATTAGTCTACTGATTGGTTTGATGCGGCCCACCACGAATTCCTTTCCTGTGCTAACCTCTTCATCTAAGAGTATCACTTGCAACCTACGTCCTCAATTATTTGCTTGACGTATTCCAATCTCTATCTTCCTCTACAGTTTGTGCCCTCTACAGCTCCCTCTAGTACCATGGAAGTCATTCCCTCATGTCTTAGCAGATGTCCTATCATCCTGTCCCTTCTCCTTATCAGTGTTTTCCACATATTCCTTTCCTCTCCGATTCTGCGTAGAACCTCCTCATTCCTTACCTTACCAGTCCACCTAATTTTCAACATTCATCTATAGCACCACATCTCAAATGCTTCGATTCTCTTCTGTTCCGGTTTTCCCACAGTCCATGTTTCACTACCATACAATGCTGTTCTCCAGACGTACATCCTCAGAAATATCTTCCTCAGATTAAGGTCGGTATTTGATATTAGTAGACTTCTCTTGGCCAGAAATGCCTTTTTTGCCATAGCGAGTCTGCTTTTGATGTCCTCCTTGCTCCGTCCGTCATTGGTTGTTTTACTGCCTAGGTAGCAGAATTTCTTAACTTCATTGACTTCGTGACCATCAATCCTGATGTTAAGTTTCTCGCTGTTCTCATTTCTACTACTTCTCATTACCTTCGTCTTTCTCCGATTTACTCTCAAACCATACTGTGTACTCTTTAGACTGTTCATTCCATTCAGCAGATCATTTAATCCTTTTTCACTTTCACTCAGGTTAGCAATGTCATCAGCACATCGTATCATTGATATCCTTTCACCTTGTATTTTATTTCCATAATTGCTTCTTCGATATACAGATTGAGAAGTAGGGGCGAAAGTCTACAACCTTGTCTTACTCCCTTCTTAATACGAGCACTTCGTTCTTGATCGTCCACTCTTATTATTCCCTCTTGGTTGTTGTACATATTGTATATGACCCGTCTCTCCCTATAGCTTACCCCTACTTTTTTCAGAATCTCGAACACCTTGCACCATTTTATATTGTCGAACGCTTTTTCCAGGTCGACAAACCCTATGAACGTGTCTTGATTTTTCTTTACCCTTGCTTCCATTATTAGCCGTAACGTAAGAATTGCCTCTCTCGTGCCTTTACTTTTCCTAAAGCCAAACTGATCGTCACCTAGCGCATTCTCAATATTCTTTTCCATTCTTCTGTATGTTATTCTTGTAAGCAGCTTCGATGCATGAGCTGTTAAGCTGATTGTGCGATAATTCTCGCACTTGTCAGCTCTTGCCGTCTTCGGAAGTGTGTGGATGATGCTTTTCCGAAAGTCAGATGGTATGTCGCCAGACTCATATATTCTACACACCAACGTGACTAGTCGTTTTGTTGCCACTTCCCCTAATGATTTTAGAAATTCTGATGGAATGTTATCTATCCCTTCTGCCTTATTTGATCGTAAGTCCTCCAAAGCTCTTTTAAATTCCGATTCTAATACTGGATCCCCTATCTCTCCTAAATCGACTCATGTTTCTTCTTCTATCACATCAGACAAATTTTCACCCTCATAGAGGCTTTCAATGTATTCTTTCCACCTATCTGCTCTCTCCTCTGCATTTAACAGTGGAATTCCCGTTGCACTCTTAATGTTACCACCGTTGCTTTTAATGTCACCAAAGGTTGTTTTGACTTTCCTGTATGCTGAGTCTGTCCTTCCGACAATCATATGTTTTTCGATGTCTTCACATTTTTTATGCGGCCATTTCGTCTTAGCTTCCCTGCACTTCCTATTTATTTCATTCCTCAGCGACTTGTCTCTCTGTATACCTGATTTTCCCGGAACATGTTTGTACTTCCTCCTTTCATCAATCAACTGAAGTATTTCTTCTGTTACCCATGGTTTCTTCGCAGCTGCCTTCTTTGTAGCTATGTTTTCCTTCCCAACATCTGTGATGGCCATTTTTAGAGACGTCCATTCCTCTTCAACTGTGTTGCCTATTGCGCTATTCCTTATTGCTGTATCTATAGCGTTAGAGAACTTCAAACGTATCTCGTCGTTGCTTAGAACTTCCGTATCCCACTTCTTAGCGTATTGATTCTTCCTGACTAATGTCTTGAACTTCAGCCTACTCTTCACCACTACTATATTGTGATCTGAGTCTATATCTGCTCCTGGGTACGCCTTACAATCCAGTATCTGATTTCGGAATCTCTGTCTGACCATGATGTAATGTAACTGAAATCTTCCCTCATCTCCTGACCTTTTCCAAGTATACCTCCTCCTCTTGTGATTCTTGGACAGGGTATTCGCTATTACTAGCTGAAACTTGTTACACAACTCAATTAGTCTTTCTCCTCTTTCATTCCTTGTCCCAAGCCCATATTCTCCTGTAACCTTTTCTTCTACTCCTTCCCCTACAACTGCATTCCAGTCGCCCATGACTATTAGATATTCGTCCCCCTTTACATACTGCATTACCCTTTCAATATCCTCATACACTTTCTCTATCTGTTCATCTTCGGCTTGCGATGTCAGCATGTATACCTGAACTATCGTTGTCGTTGTTGGTCTGCTGTCGATTCTGATTAGAACAACCCGGTCAATGAACTGTTCACAGTAACACACCCTCTGCCCTACCTTCCTATTCATAACGAATCCTACACCTGTTATACCATTTTCTGCTGCTGTTGATATTACCCGATACTCATCTGACCAGAAATCCTTGCCTTCCTTCCACTTCACTTCACTGACCCCTACTATATCTAGTTTGAGCCTTTGCATTTCCCTTTTCAGATTTTCTAGTTTACCTACCACGTTCAAGCTTCTGACATTCCACGCCCCGACTCGTAGAACATTATCCTTTCGTTGATTATTGAATCTTTTTCTCATGGTAACCTCCGCCTTGGCAGTCCCATCCCGGAGATCCGAATGGGGGACTATTTCGGAATCTTTTGCCAATGGAGAGATTATCATGACAGTTCTTCAACTACAGGCCACATGTCCTGTGGATACACGTTACGTGTCTTTAATGCAGTGGTTTCCATTGCCTTCTGCATCCTCATGTCGTTGATCATTGCTGATTCTTCCGCCTTCAGGGGCAATTTCCCACCCCTAGGACAAGAGAGTGCCCTGAACCTCTATCCACTCCTCCACCCTCTTTGACAAGGCCGTTGGCAGAATGAGGCTGACGTCTTATGCCGGATGTCTTCGGCCGCCAATGCTGATTATTTATCAAAATTTAGGCAGTAGCGGGGATCGAACTCGGGACCGAAGACGTTTTGATTTTGAATCAAAGACGCTACCCCCCTTTTTTTTTTTGAGTTTGTCACATAAACTGAAATTAAACTTTTCACTCGAGGGAAGACCTTTTTTTATTTTTATTTTTTATTTTTTTTATGTGGGGGAGGGCGGGGAAGGCCGAGTGATCAGGGGTCGTAACCCGAGGCCTGGTCACAGTGTCCCCCTCGTCCGTCAAGGAATCAAGGAATCAATGATGGGAAGGAGAAATCTTTTGTGGGAATCATTAATTATTTATTTATTTTTATTTACTGTTTTTTGATACAAAGTTAATGTGGTTTGACTTTATACCACAACAAAAATAAATGTATCTAGCACCGTATCGTGCCCTGAGTAAAAAAAAAAAAAATCTCGGCACGTTCCTACACCGAGGTAATGTATATGGGGAAAACGAAAAAAAAAGTGCTTCATACAGGATGTAGAAGGGTGTGTCGCTACTCTCCTTACGCTTCATCATCCAGGTACGTCTTCACGTATATCATGTTATTCCACCGAGAATCGAACTTAGTCTTGTCAGCTCACTCAATGGGTGTCTTCTCCTACCTGTTGATGATCCAGCTGCGTGGAGGGTCGCGTAGGGCACTCCCTAAGTAATTAGAAATATACTGTCTGTATTTTGGGTTCTTTACGATCTTGCAATGACGTTCTTGTAGGTAGTTCCAAAAGTCGAATACATCTTTAGGTCCATCGTGAAATAAGTAGTGTACCGCATGCGCACGGATCCATGTAACAGCGTTGGTCTTGGCGCGCGGAAAATACTGTTGATCCGGAAATAGTAGAAACTGAGGTGTAATGTGTTCCGGAGTCACTCGTAGAAAATACGACAAACTTTGTCGCACCAAGCGCCATACGTCTTCTGCCGCGCCACATGTGAGACGGTGTTCGGCCGTGTCTGGTATCCCGCAGTCTACGCAGATAGGCGATTCCGCCATGTTTACCTTGTGGAGGCGTGATCGGGTGATCTGTTTACCATTGACTGTGATATACCATGTGGATCGGACGGCTGTGTCCAGTGTAACCGCGTGAATCGTCTTCCACACCACCTTCCAATTAATCTGAGGGCTTTTGGTCTCCACGATGTTTGGTGGGCGCCTCTGCTGTAGGACATGATATATATCCCACGCCGACGCCTGTTTCGTCGGTGCTACTACGATACGGACATAGCTGTGTTCAATGTAAAAGTTCCCGAAGTAATAGAAGGGTGGGGGTATGTCTTGCGTCGTCAGTTGGGGCATAAGGGAGGGCGGAGCTAAGGACTCCAACAGCAAACCTGTCAAACTTTCCGGGTGGTGGCGCCACAGCTTGATGTTTGAGCTGACATACAGGGCCACAGCTCTGTCGTTGACATGGACTAGACCAAGACCTCCCCTTTCTGGGGTAAGGGTCATTGACTCATAACTGACTTTGAAGAGCATGCATGTACTGACGTAGGCTCCGAATGCCGCTAATAGACGTCGAGCCATCAGTAACGGTATTGGAAGAACACGCGCTATGTGTGGAAGGCGCGATGCGAGGTAAACATTGACGAAGTTTGTCCTTTGGAGGATGTCCAGGGTCCGCAGACGAAGGTTGAAGATCTGGACCCGAATTTGTTGCAATAAGCGGCGGTAGTTAAAAGCCGCAGTGAGCCGTATGTCGTTGTGAAACTCTATTCCGAGACATTTGATAGTGCCACGAAGCTGTAGGGGTTCGACACACGCTGGGGTCAACCCGTCTCCTACGGCCATGGCGAAGGATTTGGCGACGTTGAGACAGCTGCCGGAAGCCACACCGTACGTGGTAATCCATTCTAGTGCTCTGTTGACATCGTCGCGATTTCGGAACACGAGGACCAGGTCGTCTGCATATGCTGTACAGCGAAATGTGACGTCACGTAGGGTAAGACCGGTGAGGCGTTGACGGAGGCCACAGAGGAGCGGTTCCAGTGCCAGAGCATATAGTAACGTCGACAAGGGGCAGCCTTGACTCACGGAGCGGTAAATCGCGAGGGACTGCGAGAGACGCCCGTTAACGAGTACTTTGGAAGTCGCTCCTCGGAGGAGGCGCATCACGACGTCTGTGAATTGCTGTGAGTACTGCAAATGCTGGAGAACGGACGTTAGGTACGCGTGATCCACTCGATCAAAAGCTTGGCTAAAATCTAGTGATGCCAGCGCTCCCGGGATGCGGCGTGCCCTGGCTAGGGCTATTAAGTCACGGTATCGACACAGTGCTGTGTGGACGTTGTTGATACCCCCTAGGGAAGTCTGATCTGGCGAGATGACGTAAGGTAGGGTCGGTCGTAGACGGTATGCTAACAGTCTGGTGAATATCTTCATGTCGCAGTTGACGAGTGTTAGGGGGCGGTAATCTTGTATTCGAGCCCCACCTTTAGGTTTGTGAACCGGTGTAATTATTCCTTCTACGAAGGTCGCAGGGAGCGGCACCGCGGGGGACATAAGTTCCCGACAGATGTCTGTTAACTTGGGAGCCAGTAAATAATGGAAAGTTGTATAAAACTCCACAGGGAGCCCGTCCGGGCCAGGAGATTTATTCGCCGCTCCTTTACCGAAGGCGTCGATAACTTCGTCTTCCGTAATGTCGTTCAATAATTCAGTTTGTAAATCCTGTGGGACAACGCCGTAAACCAGTTGTGAGACTGCTGTCACCGTCGTTGGGTCGGAACATTGAGCAGAATAAAGTCGTGCGTAATGGTCGAAGAAGGCTGCAGCAATATCGCGTTGTGTGGTGTGACGAAGGCCGTCCTCAGTGGTGACGGCTTGTATCAGCGCCCGTCTTCGCAGTGTACGTTCTCGGATGACGTGGTACATGGTGGGTCGTTCCGTTGCGAGTCTGTCTTGTGTTCGCGCTCGGACGATTGTCCCTTCAAGGTGGCGGCGCATATGGGCTACGATCTGTGCTTTCGCTCGCTGAACTGTCAACTGTCGTTCCGGTGTAGGTGGCAAGGAGGCGCATTCGCGAAAGACGGTGAAATAAAAATCAAGGGTCTGCCGCCTCCAAGCAGCAGTCTCACGACCATACGTAATAAAGGTTCGCCGTAGGGCCGGCTTGGCGCAGGTTAACCACCAACTAATCGACGTAGGATACTTTGGGAGGCGGCGGACGCACAAACTCCACGTGTCTTCGATGGCGCGTCGACAATCCGGAGAAGCGAGATGAGCAAGGTTTAATTTCCAGGGATGTCGGCTACGCCACACCCGTTGGCGACGAAGGGCGACGGCACATATATAGACCTCGTGATCAGAAGAGGCTACTGGCCACACCTCCGCGTCACTCACCGTTGCCGCGAGAGAACGGGAGACGTAAATCCTATCGATGCGACTAGACGAGTGACTCGTGAAACGGGTGTATCCAGGTCCATTTCCTCGAACATGTTCCCATGTATCTACCAGCTGGAGATCGTCGATGAGTGTCCCAAGTTCGGGGCACGGTGAATGGCGTGGCAGCTGATCTTTAGGTCCTTGGGTGCAATTGAAATCGCCCCCTAATATCAAGTCATCGTGCCTGCCCTGAAAAAGGGATGCTATTCCTTCTGCAAAGAAGAGCGATCGGTCACGACGGCGATTCGTTCCGGAAGGGGCGTACACATTGATAAAGCGGACGCCTTGCACAGTTACGGCCATTCCTCTAGCGTCGGGGAGATATCGGACTTCGTCCGCCTCGAGGCCCTCTCTGAGGAGAATTGCGACTCCACTGTTAGTTGGCGAGGCGTGGGACACATGAGCCGTATAACCATACATCCCCGGGAAATCGGCGACGAAGACTTCTTGGAGAAAGACAATGTCAACGCCTGCTGCATTGAGCATGTCTTGGAGCAGCGACAACTTCGTACGTGTCCGAATGGTGTTAATGTTGATGGTCGTTAAGCGATAAGTCTGTAGATCGTCTCCTGCGGTGGGGGCCGCCGTCAGTGTCGCCGTAAAAGGTGGGGCCTGTGATCTGCTGGCCGCGTCCGCGCCGTCATCTGTTGCTACTCGGGAGGGGCCGAGTTGTGGGAGGAGAGACCCCTCTTCTCATCCACCACAGCGGCCGTAGAATCGTCTTCAATGTCATCCGCCCAAGGTCCGTAAGTTAACGGTGGCTGCGGTAGAACACTTGTGGGCTCAGTGACTAAGGGTGAATCCGCAGTTGTTTCCGGTTGTGTACCAACGGCGGGTAATGTGTTGGCCATCCGTTTGCCCGAGAGAGCGGAATCGGGTTTGTCAAAATCAAAGTGACCGGTGAGGGCGATCTCGTGTCATCCATTTTCCTCGTCGTTTCGTCGGCCGTCCGGTCGTCAACTGGAGAAGACGTCCGCTGGAGGCAATCGTCTGAGGGTGTGCGGCGTCGCTTTTTATGTTTTCTCGGTGACCTTTGTTTGCGGACGTGGGTTTCTGTGTCCGAAAGAGCTTGTGGCTCCCGTATAGCATCCCCCTCAGGTAGAAAGGCAGAGGTTGGTACAACCCTAGCGTCGAGTTCCATTCTCTCGTCCGAATCTTCATGTGGAGTCGATGGGCGGCGTTCTGCAACCTCTGCAGACACCGTAATGGTGTTGGTCACTCCAGGACCGGCGACAGGCGCGCATTCTAACGCTTCCTGTCTTCCTGGGGGGTTGTCGTCTGTCATAACAGTCGATCGTGTCACCTCTGCGTAATTGAGGGGGACGGCCGTGAGCGTAGGAGGTGGTGTCGTGTCATGCAATGGAAGTTGTGTAACCCGACGTTGAATACACGCCGAGCGCACATCACCCTCCTGGCCGCAACCAGAACAAGTACGAGGTTGTCCGTCGTACATTACTATTGCTCGACAGCCACCTATGACTAAGTAGGACGGCACATGTTTCTTTAATTCAATTTTCACTTGACGGACGCCGTTGAGGACCTGGTACTTCTCGAAAGTGTTCCATTTTTCGGCCACGTGACTAATTACCGTCCCATAAGGGCGGAAAGCTGAGGTAACGACGTCCGGTGGTACTTCGAAATGGAGTTCGAAGACTCTTAGTGTGCGTAATCCTAGTCCAGCATGGTCAACAGTAACCTCTCCGATGTGACCATAGGAGTGTTTGAACTTGAGAGTATTCGCGCATCTGTTCACAACTGCGTGACATAACTCGTCATCGACCATCTTGACGTAAACAACGCTACTTGTGATGGATAGGTGGATACCGATGATGTGCTGTGTTGGTATTTGAACTTCGTCACGGATGAATGGTTCGACTTCAAAGGCTCGTGGTCGTGCGTAGTCGGGCTGGAACGTGATCTTGATGGTAGCTTTTCTGTACGAATGATCCATGGCGACTCAGTGTTAACGGACGCGAGTATTAGCTGCGGCAAGGAAGTACACAAACTACGCGCGCTCGCGATTCTGCGGACGGGACGTAAACAAGACGTCCTCGGCGCTCACCGGTCGAAAGCAGACTGACCCTAGACTACGGCTCCTTCTTGTAATAAATACATACTAGAAAAATTCCAAGTAGGTATTAAAATCCATGGAGAAGAAATAAAAACTTTGAGGTTCGCCGATGACATTGTGATTCTGTCAGAGACAGCAAAGGACTTGGAAGAGCAACTGAACAGAATTGACAGTGTCTTGAAAGGAGGATATAAGATGAACATCAACATAAGCAAAACGAGGATAATGGAATGTAGTCGATTTAAGTCGGGTGATGCTGAGGGAATTAGACTAGGAAATGAGGCACCTTAAGTAGTAAAGGAGTTTTGCTATTTGGGGAGCAAAATAACTGATGATGGTAGAAGTAGAGAGGATATAAGATGTAGACTGGCAATGGCAAGGAAAGCGTTTCTGAAGAAGAGAAATTTGTTAACATCGAGTATAGATTTAAGTGTCATGATGTCTTTTCTGAAAGTATTTGTATGGAGTGTAGCCATGTATGGAAGTGAAACATGGACAAGAAGAGAATAGAAGCTTTGGAAATGTAGTGCTACAGAAGAATGCTGAAAGATTAGATGGCTAGATATCATAATTAATGAGGAAGTATTGAATAGGATTGGGGAGAAGAGAACTTTGTGGCACAACTTGACCAGAAGAAAGGATCGGTTGGTAGGACATGTTCTGAGGCATCAAGGGATCAGCAATTTAGTATTGGAGGGCAGCGTGGAGGGTAAAAATCGTAGAGGGAGACCAAGAGATGAATACACTAAGCAGATTCAGAAGGATGTAGGTTGCAGTAGGTACTGGGAGCTGAAGAACCTTGCACAGGATAGAGTATAATGGAAAGCTGCATCAAACCAGTCTCAGGACTGAAGACCACAACAACAACAAGGCAACGGTGGGTACTATGTTAGTATTGTATAAAACTTTTACTCCACTGGAATTATCAGTATTACAGAAGGGCATGGATAAGTATACAAAATAGTAAAGCATCAACCAAATATACCGCGTATATTGAACCAGGGACCTAGTAACGACGGAGATGCTTCGTCCCGCCGTAGCCCTCAGTGGCTCACAAGCTTACAATAGGCCACAGCAGTCCACCCACCACCGCCGTCCCATCCCGAACCCAGTGTTACTGTGCAGTTCGGCCCCTAGTAGACCCCCCCCCCCCCCCCCAGGCCCTGCTTCCGGGAGCTTTCATACGAGACGAGTGTAGCCCCAAATGTTTGCGTGCCGGCATAGTGTAACTGAGGCGATATAAGGGGAACCAGCCCGCATTCACCGAAGCAGATGTAAAATCGACTTAAAAACCATCCGCAGGCTGGCCGGCACACAGGACCTCGACACTAATCGTTCGTGCCGAGGACCGGCATGCCTTCCAGGCAGCGCTTTAGACCACGTGGCTAGCCGGGCAGGCAAATACACAGTACTTAATATCAATATTAAAACCCACTGAGATCAGAACTTTACAATAAAGGGGGCATGAACTGACATACGGAAAGAAAAACACACTTACCAACGGAAGAACAATAGGATACCCAATCATACAATACTCTCAACCAGGGCCAACACCTTAAGCCAAACAGTAGACAGACACCAAAGATAAAGAGACACATTAATCATATGTACACCATGTAGTAATAAGAGCAAAGAAAGCAACAGCACTAACAGGCAATATTCTGCCCAGAACATAATCAAACTGAGCACTATTCTACAATTCCAGGCCTAACCACCTTGTTGTGCTTCAGCAACGTGAAACTTTGGGTACTTAGGTTGCCCAGCACTGGCACGACCATTTACTTGATGAGACAGCACTAGCCATTACAATAAACTGTCTTCCAACTGACGTAGCAGAAAGCAGTTCTTAGCAAGCACTTCCCCACTCCCCATCACACTGGATCCCCCGTATGCTGCTCCAGCTGGAACGATGGCCCATAATGGCAGCAACCACATCCAGCCTGAGACATCCCTCGGCCCATTTGCCAAGCTGCTCCACAACACTCCCAGTTTATCTCCAGCTAGTCACTCTAGAGATCCAACTCGCTTTTTCTGGCCGATTATAAACGCCTCTGCCTCCCGCCAGCATGTTTAAGTGCTCACTACAATTGCTGGTTCTGCTTGCGACCTCTTGCGTGTTCCGCTACAAATCAAGTAGAATATGTTTGGCCAGTGATGAGAAAAACAAATGTGCCGGAAATCATGGCGCAAGAGCAGTACAGTATTTGACATAATCTTTTTTTAATGAACTACAGAAAATCATTTATGAATAAATGTTTGCATGTATGTTTTGTGTTTGTATGCTTAGATACTTTTGATATGTAACTATTACAAATGTGGAAATACTGTACGTTCCCTACTTCAGATATTTTTATAAACAATTTCGGACTTGCAGATCATTTTCAACAAAGTGCTAATTTATGCAATTCAAGTAAAGCTTACATTTTCCTGATAAGTAACAAGGACGTTTTAGATATGTTAATAATGTATTACAAATTTCCGTTTGCTCTGATATACAATCATGGTCATAAATTAAGGATAATGCTGATACATGATGAAACAATGCTCTGTTGGGTGACTTGTGAGATTAAATCACCTCGGGGTATGACCATGCGGTGCATTTGACCTGTGGTCGTCGCATGATGGCGCTAGCAAAAAAATGGTTCAAATGGCTCTGAGCACTATGGGACTCAACTGCTGTGGTCATCAGTCCCCTGTAACTTAGAACTACTTAAACGTAACTAACCTAAGGACATCACACACATCCATGCCCGAGGCAGGATTCGAACCTGCGACCGTAGCAGTCGCACGGTTCCGGACTGCGCGCCTAGAATCGCGAGACCACCGCGGCCGGCGGCGCTAGCAGCAGTCCACATTCGCAGAGTTGTGTTGGTGCAGAGAGAACGGTGCAGCGAATAAATGTGCAGACATTTTCAGACGTGCTACTGGTGACCATGTGTTGAAAATGGCTCAAAGAACACATAATGATGACGTTATGAGGGGTAGAATACTAGGGCGACTGGAGGCTGGTAAAATACAGCAGGTCGTATCACGGGCACTCCGTGTGCCACCTACAAAATGTGATCCCAAGATTATGGGCGCTACAGTACAGGACGTCTACAGTGTACAACACCACAAGAAGACCGATATCTCACCATCAGTGCTTGCAGACGGCCACGGAGTACTGCAGGTAGCCCTTCTCGGGACCTTACCGCAGCCACTGGAAGAGTTGTCTCCAGACACACAGTCTACAGACGGCTGAACGGATATGGTTTATTTGCCTCGAGACCTGCAATGTTCATTCCACTGACCCCTGGTCACAGGAGAGCCCGTAGAGCCTGGTGTCAAGAACACAGTACATGGTCATTCCAACAGTGGTCCCAGGTTATGTCAACGGACGAGTCCAGGTATAGTCTGAACAGTGATTCTCGCCGGATTTTCATCTGGCATGAACCAGGAACCAGGTAACAGCCCCTTAATGTCCTTGAACGGGAGCTGTATGGAGGTCGTGGTTTGATGGTGTGAGGTGCACGTACACCCCTGCATGCCTTTGGCAGAGGAACTGTAAGAGGTCAGGTGTATTGGGACGTCATTTTGCATCAGTATTTCCGTCTTTTCAGGGGTGCAGTGGGTCCCATCTTCCTCCTGATGGATGATAACGCACGACCCCACAGAGCTGCCATCGTGGAGGAGTACCTTGAAACAGAAGATATCAGGTGAATGGAGTGTCCTGCCTGTTCTTCAGACCTAAACCCCATCGAGCACGTCTGGGATGCTCTCGGTCGACGTATCGCTGCACGTCTTCAAACCCCTAGGACACTTCAGGAGCTCCGACAGGCCCTGCTGCTAGAATGGGAGGCTATACCCAAACAGCTGCTCGACCCCCTGATCCAGAGTATGCCAACCTGTTGTGCGGCCTGTGTATGTGTACACGGTGATCATATCGCATATTGATGTGGGGGTACGTGCGCAGGAAACAGTGGCGTTTTGTAGGACATGTGTTTCGGGACGGTTTTCTCAACTTATCACCAATACCATGGACTTAGAGATCTGTATCGTGTGTGTTCCCTGTGTGCCTGTACTATTTGCACCAGTTTTGTGTAGTGCCACGTAGTGTGGCTCCACATTCTGCAATTATCCTTAATTTATGAGCATGAATGTATTTTACAGCTGATGCGGAAACAAAATCGATCTTTCCGACTTCATTCTCAGCCCAACAATACTAAGGTATTGTAGTGTAGTTCTTCTAGAAGGACAGGGCTTTTTCTTTTTACCTCCTTCTCGTCATCATCATTAAGTTAGCAGCGATTCTATTTAAGTCAATTTTGTGTGCAGTCTCTCGGTACGATGCTTCTCTGCAACTCAAGCCGATGATTCAACTTTTCTCAGACTCTGAAGCATGTCAATAAGATTCACGTCCACGGCCTCACACACTCTTTAGCCATTATGTAACGACATCGTGGTTCATCAGTAGGATAGGCATTTTTCTTCTCTGAAAGCACTGAAAATAAGTTAATGTAACGATGAATTTTAATAACGTATCTTTCAGGCATCTAATACAGTAGTATTAGTGTCGTAGCTTTTGTCAATGTGTTCATGCTGTAGCACTTTCCATTTCAGTCATTGAATTTCAGAGAGTTCCTAGTTCTTGTGAGTAACGTATAATGTTGTCCACAGCCTTTCGAACCATTCCAGGTGGGACCAAACATCCAGATCGTCAATGTGCCTTCTAAATTCGGATACGAGGCCCCTGCAGGCCTCCCTGTTACTGTTGTCGGCTGGGGCATGGACGGCGACGGCAACCGACCTGAACAGTTGCAGAAAGTGGACCTCTCCGTTGGCAAGACATCGATCTGTAAGGACATATTTGCCGATTACAATCCAGTCACCGAGAGTATGATGTGTGCAGGTGTCATCAACTAGAGTCCCTGGAATGGTGACTCCGGGAGTCCGGTAGTGTTCGGGAGCGTGCAGGTCGTCATCGCGTCCTGGGGAGACAACTGCGAGTACCCGCTGGCGGTGTACACCAGCGTAGGCTTCGTGCGTCTCTGGTCCCCAAATCAAATTAGAGAGTAACAGATATTGGTGCCATGTTTGCTCTTCTCTGACTGGTACGCCTACACGATGATAAATGGGGAAATGAGATTAGTGAGAGTACATTCTGTTGTATGCACTCAGAATTTTGGTTTATTATTTTCTAGCCTCCGTCTGAAGGGGGTCGGCAGCAGCGAAGTCTGGTTCTGTTTGGTGACATTGATTGTAAACACAACAAAGTTGAAAATAAAAACATAAGTTTGTGTAACGAAAAAGAAGTTATTATCGTAAAGGTCTGACATCGTAGCGGAATTAGAAGAATCATAGCTCCATTTTCAATGTATAATATTAATCGTATGGCAATTACACCTCAGTATAAAAATTCGTCTAAGATTCTAGAAGGATCGTTCACATGCCACATCAGACTGATGTTTCAACGGCAAGCATAAACGCAGTGCTAACAGCCTAGTGAGTAGCAGTACATGGTCAAATTTGTTTTACACGACGGAAAATATGGCCTGTGCGCATAGGACGTTCCTCCACAATGTCGAAAAGCTTGAAGAAAAATATTGAAAAGTATAAAAAGGGCTATTACTGACTACGGTTCCAATGGATTTGAGATGCTTATGTTGGAGAAGGTGTTGGATCCGCTGTCATTCCATTGTTGTTCGTCTGCTGGAGCTTGACTTCCAGCTCTGGATATGGCGTTGGATGAAGAACTAGGTACGGAGACTAGAGATGACATGTAAGTGAGAAGCTGATGAGAGTGTGAAGGTTGGGATAGAGAACTCTCTAGTCCACACTGCAAAGATTTTGGTAGTCTCCAGTGAGACTGCCGATTCTGCAGAGTGGGTTTCCGATTCGGTTCGACGTCGAGGCTGTAGAAAGTGAGATGGAAGTTGTTCTGCTGTTCTCTAATGGAAGTTGTAGTTCTGCTGGCAAGATGATTCTTGCATATGCTGTTGTTTATAAATATTTGACGATGCTGGTGATGATTTTCTGTTTAACATTTGACGATGCCACTATGGCTGCAGTACGTTAGGACATGTTTTTATAAAACGTATCTGAAGATGGTTATTATAGACCGAAACCGGTAGTCTGAAGACAAAAAAAAATTGTGGCCGCAGACTTAAAGTAAAGGAAATGTATTCTACATTCGGGTCACTGTTTTATTCGCGATCATGTCGCACCTTGTGAAGTTGTTTTTTAAGTACATTGCGGAGGAATTCAGGCGAAATGTGGAATATGCCCCCACTGTGGTTTGTTGGAATATATGGGTCCCTAAAAGGTGAATATTCTGAAGGTCTTACAATTAAAGGTGTAGGTGGTTTTGCAGAAGTCAGGAAATTCGGAAATTTGTGGTAAGGTCTTCTGGGACCAAACTGCTGAGGTCATCGGTCCCTAAGCTTACGTACTAGTTAATCTAACTTAAACGAATATACCCTAAGGACAACATACACACAAATGTCCGAGGGAGAACTCGATGCTCTGACGGGGCCAGCCGCGCGGGCTGTGACAAGTTGCCTAGAACACGCTGCTACCCCTCGCAGAAGTCAGAGATTGTAAGTTGTGGCATCCTTCATGAGGTGATTAGGGGATTGTATGTAGTGGTATCTTTTCAGTAGGTGATTTGCCTTTCAATAGGGAAAAGAGAGGGGACTGTTACAATTTAGCAAACATAGTAGTTGCAGTCTAGGCATTTCATTCTATTGCATGACTGAGTCGGGAAAGATTCGACACTGTCTCTACATAACAAACGACGGCACAATTAATAATGAGTTTGAGGAAAAGTTTTGGAATATTGTGAAAGGAATATGGGAGGGCTGCTATTTAAAATGGGTAGGAATTTCCGAGTTTGTATGTAAAAGTACATTGCCGCCCATCTGGGTCTCCTGTGATCTTGGGATCAATTCCTTAAATACATAGAAACCGAAGACTATAGCAAGGAGTTGATTCAGCATGAGAAAAATGAGGATCTGCGGATTCTGTTGTCACAAGTCTTCACGAAACATCAGCTCGGGTATCTGTAATTTTGGAAGCTACAGATTAATTTATAAGGTAGCCTTCATGTAGAGTTATGTCAGGTTATAAAGAAAGGAAGCGGAGACAGTATTTGGAACATGTGAATGGAGACCAAAGGTTACAACAAGGATTTAATCCAGCATGAGAAAACGACGATTTGAGAATTCTGATGTCACAGAGTCTTTACAGGAAATTAGCAGGAGTTTGTGTAGTCCGAGAAGATACATTTTCTTTCCAAGACAGTATTCATGTAGGATGAAATCCGGTCATCACAAAAGGAAATGGAGACAATATTTGGAAGTGAAGCCTATATACTCAGTGTAGAGAGTTTTTTGGGTTTCTTATTTGTGTGAAAGATTGTATTTCATGTGTCGTTTTACCAGAAGTGTGGTCAGTCAGCTCAAGCTGACGTTGATTAGTTTGTAGCAGATGACGGAGGTGCAACTTTGGCAGATGTCTAAAAGTCTGGTGAATGCCTCCAGTTTTGTATGCTGCTATGAAGAGTGTGAATGCAGACTGTGGTGCTGAAGTGGTTGTGAGTACCGTGTATACGCCGGTGCCGTTGATGGTGCTGTAGATGCAGCCTTCATACGTATCTCAACAGTTACAGAAGAGCTTTCTGGTGAATGAGATTATTACAGGAGAGGCACTAGCTGTAGCTCTGGTGGCGGGGTAGTGGAATAGCGGGGTAATTTTGAAGCACGTATGGAGTGAAGACAAGATGTAATTGTGCATATGGAATACATTTGGATATAGATAGTGCTTTACATGAAGGTAATAGGAATATCCAACAATTATTGAAATGGGAGGTATGTGTCACTGACTCTGCATATGAGGCATAAGGTATTTCTACCTGGAAGTTTTGGGAGATAGCATCTGGCTTAGCGTTGGCCAGGGAGAATCCTTAAATGCGTATACAGTCCGATCTGCAGGTATTTTAGCGTGCCTCCCACTCAATGATGAGCACTAAATCTCTCTAGCCATTTTCATTACGACGAACAACGGAAGAACGTCGAACCAGGTCTCGTTAGTCCTATGTTGTATGAACAAGGAATTTACTAGGAGCACATACTCCTAAAAACGGTAAAATTCATTGCCCTGACAAATTCCAGTGCACACATTTATGCACATTCTGCAAATCTGGAGTACTCTATCAGTTAAATTTCATAACCAGTATCACAATATTTGTATTGTTTACCTACGATGTGTACTTGTGAAAACAGCTGAGAAAATTTCGTTACTAGTGGACCTGCAGCGTCATGAGGTCGAAGAACTACACTTTTTTGATACAAGTTTCTGCTGCTCTATAAATATATTTACTCGTAGTGATTAAAAACCTACATGGGCAGCTCCTTTTGGCGTTTTAGACTATCATGATGCGTAACTGCACAGATTTCCGTAATAATTACAATATTGTTCCATACATCTACGTTAGTTTCTATGTCTATGTACAGTACGTTATTCGTACGTCTTAGGGTGATATGATGTGGTCCGCATTGCATTTTCGAGGGTAAATATCAGTATCGTTTTGTTGCATTACGATCACGTTATCTGTAAGTACAATTATTTGGTGCGATCTCAGTAAATGTCTCTTAGTATTCCTATTTGTGATATTCTCTTCTCTTTTCAATGTTATTTCTTTATGTAACTCATTGGGTTTTTGTTTTTTGTCTTTTCATATATTTGAGCACTGTTTTGTGGTTGAAGTCATTTTATCGTGCTATATGTTGCAGAGTTTTTATTTCATTTTATATCGCATTATTATCAAGAGGCAACTTTAAAATTATGTTAATCATTGATATTAAATTTGCATATTTATGTAAAATTGTTTGACAAGAGTTTTTATTTATGATGATGTCAAATAGTAATAGGCTATCTATATATTTGAAATTGGTGGTGGCTGTTGTTGTTGCTTATTTTTAGGGTTGGGTTGGGTTATTTGGGGAAGGAGACCAGACAGCGAGACAGCGAGGTCATCGGTCTCATCTAATTAGGGGAGGACTGAACTGTAGTCCTCCCGAATGCGGGTCCAGTGTGCTAGCCACTGCGCCACCTCTCTCGGTTTATTTTTAGGTCAGAAATGTTTATGGAATTGCTGTTTCCTATTTTCATTGTAAATTTTATGTTACGATGCAAGTTATATGGTTGCTCATGGATCATTTGTATGTCTTGATCATCTCTGTTTGTTAGTAGTATTGTATCGTCAACATTTGTGTTGTAGCAGTTAATTTGGTGTAGAACTGGCCACTTTGAATTGAAGAATTTCTCTTTCAAAACGTCGATAAATGTGTCTGCTATGATACCTACAATACACTTTGCCGGTGATGCTTCATTTTATTTTGTATAAATATTATTTTCAAATTAAAAATAGTTTTCAGATAAAGTGAGTTCTAAGAGGTTTATTATTTCACTAATTTCGATGACTGATATTTTCTGTTGTGTAGGACGCTTTTCTTTATGATCTCTATTGTTTCTGATATTGGTATATTTGTATACTAATTATTCATGTCCAATGGAATCCATCTTTCTGCGTGGGCGGTTTGAATGTCCTATATTATTGACTAATATTCTGGAGTTTTTACTGTGCATTTTTTAACACATGAAGAGTGTGTCTATCGGCTTATTTAGTTTCTTCGATAAGGGACGAATTGGAATAAGTTTTTGTGTACTTTTGGTGTTACATATCCTGTGGATACACATTATGTGTCTCTACTGCAGTGGCTCCCATTAGTTTCTCCATCCTCATGCCGGTGGTCACTGCTGATTCTTCCGCCTTTGACGGGCATTCATTGTGGTGTACGGTTATTTTCTAATTCTATGTAGTTATTTTCACACTGAATTTGTAGCTAAGGTTGTTCTGTATGTGCGTGATATTGTAATGCTGAAATAAATTTAGTACTTCTTCTGCATAATCATAATGTTTCATAATTACTGCACTGTTTCACCTTTCTGACTTCACAGCTATTGCGTTGTGTGTTAGTGTTATTATTTACACTTCTGAGAGACTTTTGATCAGCACATATATCGTAGCTATGGTGGACAATGGTTCAGAGCTCTCTCTTGATCTTGGGGTGGAAAAATATCCCTAAAAGTTGGAAGAATCAGCAATGACGGAATACATGAGGCTGCAGAAGGCAACGTAAGCCACTGCAGTAAAGGCACATAATGTATATCCACAGCACTTGTATCTGGAAAAGGGACATGATGATCTCCTCATTGCAAAAAAATTCCAGACTAATCCCCCCACTCAGATGTCCAGGACAGGACACCGAAGGGAGAAGTGACCATGAGAGAAAGACTACACAACCAACAAAAGGGTAATGAAACGTGTCGGGGCGTGCAATGTCACAAATTTGAAATGGTAGGCAAGCTAGAAAATCAGATTAGGGAAATTCAGAGGTTCAATGCAGATATAGTGAGAGTCGGTAAAGTGAAATGGAAAGAAGACAAGGATTTGAGGTCAGACGAGTTTAGGGTAATATCACAGTAGTAGAAAATGGCATAATGGCGGTAGGGTTCGACATGAACAAGAATATAGGGCAGAGACTGAGTTATTGTGAACTCATCAGTGATAGGGTTGTTATGATCAGAATCGACAGCAAACCAATACCGACAACAGTAGTTCGGGTATACATGATGACGCTCCAAGCTGACGATGAAGAGATTGAGAAAGTATATGTGGATATTGAAGAGGTAATACACTATGAAAAAGAAGATGGAAATCTAATGGTCATGGTGGACTGGAACGCAGTTGTAGGGGAAGGACTAGAAGAAAAGGTTACAGGAGAACATAGGCTTCGGGTCAAGGAATGAGAGAGAAGATATACTAATTTAATTCTGTGATAAATTTCAGCTGGTACTAGCGAATCTTTCAAGAATCATAATAGGAGGCGGTATACTTAGAAAAGGACAGATGGTATGGGAAGATTTCAGTCAGATTACTTCATGGTAAGGCAGAAATTCCTAAACGAGAAATTGGGTTGTAGAGCGTATCCAGGATCGGATACAGATTCAGGTCGCAAATTAGTAATGATGAAGAGTAGGCTGAAGTTTAAGAGAACAGTGTGCAAAGAAGTTGGATATGGAAATACTAAGGACTGAAGAGAGATGCTTGAAGTTCTGAAGTAGCTCAGCAGGCAGCTAAGTTGAAGCTCTAAAAAAACGTTTGGAGAGAAAAACATAGGTACAAGAAAGGTAATTGCTAAGAAACCGTGAGTATCAGAAGAAAAACTTTAGTTGATCGACGAAATACGAGGGCTATCCACAATGTACATTACGTTTTGGAATTAAAAATAAAGTGTTGGAATTTTTTTATTATATACAGATGAAAGCCACACTTACATACTACTTTTCTACATAGTTGCCATTTAAATTAAGGCACTTATCGTTGCGATGGACGAGCTTGGAAATTCCTTCGTCGTAAAATTCGGCCGCCTGCGCCTTCAACCACGCGGTTACCTCTTCTTGAAGCTGTGCGTCGTCATCAAAACGCTGCATAGCCAACCACTTCTTCATTGCTGGGAATAAGTGGAAGTCGCTCGGTGCCAGGTCGGGACTGTACGGCGGATGAGGAAACAACTCCCACTTATAAGATTCGAGAACTTGACGAGTGGCATTTGCCGTGTGGGCCCGGGCGTTGTCGTGAATCAGCAAGATCTTTGAACCCAGCTTTCTCCTGCGCTTGTTTTGTATTGCTCTGCTGAGGTTGTGCAGAGTTTGGCAATCCCTTTGAGAATTTATTGTAGAGCCTCTTTCCAGGAAATCCACAAAAATCACACCTTTTCTGTCCCAAAAGACAGTCGCCATCACCTTCCTTCATGCATTTCTTGGGTTTTTGGGGGGAATTTGTGTGCTCCCACTGCAGTGACTGCAATTTTGTTTCGCAGTTCACATACTTAACCCATGTTTCGTCACCAGTAACGATCGAGTAATGAGTCGCCATCTTTCTCGTAAGCGTCCAAAAACGTTAACGCTGCAGCCATTCGCTGATTTTTGTGAATCTCTGTCAAGATTTTTGGTATTCATCTCGCATAAAACTTGTGGTAACCAAGCTTTTCGGTAATGATAGAGAGTTCCGTTATTGTGAAATTACGGTTTTCACGGACCGTGGCATCGACTTTTTCGGCAAGTTCGGCAGTCACTATGCTGGGTCGTCCACTTCGATCTTCGGCGAGAACGTTAGTTCGGCCATTTTTAAATTTTATGACCCATTCACGCACTCCACCTTCAGTGATTATGTTGTCCCCATACACTTCTGCCGATAGATTTCTATCGGTGTACAGTTCTTTGCAGTCAGAAACCTTATTACAGCACGCACTTCACACTTCGCGGCATTTTCAATTAACGCTCACATTTCAAACTGTCACAGTAACTCAACGGAGTACAGCACGAACCTCTCACTAGCACGGCAGGATGCCGACTGAGCGGCGGAATGTCATGACACCAAGATGGCCGCGCTAGCCCACCCCTAACAGACACAAACAAAAATTGTAATGTACTTTGTGGATAGCCCTCGTATATTCAGGTAAAATACAGGGATAGAGGAATACAAAGCACTTAGGAATGAAATAGATAGGAAGTGCATGGAAGCTAAGGCGAATTGGCTGTTTATTAATGTGAAAAAATTGAAAAAGAAATGTTTGTCAGAAGGAGTGACTCAGCATATAGGAAAGTCGAAACAACCTTTGGTGAAATTAAATGCAAGGACGGTAACAGTATGAGACCAACAGGAGTTTCACTGCAAATGCAGGGAAGATAACGAGTAAATGGAAAGATTACACAGAGAAGAAGAAACAGGACTCTGTAGGAAAAACATAGAGAAAAATGAGAATTTAAAAGAGCTTTGGATAAAATAAGGCAGGGGGGATAAATAGCATACGGTCGGAATTACTGAAGTTATTGGGGGAAATGGCAACAAAACACCTACTTACGTTGGTGTGTAGAATCCGTGAGACTGGCGACATACCATTAGACGCTCGGAAAACATTATCCACACAGTTCTGAAGAGAGCAAGAGCAGACGAGTGCGTGGCTTATAGCACAATCAGCTTAACAGCTCGTGCATCTATGCTCTTCACACGCAAAGTATACAGAAATGGCAAGTAAAATTGAGAATCTGTTCGATAACGACCAATTTGGCTTTAGGAAAAGTAAAGACACCAGAGAAACAGTTCTGATGTTGCACTTGATAGCAGAAGCAAGACTGAAGAAATGTCAAGAGAAGGTCATAGTATCTGTTGACCTGGAAAAAGCGTTCGACAGTATAAAAGGATGCAAGATGTTAGAAACTTTGAGAAGAATAGCGGTAAGCTCTAGAGAAAAAATGGTAGTGTTAAGTGTGTATAAGATCCAAGACAGAAAAATAAGACTTGATCTCCACGAACAAAGGGGATGAAACCAGAAGTAGTCCTTCACCCCTACTGTAGAATCAGTATGTCGAAGAAGAAACAGAGCTATTAGATAAGCTAATAGGAGTGTCACATAAAAATTGCAAACATGAACCTCGAACCAAGTAACATTACCATTCCAATTTTACACAAATATAAAAAGTCTCACTAACATACTGTTTAGAGATAACGAAACAGAATTACATGGTAAAGGTCTCAAATACAACTTAAAATCACATCTATACAACACATCTATAAAACACCTCACAGCCAAAACCAAAGTCGCAACAGATACTGGAAAAATGTCTGTATGAGAACAAAACGTGCTTAAAATTTTTACAATAAAACTTAAAAAACTAGAAATAAAATCAGAAAATGGCACAACAGCAATATGTATTTCAGACTAAACACTCTGAAAAGCATAAATAAGAAAGTAGTAACATGCAACGCTACAGCAATGAAGGCAGACAAGGAAAATGTTTAGTAGTTATAAAACATGACGATTATGTACAAAAAGGAATAAATATCTCTCTGGATAACAAATCACACACATGCAGCACATCTCTCCAAACAAATTCAACCCACAAATCAAGAAAACAGTTAAAGACTACAAACTAACTTTACAGAATACGAAATAAATCATACACCATAATGAATCTCCTTACCCTATCTTTACGTGCACCACCAAAAATATATAAAAAGCTGATTGCCAAACGCTACCAAAAATACAAAAGGAACTGACTGCCAATCTTCCAGTAAATAGCTGTGTAGATATCTCAGCATATTGCTTAACCAGGAAACTAAGCAAACTGATAACCAAACTTTTCACAAATAAAAAATATGGAGTCCATAAACTCCAGACTATAAGAAAGTATCCATCATAAAAACTTATAAAATTATAAATCAATCAGAACTTACTTTATCTGAAAACTAGTTCTAATTTCAAAATAATATTTACACATAGTCAGACGAAGTAGCAGTCATAAAGTGAATTGCAGTCACCACAGCAGACATATTTATTAATATGTTGGTAGAGAAATTCTTCACTTCATAGTGGCCAATTCTAAACTAAATTATCTGCTACTCTAGAAATATTGACACACTACTACCAGCAGACAGAGATCACCAAGACATACAAAAGATCTGTCAGAAATTATATAATTTGCATCCTAACATGACTTTTGCAGTAAAAGTAGGAAGTACCAGTTCCATACTTTCAGACCTAAAACTAAACACCAACAAGAGAAACTACCCATTTCAAATTTACAGGTAATTCACTACTACTGACATCATCTTATATAAAAGTTTTTGTCAGACAATTTCAAAAATATGTGCATATTTAAGATCAATGATTAAGGAACAATATTACACCTATTATACTATCTGTACAGGTACGCTTGATATGGAGAAAATGCCCAAGTGAGTTCACGATTTTAATATGATCTACTGCTGATAATGAATAAATAGTTCCCACCCTTTGTTAATTAAAAGTCGTGATAGAATGGACAGAACATATTAAAGAAGTATGAAATTAATATTTGTTTTCAATACAAGACTACATGCAAGATCTGTAGCAGATATTCGTTCTTTTAAGCTTTAAGACGGCCTACAAAGTGTGTAAGTGTATATAATAGTCGTGGTCCAGAGAGAAGATATTATTCTTAAATCTTTCAAGAAGTGCTGCATAGGTAACGCTCTCGGAAGCAGTGAAGACCATCTAATATAGGAAGAGGACAATGTTCACAACGAAGAGAAAGAAGAAGAAGAAGAAGAAGAAGAATCAGATGACGATTTTCAGTGATTTTAAACATTAGTTTGGGTTTACAAACTAAGAATTTTTTTACTCTGATTTTGCAAACTATTGATAAAAATGGTAAAAGTGTTATTTTTTAAAGAAATTTCTAAAAATTAAGGTGCGTTTTATAGTTCATAAAGTCTTATAATCCGCAAAATACCATATAATGTAGAACTTCGGATTGTTGGTTGCCGATATGTTGCTGTATGGCCTTGGTTAAACGAGCCTACAACCAGCAGGAATGTGATACAGAGGTTTGAAGACAGGACCCTTGGACAGTAAGGATAGTGATGTACAGGTCGTGACGCTGCAAGATGATGAGCGGTCTCAAGATATAAGTGATACCCTTGCGATGGTCTGCTATCTCTTTGGGTAGGGTTTACATGCAACTTTGGTACATTGGCATGAGTATTACGGAATACAATATTTTAATTTGTTCGCATATATAGCATAATAACATACTATATGTTTGTTTCTTTGATAAATGCAGCTGAGGGGTGAATTGTGTATTTCGATTGCATGTTTGCATTGCAACTTCCACTATTAAGTGTTTCATTCACATAAGAAATGCGCTGCATACACAGTTGTCGTTTGCTACATCATATCAATTTTCAGATCTGTGCACGTCAGTACCTACGTAGGCAATGTGTAGGCAATGTGTAATACTCTGCCCTTGGGCGAAAACTGCACAAGGTTTGGTAAATATTGAACCTCCAATAGTCGCGCGGTTGGTGTGGCGCGTCAACAGTCCTAAGTATGGCGTTCCTTATTGACGCATTATATTGGTACAGTTGGTTTACAAAGGTCACTGCACAATGCTAGTAACACGTGGTTTCTAAGTAGGAGAATGAATCTGTCTACACTGAGGTTTCTTCAAGCCCTTCTTCAGGCAGTTAAACCATACCGTCACCGCACGTAACGTAAGTGAAAAATGTCACTGGTTCATAAACTTCGCACTAGATTTGCCGTCTATTGCAACACACTAGATTGAAGGTTTGATATTCGTCACGTCACTCACATAGAGTTCAAAACGGCAAGTACTCTCTTCTTAACTTTTAGAAAGTGAGTCAGTGTGAAAGAATGTCCTTTGGTCTACACAGCAATATTTATCAGTATCAACTTCTTATACAAAATCCTTGATACAGCGTATATTTTATTCAATTAGGGTGTCGATCAAAATTATTATCCCATGTTCCCCCATCTATTAGGTGTTTATGTTGTCACATACAACTGTTGTATTTATGTAATTACTTTAAACATTTTTTATTCACCTAAGCTTCTCTGTACACGATTAAAATTATGTAAATGCCACTGATTATGAGGTCTAACTTTACACATGTACCTGAGTCTATACAAAACATCCAGTAAAATTCGTCAAAGTTAAGGAAATCGCTGTTCTTGTGTGAAAAGTGAAAATCCATAAGTTTATTTCGAAATTATCACGAAAGGGAAAACATCAGTTAGCTTCCCAAGAGTGGAGTACACATGAGGCACGTAACTGCAATAACGCCGAATTGACTTAATGCACAACTTTCAGTGAATAAGGCATTGTTCACCTTAGCACATCTTAAATAAGATAGTACAGTAGAATATGTGTACAAATTTTACCCAAGATGAAATGAAGATTGACTTATTGTTAGTATATAAATCCATATACAAATCAGAGATAGTAATGACACATGTCATTTCTGTAAGATTTGCTTTGGTTAATAATAATAAATGTGTTATCATACCATAGCCTATATTTACATTGATTCCTTAAAAAATCCAAAAAATTGGCTTCTAGTATTATCAAAAATTTTGCTACTTTTACTTTGTCATGAGTAACAAGAGACTAAGAACATATTCACATAAATAAGATTCGTTTGTGTACAATCTAACAACTAATTTGTATCGTAGCATGTACAGATAAAATGTTACTTACATAATTAAACATACAAAAATGAAAACATATAGGAGAAATTAAAGAAAATGTATACCCATAGAATATACTTTTCAACTCTTGATGTGTATATTTGCCTTTAATCCAGTTGGATTCACGAAATGTCAGTAGATAGCTATCTTCATGAGAGATTCTCACAATGTTGTAAGGTCCAGCAAATGTATACCCATAGGATATACTTTTTCAACTCTTGATGTGTATATTTGCCCTTTAATCCAGTTGGATTCACGAAATGTTAGTAGATAGCTATCTTCATGACAGATTCTCACAATGTTGTAAGGTCCAGCAAACAGCATCTCCCATTTAGATTTTTCCTTTTTAATAAAGATCTTTTCAGTGGAGGAATTTATATTTCTGTGTGTTATGTAATCTCTTGCCGTATTGCATTTTCCTCTGTTGGATGTGACAGGTTAGTGAAATAATGACTTGCCTTGCTTTCTTCTCCCAGATTCTTCTTGTGGGATATCGATGGTAGGCAATGAAAACTTCGTAGCTCCATCTGTCTGTAAAACATCGTGATTTCAGTAAGCAGCAAGAGAGATTTGAAAGTGCTCGGCTTTCTCAAATATGTCAGTAAGTAGGCTTCTACACACGTCACAAAGTTTTGTGTATCACATTATACATTTTTTAGGAAAGGGTTTCTGCTTCTCGAGTAAAATTTAACGAAGTGCAGTTCCAATGATATGCAGTTTTATGTATTTTGATACATACTGCCATAATGATTTTATTAATGGTCTGTGCATCCCATACTGATCGTACACTACCGCCTGCCTTCGCTACTGTTACTACTGTAAGGCGAAAGAGAGGTTTACATGATCTTCCATTCTAGTATACATCTTATCTCCTTAGTGTCTGCCCTCTTCAGGCTCACGTGATGGAGTAAGTAGAGCACCAATGCGTCACTAAGGGATTACTTCCATTTTGTATTTATAATCTGTAATAATGCTAGCCTTTTTGGTAAACATCTGTGTTTAACACGTCAGACTATCCATATGCAGAACCTCTACACCCACAACTCACCCTAACGCATTGGAAAAACTTGATGTGTCCTATTTGAATTCTTATAAGAGGTAAGTCCAACTCTTTGTCATAACAAACATTTACCAAGAGACAGGTTAACAAGTGCTTTCCTCTTCTGTAGAAATTCCATTCCACGTATGCAGGTTACAAATAAATTTTCTGTGACGAGGATTTCTTATGAAACATTATGGAATATTATGGAATTTTATGCCTCCACTCACTGTCTCAACTTCCGCCGGGGTCTGCATACGGACAGTCGTCGATTTAATTTCAATAGCGGCTAATATTCCACAGTTTTGGACAAGGAGGGTATGAGGCGTGGATGATTCGCAAATCTTTTGAAATAACCCAAAAGACATGGCTTTCGTGGCTGTTCTTGTGTTGGTTGTCTCACAGGGAACGCCTTGAGTCCGAGGTTGCAAAAGGCCAACGATATTTACGGAATGTGACGGCCCACATATTGTCTACCATGCTGTCACAATATTTTCTGCTAGTGGGAAAATGAGACGGAACTGGAGGTATCCAATGGTGAACAGGGCATGAGGCTACGGAGTGTAGTTGAAATGATTTGTCTACGAGTTATTGACAACAGTGTTACAGTTGGCAAGGATAAACAAAGCAAACATTGCATTAGATCTACAACAGCAACTTCTGAGAAGTTGACATTGCGTCAGAAAGGAGCCTTTGGAATTTCGCAGAGTGAGAAAGAAGTGCCGTCTAAAATATTAGCCTTTCTGCCAGATGAATCAGTGGAATTTGTAGGGTCGCATACGCTAGACTGGGTGGACAATGCACATGAGGAACACAATGATTACTATTCGTGCTTAACAAGTGAAAATGTTTCTGAAAGAGGTTCAAGCCATGCAGTTCATCCTACGTGTCAGACAGAGTCACAAACACCATCTCCAGAGAAACGTAGTAAAGGACATTCGTTGTCCAATGAGTGGGTACTAATCATAATTACTTCCATGGAAGGTCATTAGCAGCGTAGTAAAATAACAATTATGAACATATCTCGAATAAGTGCGTAGTAATATAACTACGATTATTCAAGGGAGGACAAGGCGTGCTTGTTACAAAAACTGGTGTTTGCACGTTTCAGGGATGCTCGATACGATTTACAGAACGTGCGTGATATTGACCTATTACATCAGCACGACAAACTACGCGCGACGTAGATTATGTTGTTGTTCTTGTTGTTGTGGTCTTCAAAAAATGGCTCTGAGCAGTATGGGACTTAAACTTCTGAGGTCATCAGTTCCATAGAACTTAGAACTACTTAAACCTACCTAACATAAGGACATCACACACATCCATGCCCGAGGTAGGATTCGAACCTAGCGGTCGCGCGGTTCCAGACTGTAGCGCCTAGAACCGCTCGGCCAATCCGGCCGATTGTGGTCTTCAGTCCTGAGACTGGTTTGATGCAGCTCTCCAAGCTACTCTATCCTGTGCAAGCTGTTTCATTTCCCAGTACCTACTGCAGCCTACATCCTTCTGAAGCTTCTTAGTGTATTCATCTATTGGTCTCCCTCTACGATTTTTACCCTCCACGCTGCCCACCAATACTAAATTGGTTATCCCCTTATGCCTCAGAACATGTCCTACCAACCGGTCCCTTCTTCTAATCAAGTTGTGCCACAAACTCCTCTTCTCCCCAATTCTGTTCAATACCTCCTGATTAGTTACGTGATCTACCCATCTAATCTTCAGCATTCTTCTCTAGCAGCACATTTCGAAAGCTTCTATTCTCTTCTTGTCTAAACCATTTATCGTCCGTGTTTCAGTTCCATACATGGCTACACTCCACACAAATACTTTCAGAAACGACTTCCTGACACTTAAATCAATACGCAATGTTAACAAATTTCTCTTCTTCAGAAACGCTTTCCTTGGCGCTTATGCGCACTCTAAGATGGTGGCAAGAGACGCTTTGATGCTTCTCCTGAAAATGCTAGCGAATTCGTGCTATCGGATTCAGCCAGTAGCATGCGTGGGATACATGTCAAGCATGTGGACGGTGCAGGATTCTACAGTACAGAACACAGTCGCTTCTCTCTCTTGTGATCCAGAACTCGACGAGAAGAGACGTTTTTGTGGGGAGGCAGAGCCTCTGGCTCTACGCCCCGTGACCGGCCAGTCGACATTACATGAACCGCTTTCCCTTATTTAGTTATTCCTCCTCCTAGACTGGCGCACACCTAGTATCTTACTCCCTAGGCGCTCCCCTTGTATACCGTACACCGAAATACATCCTCTTTATTCGTCTTAATTTCCTGTTCTGTCATTTAACGTCCACCCTGGACGCCCACTCACAAGTTCTGACCGCACGATCTCTAAATTGTCGTCATAAGCCGGATGCAACAACCTCCTCCCCTCTCCCTGCACATGTACAGCAAGTCACTGTACCAAACAACACAGAAAAGATCCCTGAACAACATTATAATCTTTCTCTTCGTGGGAGTTCATGTTCAGCCCGAACTCGAGTGAATTTAGGTTTTTTCGCATCCTGATTCTACCTGAGAGCTTTTGCGATATTTCAGCAAGCAGACCAGTCAGCTTGCGTCTGTTACGTAATCGTTCGACACGTCTCTGAATGCTGTTACCTGCTAAGTGCGAAAACAAAAGAGTTTGCTGCGCGTCCTTTTGCATCATGGCGTCTGGGACTGAAGCGAAATATTCACACTTTTATATCTTTAAATAACGAGAGCACCTGCAATACGTGTAGACGAAGAGAAATTGCGGGAATGAAGAGGAACCGTCTTCAAAACTGAACCGAACGGCGTGAAATAACAGTCATGAATTTATGGACACCCTTTTATATACTTTCGCATATCGTATGCACATTAGGCCTTATTAGCAACACTTAAATCGCAATTCAAGGCGACAATGAATAATATTTTTGACGTTTCAGAAGGTTTACTCGTTTAGAAAATTCAACTTATACTACATGCAGAGACAAGTAACTACCGCAACAGTAACGGTTAATATCTATGACAATGCTGTAGCCGGCCGCAGTGGCCGAGTGCTTCTAGGCGCTTCAGTCCGGAACCGCACTGCTGCTAAGGTCGCAGGATCGAATCCTGCCTCGGGCATGGATGTGTGTGATGTCCTTAGGTTAGTTAGATTTAAGTAGTTCTAAGTCTAGGGGACTGATGACCTCAGGTGTTAAGTCCCATAGTGCTCAGAGTCATTTGAACCACTTTTTAACAATGCTGTACACAAAGTATCCAGTTAATAAGCACTAAAAACAATTAAAATGGTGTTCTTAGTAAGATAGGAAGAAACGGGAGTCTCTTATTCGTGATTAATAAGTTAATTTCGGAAAATAAATATATGAAGCTAGGCATCCATGATGCCTTTTGGCGTATGATCGCTAAAAGTCTCTTTTACGTTAAAACTTTTCACAAATAGAAAGATTTAGCGAAAAATTGGTATGAAACGTCAGAAGCCGGTTGAAATACTTTCGTAAAAATACCTCATTCATTCCTGTACGATTAGTATGTGTTGAGAAAAACAAACGTTGACTAGAGAAATAATATATGTGGTCAATGTACAGGTTATTTGTTTCATAAATTACCATAATAATTATATTTTCCTATTCAGGAAAATGTTCCTTCCAATTAGACGTATTAAAAAATTCACCTATTGATTTGAAATCGAAACTAAAATTTCCGTTCTATGTCTGATACTGAATGCTGCTTGAACACGAAGATTCCACATTAGCAATCAAGCTTCCTCGCTTCATGATACAGTGATACTTATCTGATAATTAGTTTATAATGACTAGTTTCTAAAAAAAACTAGAATCAAAATAGAACTGTAAACGAGACGAGTTCATTTGTTAAGATCAGAACTGACTTTGACCTTGAACGATGTACTACGTCATTGGTCTCAAATTTTAATATCTCTTATAGCAGGTAAAAACGTAAATGGAAAAACCTGCTGTGCCAGACAGATCATTTTAAGCACGAAGCGGCATTATAAAAGGAAGCCGTCTTCAGGAATAGAGCAGTCTTGGTGGCCACAATGTTGCGAGCACTTGTCATCGTGGTGTGCCTGTTGGTACCAGCCTTATCGGCCCTCAGAGCTAGGATGCCTTGGAGCAAGAGGGGCCACGGACGTATCGTGAATGGCAACGCGACCGCCATATCAGAGTACCCGTGGAACATCTCCATACAGTTCCTGGTCAGGCACGAGTGCGGGGCGTCCATAATCAGCACGACTTGGACAATGTCAGCCGGTCACTGCTTCAATGACGACGTCACCAAGATGTCGCTGCGGGCCGGATCGACGATACGCGAGAGTGGCGCCGTCGTCTTCACCATATCGAGAATCGTTTAGCACGAGAACTTCAACAGCACCAGTCTCGACAATGACATCGTTGTCGTGCAGGTAAGTTGGCGTTTCGTCTTATACACTGAGTACCAGATCTACAGTGGTGGAAATTAGTATAAAGACACGAAGTTAATTGTGAAAAAAAAAAAACATGTTCACTTACGTATTTGGTACTGAACACATTTGCCCCTTACAGTTTACAACAAATAATAACACAATATATTTTCATGTAACCATTAGAATTAGGCAGAGTACTTAAAAGCTGAAAAAGGTGACTTTTCGGCTAGGGAGGGGTGGAAGTTTATAAAGGCAGGTCCGCTAGATGACGCGCACTGTGGTGAACGTCAACAGCTCGCCACAGTTCCAATTTGGAGGGAGGGGGGGGGGAGGGGTCTGCTAACATCGTAAAGCAGTACTTGGGGCAGTTGTCCCCTCCAGCATCAACACTCCAATCACAGCACATGACATTAAACTTATCCTCCAGTCAAAACGCAACACCGCCACTGGTCACGACTGTGTCATCCACTGCCACCTCAGAGAACGCTCCTTTCCATTCCTGACTGTCCTTGCCAATTTTACAACGTCATGCTCTCTACCGGCTTCTACCCTGACCTGTGGAAGACTTTCCGCGTCCTGTTATTCCTCAAACCCAACAACCCCCTTCCGTCGCCTGTTCCTATCGTCTTCAGTAAGGTCTTCGAGTCCATCCTCTCCCGTCGTATCCATCACCACTTCAATCAACACCACCTCCTTCCCCTTACCCATTGTGGCTTCTGACCCTCCTTCTCCGCTGAAGACCAACTCCTTAACCTCGTCCACCTTCTCTCCCACACTTGATATAAATAGTGGATAATAACTTCATCGGCCAATAGCATGTAGATGTAGTAACGGGAATGACGATCACCAAGTCACTACCCATTTACAGAATATAGGTGCTACCACATAAGCCTTCAATATTACCGATTGTGGTCAATACTATGTGTATACGAAAGCAGTGATGCCATCACCCAGTAATACACAACTTTTTATTAACTTAATTAATGGCAGTCATAACCATATAAGTATTACGAGAGGGTAACATCACCTTGCCACAATCTACTGGATACGAAGTTTTGGTTCAGACTAGCCAGATCAGTTTGATTTGATCTTACTCAATGACGTTTAAATGTGTCCTTGGAGCGTTGATAGCCAAATCACATAATTTAACCATTTCCCGTCATCCTCCCATAATTTAGACTATTTTATTAAGTGTATATTAACCTATGTCGGTCAATTATTTTAAGTGTGTTAGCCGGAGCGATGTTCGCCAAGTCACACTTTAGCTTTCAGCACATTTCCACTGTCATTCGCTAAGTTCAATGACAGTGGTCACCAGGCCCAATTATGATGGCAGTTATCCACACACAGTTTTTACAGTATGTGTGTGAATCACCTCCATGGAGGCAAACTGAGTACACTATTGCCGCCACATTATCTCCTACTTCAGTGTTTTCAGCAAATCCTAACCATAACTTCGCCAAGAAGCTCAATGAAGCACGTGCATTAGTTTTTGACTTGATTCTAGACCGTTTCAGGTCAAATATACCAATCTGAATAATGACCATCTATTTTATGTGGCCCATATTGCCGGGTGTTACAGATTAGATACAGACTTGTTCCGAAGTTCAAACATGACCATTTGTGTGCTAAGTCAATTAGATACTCATCCGTTATAACCATAGCTAAGCAAGTGCTTAACAATTTCGTCTTAGAAACTTCTAGGCGTAGTCGTAATAATGACGATGTTGTCTTTATATTATCATTGCCACTCATTGCCACTCCTATGTTCTCCTTGTGCTTAAGCGCAAATATTTTCCTAGGTAGGCCATACCTTGTAAGTACATGTCTTCCTCATAGCATGACCGATGAATACTTCATAAATGTTAAGACAGTCGATATAAGTACGTTCTGCACAGGTTAACATAAACGCCCTTTTCCTCAGATATACCTTTTATTTCACCTTACTAGTAAATTCAAGGTCAGGAGTTAAGTTCACGTCTTTTCCCAACAAGTAACTATCATACAGTTTACGCTCAGGCGCAAGGTATTGCGACCGCCTAGGCGGGCCTCATGACGCTACGGTCAGTTCCAGTACAGCACTCGTGGCTGGCGCATCGCGGCCGCGAAGTGTGGGCTAGGTAGTTCCAGATAAGTTTTACAGTCTGACGATAATTTATGGATTTGTAGTTTTAGCTTGACGATGTCCACTATGGAAAGACGGTAGTTACTATTATTCTGGGTTATCCCGACCGAAACCTAGGTAAATTCTAGGCAAACGGTGCAACTAAGGCTGTTAATTATTAAAATTAAAATTAATACTCAGCGTAACCCAAACCCCAACCACCCTATGTCGCAACTCCAGGAATCTGCAGCCTACGCGGTCACAGAACTGTCTAAGCCTCTGATTCAGACCCTCCACTCGACTCTATATCGGAGGTCTGCAATCAGTCCTGCCAACTATGCTGCAAATGGTCAGGTCTGCTTTCATCTACCAAACAAGACTGGCAGCCTTTACCACTTCTCTTAGCCGTTCGAAACCAGAGAGAATCTGCTCTCATTCAAAGTGACACATTATCATTGGTACCAACGTGAGCCACCACCTGCAGTTGGCTGCACCCTGTGCTCTTTATGGCATCTGGGAGGACCTGTTCATCGTCTGGAATGACTTCACCACGTATGCACACGGAGTTTACAATGGTTTTCTTCCCCTTGTTGGCGGCCATGTCTCTAAGGGGTCCCACAACGCGCCTAACATTGGACCTCCCAACTATCAATAATCCAACCCTCTGTGATTGTCAAGATCTTGCAGGCTGAGAGGTTTCCTCTGAAACAGGACAGGTGATGGCATCTGGCTCAGCACAGTGCCAGCCACAGACAGAACCTGGAACCTGTTTGTCAGACTAGCATTGGAGGGGGGGGGGGGGGGGGGGGGGAGTTTATGTGCGGCTGCCTGGGAAGTCTTTCGCTGCCTGCTATGCCCTAAGGCGACCTCCCACTAGACCACAGGTGAGGTGTCAACCTCAGTGCGAGCAGTAACTGGGCTGGCCACCAGTGAGAACCGATCAGAGGACTCGGATGTGCTGGACGTCTGTTGGATCCCAACAGCCAGGCCACAACAGTGATGCCCATGCACTGCAGCCACAAGCTGTGTAACCGAAGACATCACAGCCTGGAGCTGAGAGCAAAGTGTCATCAACTGGCTTGCATCCACACACAACAGTCACAGTCCCTGCCCATACTGAAGTCCATGAAAAGCTAGACTATCCAGATAAACGGACTATCGGCAGGTGCTGCGGAACTCTACTATAGACACTGAACGAGAACGCAGCAATTGTGTCTAATAAGTTAGATTAATACGCAGAGATTCAAAAACTTAACTACTGAAGCACTCTGGTAAAATTAAATAATTCTCCCCCGATTATGAACTTGTAATATGTGACTAAATTGGTTTACTTTCCGACGCAAACGAAAACGCGAGAACTGTCACACCCAAAAACTCAAGAAACTAAACTATTAAAGCACACAGATGATGTTATAAAATTCGCTCCTGGTTAGGAACAAGTAAAAGTCACAAAATCGGTTACTTCTCCGTTGCTGCGTCTGTCTCGGACAGCTGCTGCTGCCATGACTGGAATAGATACCGTGTCGGATCCCGAAGACTGCTGTCTGGATGCTGGCACCATACTACACACCGTTCGGCCGCGTACCAAAGGATGAGGCAGTGCAGTCATGCATCCCGTACGTTCTTCAAGGGGCTCGTGGTGAGGATTCCAGTGTAGGGTCTTGCATCTTCTTGCTCGGATGGTATGACTACGGGATGTATTACTCTCGCCAGGTACTGGCGAGCGTTCAGTTTTCCTTTAGCAGTTACCAATTGACTGATGTTCCAGTATTCAATAGATCGCCGTACTATAACACCATTTGATTTTGTGTCTCGAAAATCGCTGCGTGCTCATCTTCCGTCATGTCGTTGACGGACACGACGGTCCGACCGCCACAAGTCAGCGTTGTAAACCACACAATGTTAGTGTCACAGAGGCCGGCAGGAGTGGCCATGCGGTTCTAGGCGCTACAGTCTGGAACCGAGCGACCGCTATGGCCACAGGTTGGAATCCTGCCTCGGGCAAGGATGTGTGTGACGTCCTTAGGTTAGTTATGTTTACTTAGTTCTAAGTTCTAGGAGACTGATGACCTCAGAAGTTAAGTCGCATAGTGCTCAGAGCCATTTGAACCATTTTTCAGTGTCACAGATGACTGCGACCCTACATGATGCAAACCCTCCACCGCGAAACCTATGGCTATATTTCAGCAGTTGTCACCCATCTACTTGGCTGAGCCAGTAGAACAAATTACCGACTCCTCGCGGTCTTCTCCTTCTGGAAGGACAGTGCCTATTTGTTCTGCTGCGATCGTATTTTGTGTGGAATCTGGAGTTCTGGCACTCCGATGCCCCTCATGTTAATGGTTCTACCTTTTTCAAAGTTCGAAACAAGACTATGAGCTTCATCTTCACTCGAATACCAGCGGTCAGTGCTTGAAATAAGCTCCGCATTGCACGACGCCAGAAACCAAAATTACCAGAATCACGTTGGCTGACCACAATTCGTAATAACGACCTACCAACAAATATACAACTTTGGCGAACACATTTATAATAACGGAACCCCCACAACAGAATAGGCACAAGTTCCGCAACGAGCTGTTAAGACTATCTTGCCTGAGTGCCACTCATAGTAAGGGAATGCTCACAATAGAACAAACATCATTCTGCAACGTGCTATCAAAACTACCGTAGCTGATCACGACTCGTAGTAAAGGACCCCTCCATACAGAGTAGACACAATTCTGCAACAAGTTATCAAAGCTATCCAACGCTTGTAAACAGTCTGATTCAGAACAACAGGTCTCCGTGAGACTCGCAAATCAAAGTCCACGACTCATACACTACCAAAGTGTATCAAAACAGGCCCTGTGCCTATCCGCCAAAAATTCAAGTCTGTTTTTAATTAATTTTCTGAATTATTGAAATTGTTATTGTGTTCCAAGCATTAGCAAATTATCAAGAGACATTAATGTTCGTGAGATACACGGAAAAACATAAGCTACAATTTAATGGTGAAGAAATACTTTCGAATATGTCTATAATTGCAACTTATTCTGCTGAAAACAAGAGAATATAAACACATACTTCACGCATGGGAAGAATGTAATTCTTTTGTTGTCTGTTCTTGTTATGACAGGCACTTTCCTTCACATTTAACAACTTTGTAAAGAACCTAAAGTCTCGCACTGTCTTACACTTCACCCGACTTTCTGATACATAAATATATTTGTAAGAGTAGTTGTTGCTGCCGTTTGTGACTCAGATGCAAGAAGAATTGTGGAATCTGTTACTTCTGTGTCGCGAAATAGTTTTATTGCTTTTGTTTTCTTATTATTACGTCTGTGTGGTTATTTCTCCAGTCGCAGTTGTGATAAATTATCTGCTACGTTTAATAATTTACGTTTTGCATTCCATACACGTTTTCCATGTTCCACATTCACTGAACCGACCTGGTAGACGGTGACTAGAGCTACCCAGGAGCATCCCAAGCGCTCCACCTCTTCTCGGTCAGTGTGCTACAGCTCACGGAGACGGTGCAGAATGGCAACCGCAGCACTGAGCGCTAAGTAAAACAACCGACCTGGCTAGAGTTCAGATCATCGCTGCGGACCGACAAATCGGCACAACTTTCATAGCCATTGGGAATGCTGCCCTGTGATCAGTAATTGAATTATTTGGGTAACGTTACACATACCCTACACTCGTCATGTAATCACACCCATCTTCTTGCGCAGGAGAGCCTTCTATCTCTTTTCTAAAAGTACTGGATATACACTGATCAGCCAGAACATAGTGAACACCTACCTAATAACCAGTATGGCCACCTTTGGCACGGATAACATCGGCGCTGAGTTGTTGCGTGGGAGAGACGAGGCCTTGGTAGGCCGCTGGAGGAAGCTCTCACCATATCTGCACACACAAGTAAGATAATTCCCGAAAATTTCGTCGAGGGTCACATTTAGATCTGGCGAGTTGAGGGGTCATCAAATCAACTGTAACTTTCCACTGTGTTTCTCGAAGCATTCCATGAAACTCCTGGCCTTGTGACATGGCGCATTATCTTGTTGAAAAATGCCACTGACGTCGGGAAACATTATCGTCGTGAAGGGGTTTACGCTGTTGCTGTACGATACTCCTTGGCCGTCATGGTGCCATCTACGAACTCCACTGGATAAAACAGATTCCAACGTGAATGTTCCCCAGAACATGATGGAGCCTCCGCCAGCTTGTCTCCGTCCCGCGGTACAGGTGTCCAAGAACTGTGGTCCTGGAATACCACGGATTCATGATCTCCCATTGGCAAAACAGACATAATGTGTGATGGGATAGCAGCAATCAGTGATTGTATAATGTTACTTATAATCCTTCTTGATTGCAAATTTTTTTATTCATATGACCGGTTTCGGTTTATTCAGAACCATATTGAGATCTGATATTTCAGTTACAGGAGTAACCCGTCCAAATTCAGCAACTTTCACATACTGCGTTATATGTGAAAGTTGCTGGATTTGGACGGTTTACTCCTGTACGTCCAAATTCAGCAACTTTCACAAACTGCGTCATATGTGAAAGTTGCTGGATTTGGACGGGTTACTCCTGCAACTGAAATATCAGATCTGAAGATGGTTCTGAATGAACCGAAACAGGTCATATGAATAAAAAATTATCCAATCAAGACGGATTATAAGTAACATCTCCCATTGGCATGATGAAGAATGTATTATGATTCATCGGACCGTGCAACGCTCTGCCGTTGCTCCAACGCCCAGTGCGGAAGGCCACGTGCCCATTTCAGTCATAGTCGTGGATGTCGTGGTGTTAACATTGGCTGCAGAGGCCCATTGTTATCAGTGTTCGATGCACTGTGTGTTCAGACATGCTTGCACTCTGCCCAGAATTAAGGTCTGATGTTGGTTCCACCACAGTTCGCCACTTATTCATTTTACCAGTCTACCCAGCCTACGAGTTAGTTCGATATCTGTAATGAGATGTGGCTAGCCAACCCCACACAGTCTAGAATTCGTTTCACGATTCTTTCGCCGCCTGTTGACGACACTCACCACAGCACTCCTCGGAAATGCTCGCGCCAAGCCTAAAAAAAAAAAAAAAAAAAAAAAAAAATCACCTTCAAATTTGTGTGAAATCTTATGGGACTTGACAAATGCTTCAAATGGCTCTGAGCAATATGGGACTTAACATCTGTGGTCATCAGTCCCCTAGAACTTAGAACTACTTAAACCTAACTAACCTAAGGACATCACACACATCCATGATCGAGGCAGGATTCGAACCTGCGACCGTAGTAGTCGCGCCCTTCCGGACTGAGCACCTAGAACCGCTAGACCACCACGGCCGGCTATGGGACTTAACTGCTAAGGTCATGAGTCCCTAAGCTTACACACTACTTGACCTAAACTATCCTAAGGACATGCCCGAGGGAGGACTCGAACCTCTGCCAGGATCACCCGAGCCTCCGAGCCATAATAATCTGCCCTCGGTCAAACTTAGATAGATTGTGCGCCTTCCCCAGTCTACACACAGACAGCACGCTCACAGATACTACATGCACCACGCATGTGTCTGACTAGCTGTCATTCCTTGATAGCTGACGCTGCTATCGGCTGGACAGTTTACATCGCTTCTAGGCCGATGGTCATAATATTCCGGGTGATCAGTGTAAACTCTCGTGAGGTATTTACTCGCAATCAACTCATCCGACATGTGTTTGTGTTATAACAGTTCCCATTTCAGTCAATATATTATAGAGATGTTCTAGTCCTTACGAGTAAAGTTTCGCTGTCTGCTTGTTATTGCTCGCGTAACAACTAATACATGAGGTAAAATTTGTTGCTACGAAAAGAGCCCTGAAATACTTTTTGGGGATGCTGTGCTTCGACTTTCTTTGGATCATTAATTTTCATCAATACAAAATATATGATGTTATTATTCTGGATCTGGCTTTCTATAAAAGGGACATTATTTCGTTACTGTATTTCGCTATAAAGTTCAACATATCTTTGTTACTTTACAGTTATTGAAAAGGCTACTGAAAATTATTTCGTCATCAATACTAATGTTACAGTACGCAATGTTTGTTCAACATCAAAATTTTGCAGTGGATTTTTGTCAACATTAAAACACCAATAAGTACCACGACTAACACGAGAACATGGGACTTTTATCAGAGAAAAACTGTTTTTACTATAATGTTTACCAGACCAGAACTACGCACAGCAAGATTTCATTTATGTCATGAAGGTAAATTATCCTTTTGCTCTGTTAATAATATAATATCATCCGCAGCCCGCGTCCACCTGTAAAACACATCATAAAATCTGCTGCTCTGCCCTGCAATCCTGAAAGCCGAAAGAAATAACTTTAATTCACTATTACCTGTCCGCTTCTTTGCGGTATGATTGGTTTCATTTAATACAGTTTGAATGCGCCGCGGCAGCGGCTCGTTCGTTCGTAGCGCAGCTCTGCACCACGAATAATACTTAAATAACTGAAAATGTCTTAAATGAATGGGGTAAGATACGAGGCAAGCTTATTACAAATCATAATGCAAGTTTTCACTCAGTATTTCTATTCAAAACATTTAGACAGGTTAATTTCTTACACACCTTTACAAATCAATGCCTAATGGCGTCCTTCTCTCAATCTTAACAAAAGAATGCTACACAAGCATACAATACAGCGCACATGCTCTTCCTGCTCACGTAACTCCAAAGAGACGACAGAGAAATTAAAGCTCAGTCACTACTATTTATACTCGTTGTGACATATTCTCATCTTTGTTTGATATTTAATAAGTATCGTCTGTGGCGGTTTCCGTACTCGCCGACACAGATATTATCTCTAATAAAATCGGTACATAATTCTATACAAGTATAAAACATGACACATAATGGTTTCTCTTTACTACATAAAGTTCACACAATCATTGTCCAAGCAATTACAATCATCCAGTTCAGTTATTCTTTTTTACGACATATAATATGTGTTTTGCCAGGAGACGCTACAAACTTTTCTTATGTTCACAGCCCTCTGAGCCATTCCCGCTCGGACCGAACATCAGCCCGTCAAGCTGCCTGCAGACGGGTACGAGGCTCCTGCAGGACTACCTGTCAATGCTACCGGCTGGGGACTGGATCAAAATTTCCATAGGCCAGAGGAATTGATAAAAGTGGACCTGTACGTTGACCAAACATCGGTTTGCAGTAAGATATTTGCTGATATCCTTCCAGTCACCGACAGCATGATGTGTACCAGCAACATCCACAAGAGCGTCTGCTTTGTGGATTCCGGAAGTCCGCTGGTGTCCGGAAACATGACGGTCATGACTCTCCTTCCCTCAATTACAGAATGGTTTGTCCATTAGTCAGTGACGCCTGTCACACTCCAGTAATGTTTATGATCCAGGGGCGCATGTACCCGACGTCGGTGTACATCGCCAGAGGGTACTCGCAATCCTCGTCGCCCCAGGACACGATGCCGACCTGCATATTTCCGGAAGAAGAACTGAAAGACCATGCACAGATCACTCAGGCACAGTGCCAACAAAATGGGGCTTTTGATTAACCAAGAGAAAACATAATATATAGAATAGCAAAACGTGAAGCCTGTAATTAGAATTCCTAATGCCCACTTCATCTGAGAAATATATTTATAGCTACAGCTTATAGCTCTGAGGAATTAGAAGGTTGTCTGGGATTCGTAATCAAAAACCATTCTCTCTAAAATGTTCACTATATTTTGAAAGTCACTGACCAAAAAGAATCCACACAATCCCAATACCAGAGCAGTTCAGAGTCCAACGCGCTGATGCCACTGTTGTTGTTGTTGTTGTCTTCAGTCCTGAGACTGGTTTGATGCAGCTGTCCATGCTACTCTATCCTGTGCAAGCTGCTTCATCTCCCAGTACCTACTGCAACCTACATCCTTCTGAATCTGCTTAGTGTACTCATCTCTCGGTCTCCCTCTACGATTTTTACCCTCCACGCTGCCCTCCAATGCTAAATTTGTGATCCCTTGATGCCTCAAAACATGTCCTACCAACCGATCCCTTCTTCTAGTCAAGTTGTGCCACAAACTTCTCTTCTCCCCAATCCTATTCAATACCTCCTCATTAGTTACGTGATCTATCCACCTTATCTTCAGTATTCTTCTGTAGCACCACATAGTGATGCCACTATAACTGTTCAAATTGTTTAAGTGAATGCTCGCCATAATTTGATGATAATGTTCATCAAACGCCACGCTAATAATGGTAGAATGTCTGTCCTGCGGCGGCACATGAAAATACGACATATGCAGACTAAAGATAGATCATTAACGTCATCGCAAAATTAACACTTCACTCGAAAACGATTTCATGGTTACGTATTTCCCGAGTAACTTATTACTGCATCCGAATCTGTTTATAACAACGATACCGACGCGGTGCGACTCCCGGCACAGGTCGTCTGCGTCTGGAGACAACTGGGGCCTTCCTTTCTCGCGCAGCATTCTTACATATAAAATCGCGGTGCGGACGGCTAAGGGAACGCCTGATCAGATCTGCTCTCCCAACTAGCTGCTGGGCTAGTAATGCACCACTTTAAGTTATCGAATAAATCATTGCTTCCAATGCTGATGGCTGATGAAGGTTTCAATTTAATTGTCCAATCAGCACACAAGTAAGTAATCATAATAAAAGTCTGACGTGGCTAAGTCAAATATTTTGGGTGAGAGAATTAATTTAATTACACTACACGCAGTAGACGAGCTCTGAACTTGCTCTTTGGAGATACGCTATAGCTATAGTTTTATACTTATTCTGTTGAAACTTCACACATTTTTATGATTATAGCGGATCTCCCTTCTACTTAATTTTAAACATCCTAGATTTATTTATTCGTCTACTTAATCTATCTCGCTTCCTTAATTTCTAAGACAAAAACCAGAAAATCATGAGTCCGCAGCTCTTGGTCGTGCGGTAGCGTTCTCGCTTCCCTGCGCTCGGGTTCCCGGGTTCGATTCCCGGCGGGGTCAGAGATTTTCTCTGTCTTGTGATGACTGGGTGTTGTGTGATGTCCTTAGGTTACTTAGGTTTAAGTAGCTCTAAGTTCTAGGGGACTGATGACCGTAGATGTTAAGTCCCATAGTGCTCAGAGCCAACCAGAAAATCATGAATTTCAACTAAAATTTTAATTTGTGAGATTCAGAATACTGTTTCTACTAAATTATTATGCAAAAGGACTCTAAATATAAATTTTTAAGTTTCTAGCTCTTTTCCGTTGCGCCATTGATTTTTTGCAGAAAAACATCCAAATTTCGAAAATGGTTAAAGTTATTGAACTGATATCCAACACATACTGATTTTGTATTACTCCTGACATGCTAGAAACGTTTCAGGTTATTTACTTCATTTTAAAGTATTGCGCAATATTTATGACGTCAGAGCTAGTTACAGCGGACTAGGCTGGCACACAATGGAAAGACTGATGTGAATTTTATAAGGCGTGAGTATGCTGCTTCCCTACAACTGCCAGAGATAGAAGGCGGTGGAAGCAGATAATTGCTGCAGCGTGTGGTCTGCAGGGCTTGTGATCGCTGAGGAGAAGAAGACAAGAAGTAGGATCAATAGTTTGCGAGTAGCGAGCGAGAGAATATGAAAATCTCACGCATGGCTTTTGAAGGCGAGATATTCCGAGGCGGGTTGCATAAAACGACAACCATACAGGCAGCTGAATAACCCTGAAATATTTTCTTAATAACGGAGAGAGAAGTGCGCGAGATATCCATATGATAGAATTATATGTTAGTTGCCTATTGAACATACGCTTTTGATTTTTCTTTTCAGCTGTTTGTCGCTGTATTTTGTACTACATTTAAGAAATGATTATTAAGTTTATCTGCAACTCGTAATTGATCGTTTCTAGCTCTTCCACTTAAGTTAATAGTGATGTTACGCTGTTCTGCGACTTGTTGTCCTGTGTCTCGATTTACTTCATTCCATACAGCATTAAGTATTTTGTTTGAATTACTGATTTATGACATAACGTGCATCTAACAAGCAATGTGGGGATTGTCCCACTCACGCACTGTTCGCAAAATTACAAGCAAGTGCAGTGCGATGGTACAGAGTGTTAATGGGGTAGTTCAACAAAATTATCACTGGTGACGTAATTCAGCACTCTGCTTGTTAACCTTATTGCTGGCCATCAATGCTTAGGGCATCCCACTCATTATACGTAAAATTATGTAGTTACCTAACTTTGTATATGTAATAAATCCCGTAACACACCAGGTCGACAGCGTACTACTCCTTTTTGTTAACGGTGGCGTCATTTTAAATGCGGAAGTTAAATCATTCGTAATCTCGATTATAGACGATAGCAAAATTGTCTGTCAATGAGACATGCTGCTACAGACGTTGCGTCTCTTGTCTCCCAAGTTAACTAAGAAAGCTTAGTTCGAAAGTGAAGATTTGCTTATCTAAGTCCTAGTTGTCTAGCAGTTAATCGTTGTGCATTCCGCATGCGTAGAGGAACGAAGCAGTATTTGTGTGAGGCGTTTCTGAACGATTTTGAAAGAGTATCTTAGAGCGAGTTGCTCACTAACGACCTGTTATTTAAAGAAAATCACGAAAGAAAGGTGGATTAAAATTTAACTCCCCGTTAAAGGCTAGACTATTGGGAGCGGAAAAATTTCTAGATACTGAGGAGAAACATAAGTCGATCCACAATTGAAACGAAAATATGGACAGAAGCAGCAGAATCGAGTTGGATCATTCCATACGCCATGTAACTCGTGCTGAGCTGAGAAGGCATACAGACCATTTACAACATTTCTGCATTCGCGCTAAACGACTTTGGGTGCGTGATGAGACGAATGAATCGACAAAGTCAAAATTAATTCTATGTCTTATTCTCCAACTTGCGTTGACGCATTGTAGGGTACATAATAAACATATACGACAAGACACAGAAAATGTACATTCTGCCAAATAGCGTGAAGCATCCAAGAAATAAGGAGGAAACGAGATGAGACTTCACGGGTTGTGAAGTTATTTGACCTTATTTCGGTGATAGAACTTCGAGTCAAATTTACAAAGAACTTGGCAGTATGAGCCAGCACAACAGAATAATTTTGCACTCACTCTGACCTGTATGTATGGACTGTTTGGTGGAAAAGGGTATCACAAAGCCGTTGTATCCTGTCCTGGCAAAAGGAGACCTGTAAATGTTGTAACTTGTCCTTGATGTGCTGGATACTGGGCCTCGGACATTGTTGATGCCCGATATGGAGGCATATCTTGCTGACCACAGGAGTAGCTCCGCATCACGCAGATAGCTCATAGACATGTGCCACGGGTAGACGAGCACTGCCCTGTTGACATGGTACCGAGGTACTGTCTCAGGACAGATAACACATGAAGATGCAAGACGTCGACGGCGTACCGCTGTGCCGTCACATTTCCCTCAGTCAGTACTGCCTCTGATCTGAAGTCATAGCAGATGCCTGCCAACACCATGATGCCAGGAGTAACACCACTGCGTCTCTCCAACATTAGAGCAATGAGACATCTACATCTACATAGTCATTCCACAAGCCATCGTGTGCTGCATGGTAGAGAGTTAGTTATACCACTACTCGTCGTTGTCTTTCCTGTTCCAGAGGGGGGAGGGGAGGGGGGGGGGGAGGTGAGGGGAACTATCTATACAATCAATTTATAATTCAGTTACACTCTCTCCCCTACTTAGAGGTAATACAAAAGTTCTTTGAACTTTTTTGATGTACTCTGTCAGTACTATTTGGTAAGGATCCCACACCACGCAGCAGTATTCTAAAACAGTGCGAACAAGTGTAGTATAGGCTGCCTCTTTAGTATATCATTATAACCTGCCAATAAAACGCAGTCGTTGGTTAGCCATCCCCCACAACATTTTCTACGTGTTCCTTGAAATTTAAGTTGTTCTTAATTATAATTCCTAGGTATTTATGACCTTTAGATTACACTGATTTATCGTGTAACCGAAGTTTAACAGATTCCTTTTAGCATTCATGTGGATGATCCCACACATTTCGTTATTTAGGGTTATTTGCCAATTGTCGCACCATACAGACATCTTTTCTAAATCGTTTTGCAAATTGTTTTCCTCCTCTGATGACTTTACTAGTCGATAAACGACAGCGTCATGTATACACAACCTAAGACGGCTGCTCAGATTGTCTCCCAAATCGTTTATATAGATAAGAAACAGCAAAGGTCCTGTAACTCTACCTTTGGGAACGCCAGAAATCACTTTTACTAGATGACTTTCCGTCAATTACTACGAACTGTGACCTCTCAGACAGAAAATCACATAAGTGATACTATATTTCATAAGCACGCAATTTCACTACAAGCCGCTTGTGTGGTACAGTGTCGAAAGCCTTCCGGAAATCCAGAAATACGGAATCAATTTGAAATCCCTCGTCAAAAGCACTCAGCACCTCGTGCGGGTAAAGAGCTACTTATGTTTCACGAGAACAATGTTTGCTAAATTCGTGTTGACTGTGTGTAAAATAGACCTTTTTCTTAGAGGTAATTCATAATTTTCGAACACAATATATGTTCCAAAATATTGCTGCATATCGGTGTTAATGATTTGGACCTTTACTTTATTAGATTACTCCTGTCACATTTCATGAATACTGGTGTGACCTCTGCAACTTTCCAGTCATTGGATTCGGATCTTTTGTCGAGGGAACGGTTGTATATGAATGTTAAGCAGGGAGCTATTGCATCAACATACCCTGATCACGACTTAGTGATGAAGAAATACGTTCAAATATGTGTACAACTGCAGATTATTCTGCTGGAAACAAGTGAATATCAACACATATTTCATGCATGAGAGGAATGGATTTCTTTTGTTGTCTGTTCTTATTATGACAGGCACCTCCCCTGATATGTAACAACTTTGTAGGGAGCCTAATGTTTCGCAGACTCTTAACTTCACTCGACTTTCTAATATATAAATATATTTGTAAATATAACTGCTCATGCTTCAAAAGCGAATGTATTGAAGATTCTTACCGTTTGTGGGTCAGATGCAGCAACAATTGTGGGATTGGTTTCTTCTTTCTTGGGAAACAGTCTTATTGCTTTTATTCTCTTATTATCACACCAGTGTGGTTTTTCTTTCAGCTATAGTTGTGATGGTTTATCTGCTACGTTATATAATGCAGGCACTGCATTCCTTACAAGTTTCCTATGTTCCACATTCACTGATTTGATGGGAAGTTTGTGAAGAACACTTCACGTTTTTTATTCGGGAGGACGACGGTTCAATCCCGTCTCCGGCCATCCTGATTTAGGTTTTCCGCGATTTCCCTAAATCGCTTCAGGCAAATGTCGGGATGATTCATTTGAAAGGGCACTGCCGATTTCATTCCCCATCCTTCCTTGCGCTCCGTCTCTAATGACCCCGTTGTCCACGGGACGTTCAACACTAATCTCCTCCTCCTCCTCCTCCACTTTACGTTTTAGAGCAGATGTATGACGGCTTTCTCCAAAAGGTCAGGTTTCTGCTGTTTACTGGCAGTTTTCCCACTAAATATCTGTAGGTTAGTAGAAAATCGTAAGTAAACTGCTATGTTATGTAACGGTTCGCACCTCTCAGGGTCGTTATGAAACCCAAAAAAGACAGCTGTGGTGTCTTTTTCTTGTTGTTGCTCCAGTGTAATGTGCTACAGTTACTCCCGTTTCTAAAAATCATTCTACAGACCAGTATAAACAATTAACATTCACTTTCGCTTCCACAAGATCTCACATAATTCAATAGTGTGACTTTGTGGCCGCTTGGCGCGCTGCAAACGCAATGGGTAATAAAAAAGAGACTGCGGTGTCGCGACTGTTATGTTAGACCGTGCATCTGAACATGTCTTCTGGATGCGTCTTTTTTTTTGTCAGGCAGTGGATTGTTATTATTGGAGAATGTTGTAATCATCAGCCATTTGATATCGAACAGGCATTATAGTGTCTTCTTACAACCACGACCGCGAAAGAGGTTTGGTTCATTCTCGGAGAGCAGTCAAAGACACCAACGACCGATGATAAGGTCAATGATCCAAACTACACACTGCTTATCAGATTTTCCTGTTGTTCCACTATATTTTCTACTGAACGCATATTAAAATTAAAATATAAACATATTGCCATCATCACCATTTGTAGCAGCGTTACGTCATCCACTATCAAACTTTTCCACGCACCACGATCTTTATTTACATGCAATCACATTGTTCTCACAAGTTTCTTAAGGCTTCCCACACACCATTAACTATGTTACCATGAGTCCTTTCTTGTCGTTTATAATCCTGCAGTAATTTCGTGGGTAAGTCCATCACCTGTCCACCTAGTGGCACATTCTATCAACGTTGATTTTATTTTCACTAAAGCAAGAATACAGCTTCTATTACAGCCTGTTCCCTGAATTATTTACGTAATTTCTTTTGTATGCCATTAATTCTCAGCAAACTTCAATTCACATTCAGTAATATTCAGTTTTTGACTGCTTTTTGCTTTCGTCCATCTCTTGGCTCCGCTTGTAAACTTCCCTTTACGGACACACTGCAGATATAGGTAAGAATAATTTACAGAAATCCGTCCATGCCATTCAAAAGCAGTCAACTGATTCATTGATTTCATTGTCGATTTGGACTATTTTTTATGTGCTCATGGTGTTTGATTGTTGTAAAATTACGAGGAGTACTGGCCAGTACTCACCTTGAAAGGCGAAATTCCACAACCGACAATAGATACGTGTCAATTTGTTGACTTTTCAGCAGCGTATGACACTGTCAGTCACCATTTATTACCAGCCAAGGTCTACAAACTGACCAAGGATTTTACGCTAATTAGGCTCATCGCCACTCTCTTGCAGAATTGAAAGTTCTTCGTCGACTTCCAAGAACAGTGTAGCCGATAGAGAGTACAGAAACACGACCTTCCTTAGGGAAGTGTGCTGGCTCATATTCTGTTCAAAGTATACGTGAATGACAAACCTATAGCACCGAATAGCAGAAGCTGCTTGTACGTCGATGACTTTGCTCTAGCACCAAGAGCACAGATTTTGAATCAGTGGAGAAACACGAATGCGCTTCAACAACTTTCCAGATACTACAACACAAACCAACATAAACCAAATACCACGAAGACACGAGTGTGTGCTGTTCATTTTATGCTAGTCGCCAAATAAAAATAGTGTGGTCAGACGTCGAACTGGAATACTGTGAGACACAAAAATATCTAGGAATGACTTTTAGTGGGGCTCTAACTTTCCAGAAGCACTGGATGAACTGCAAAAATGTGCATCAGGAACAATCTGCTACGGAAACTGAGTGGATCACGGTGGCATAGTCAATCTGAATGTTTACGAAACTCTGTAATGGCACTATACTATTCTGTGGCAGAATATGCATGTCCTGTTTGCTACAATTCAGCACATGCTACGAAGTTGGACATGTCTCTCAATCATACTTGCGGAATCATAATAGACTGTTTGAAACCCATTAAATTCGAATGGCCTTACCAGACTGCTGGAACAGTAGCACTCCTTGTTCAAAGGGAAATAGCTGTGAATGACGAAAGAAAGTGAAGCTGTTGTGAATGCATCCTCTATATGGGCAAGGGAACCACAAGCACAAAGACTGAAATGGAGAAGAAGTTTCCTTAAAACAGCGATGGAACTTGTAACCACTGCTGAAAAAGCTACGTTGCAGACATGGACGGATAAGACCAACCTTCCCCAGGCCTGGAAAAGACTTTCAGACACTCTGTCCTGGCTGTGTTGAGAAATGGATGACTTATAAGTCTCTGAATAGACTGAGATCTGGAGGTGGCAGATCAGAGGTTAATTTGCCAAGATGTGGCTACGCTGATCAGCATGATATTCAGTGAGGCTGTGGAGAAGGCAAAACAGTTCATTACATGCTGTATCCACGCTTCATCACAGAAGGTGAACTTCATCAAGGAACAGAAACCAAATGGAAGTGTCCAAGTCTTGGGCAAAAAGTAATATATTCATAACGGTATGTAATATGTATATATCCGACGCAAGAATAAATTAAATTGAGAAACAGTTCCTAGCATTCTAAACTCCTACTTCTTTCCTCAGGAAGGAGAGAGGGATAAGTTTGGGATGACTGGGAGGAACCTATCTGTGGTGAGGAGCATAGGAGACCGGGTAATACATATACATCTACCTACACCTACTTTGCAATACACTGTGAAGGGCATGTCGGAGTGTACTTTCAATTGTACCTGTTATTAGGGGTTCTTACCATTCCATTCACGCATGGATCGCGTGAAGAATGTTTGAACACTTCTGTATGCACTGTCTAATATTGTCCCCATGCAATGCATATGAACATTCCCTTCACGTGTTTAAGCCAAGTATTAGGCATATTTATGCGATCGGGAATGCTCAATAGTAGCCAAGCTACTTGTACATTTAGCAATTAAGCATCAGCAAGGAGCATTAGTGATGAAATCATAGGAGGCAATGTTGTGCATCGTTAGTAGGGACAAGATCCGACTGTTCGGGAGTAGGATCTTACAATCTGATGCAGTGTTCCGAGACAAACTTCCATCACAAAGTCCGCAAACGTGACGTCAGAACCACCTAGCAACAGCGGTCTGAACGCCCATTGGCTGAAAGTTTGGATATATTATGTGTGTGTGTGTGTGTGTGTGTGTGTGTGTGTGTGTGTGTGTGTGTGTGTGTAGGGAACGAGACAAGTGTCCTTATTGGCTGAGGGCGAAAGGTGGGGTGGTCTCTCTTGTCCTTCGGGAAGACAGGGTGAGTTAGTCGCGAGGAGCCACTAAAAATGCACGGTCGAGTAACTGGGGCGGCTCTAAAAAAACTGTCGCGAGTACATGTTTCAGCTGTTAAACAAGCTAGAAAATGGAGTTATTAGTTATCAGAACGCCACGTGTCGTGGGCAGTGTCGATCATTACGTAAAGTCAGAAAACTGTGTTAATGTGTGGAAAGGGTCGAATATAACGGCGTAGTCCTGAGCCGCCATATTGCAAATACTGATTATGTGACGTGAGTGACAAAGCAATTTCTGTATTTAAACAAGTATAGTTCAAACGTTGTTGACAATTAATAACTGGCATCCCTAAACACTCCACTTCATCAGGATCACCACTTACATGGAACCTGGCGACTGAGCGCTACTGCTGTGCTACCAGGGACTTACCAAAGCAGCAGGACACCAGCTTAGTGATACCGTCCAGAGAAGTACTTCCTTCTCGCTACAATACCACTGAGGGTTTTGCACTCATAAGCCGTAAGGGAGCAATATATAGGGGATTGTACATTGTCGTGCCAAAGTAAAGCACGAAAGCAAGTTTCGCATGATGTATCAAAGCCAAGCAGCATAGCTCTGTGAAACTTGGACCATACAGAGAATAGACTGTTACAGTATACAATAGTATAGTCTAGAAGGTAACGGAAAAAATTACGAAAACACGATTTTGAATAGGATGTGCCACCCGTGTGGGTGGCATTGAATGCTGTGCAACAAGGATGGATAGTAGGGAGTTCCTGTGTTAGGACATTCCACTCTTCCACCAATGTGGTTGATAGCTGCTGAATAGTAATTGATGAGTGTGAATGTGCTGCAATATGTCTCCACACTGTGTCCTGCACTTTCTGAATGGGACTCAAGTTTGTGGGAATGGGCAGGCACGTCCATTCGCCGAATATCTTCTCATTCCTGGCGAACCTCCACCTGGGTTCTTTGATGCAGAGGTGCATGGTAAGTCATTGCATAATGCATTGCTGGAAATATTCACATGGGGAAAAAGTACAGTGTCACAATAATGTTGACAGGTAAGTGTACCATATTGAAAGATTTGGGAGTCAGTATACCCATGCACCAACATGCCTCCCCACACTGTAGCATCTGGATCACCTAAACGATTTTGCTTGACAATGTTCCTGGTTGCATTGCATGTTCCCACCACCATATGAGGATATGTCCAGAATTACTGCTCCTATTGAATCTGTTCTCATCCGAGAAGACTACGCGGCTCGTCTCCACATTGGTCCAATTCGTATGCTCTAGGCACGATCGTTAACGGTGCCACCGATGTTCCGGTGTCTAAAGAATATAGCTTTTTTGCCACCGGGCAAAGAAACCACCCTCATTCAGTCGCCAAGTCATTGTACAGTGTGAGGTTGCTTGCCTTGTAGTCCTGTTAAATGTGCTTCCAGTTTCACCCGCCGTTTGGCGATGATCCCTTCTTGGCTGTTGCTGTATTTGACCATCTTCTTCCATCACCTCTCGTGTGGACAGTAGTGTCTGTGGTTCGGATTGCTCCCCACACACGTGAAGCATTTCTATGAGCGATAACGAACTCCTTGGCTACACTCATCACACTTCGTCCTTCTTGCAGTTTCCTAATGATCCTTCCCCATGTAGAGGCGTCCAAATGTTCTCTCCATGTCGTGTTGTAACCAAGAACAGCACCTGTAACTTTTCGCCGATTGAAACACACAGCAGCACTACAGCCAGGCTGACCTCACGACAAGGGACGTCCAGTTTTCTGTGCATATCTGGGAGACCCTTGGCAACATGCTCCTACAGTTCTCATTTCCACTGTACTTAATATACTAAGTTACTTCATATATTTCGTTGTTAAGTTTGCAAAGGAGAGTAGTATATTGCTAGACTCGCCATTTAAAGCTTGAAACTTAATTACTATGTTTTCTTGGAATAGTCTGCGTCTGTCTTCACCCATCTGCCAGTTAAGTTTATTCAGCGTGTCGGTGAGAGTCTCACATGGGCCACCATGTTACATGGGCGATAATTTGTACTGCCCTTTTCTGTGTTTGTTCGATATCCGCACTTAATCTAACTTGTTTTTGGTCTGACACATTTCACCAATATTGTAAGATGGGTTAGACGTCTGTTTCGCAAGCTCTCATTTTTTAGGATTATTGTGTTTCCCTAGTAATCTAACCATAAAGAAAGTCTGCTATCTGCATTATCTACGATGGAGCCTATGTGGTCTTTCCATTTTATATCCTACAAACTGTTACACCCAGGTATTTGTATGAGTTAATTGATTCTAGTTATGGCTCATTAATATTGTTGTCGTAGGATATTACATTTTTTTCATTTGTGAAGTGTACAATTTTACATTCATAACTTTTAAAGCAATTTGACAATCTATGAACCACTCTGAAACCTTTGCAAGATCCGCCTGAATATCTGAGCAGATTATTCAATACTTCATTACAGATAGCTGCATCATCTGCAAAACGTCAGAAACTGCTACTGATATTGTAATCTTACTTTTAGTTCCTTTTAAGGACTCCTCCACTCTTCTGCAGTTATCCCATGTATCCATTCACCAGCATTCACCAGTATTCCTCTTTCAAACACATCTTCCTTATCATTTCCGCTCTCCATGTTTTTCTCGGCCATCTGCGCTTCCTGCCTCGTCGACCGTTCCCAGATTGGTGTTGGCCATTGATTGTACTTGGTGCATTCGTCGTTCACTTCCACTGAAGAGCCCTTTTGTCAATTATTTGGACGGCTGGTTGTTCCACATCCTTTACCTTTCTAATTTCCTCATTTCTTGCCATCTCTTTTCTGAATATCATGGATGTCCTCTTTATTCCGTCCATCTCTACTGCTTGGACTCCACTTCTCTACCGCTCTCCCAGGCTCCATATATGCGCACCTTATGTTAGTATACTTTCATCCTGTATCTGCAAATCCTCTTCTTTGTTTCTTTTTATATTACCCTGATCCCCAGTACTCCATTTTGCTCCTTCATTCCTCCATTTGCTAACTGCATCTTGCATTCTACCTTCGCCTCACAGTTTGCCCAGGAATTTGTAATCTATTTTAAGTACTTAAATTGCTTTTTCTGCTTTAACGTTACATTGTGGCAGTACTATATCCCTTTCAAATCGTCTCACTATTATATATTTTGCTTTGTTCACGTTCATTCTACATCCATTCAGATGCTTCCATTAACTACTTTATCATAAACTTGACTTTACCCCTACATTGTGCTAGCAATCCTTGATCATCGGCAAATAATAAGGAGTAGATAGTTTCATGTTGAAAAGGAGTGCACACTCCTCCCCACGACTGGCTCAACCCCCCCCCCCCCCCCCTCCTTCCATGAACCATGGACCTTGCCGTTGGTGGGGAGGCTTGCTTGCCTCAACGATACAGATAGCCGTACCGTAGGTGCGACCACAACGGAGGGGTATCTGTTGAAAGGACCGACAAACATGTGGTTCCTGAAGAGGGGCAGCAGCCTTTTCAGTAGTTACAGGGGCAACAGTCTGAATGATTAACTTATCTGGCTTTGTAACACTAATCAAAACGGATTTGCTGTGCTGGTACTGCGAACGGCTGAAAACAAGGGGAAATTACAGCCGTATTTTTCCCGAGGGCATGCAGCTTTACTGTATGGTTAAATGATGACGGCGTTCTCTTGGGTAAAATATTCCGTAGGTAAAATAGTCCCCATTCGCATCTCCGAGCGGGCACTACTCAAGAGCACGTCGTGATCAGGAGAAACAAAACTGGCGTTCTACGGAACGGAGCATGGAATGTCAGATCCCTTAATCGGGTAGGTACGTTAGAAAATTTGAAAACGGAAAATGGATAGGTTAAAGTTAGATATGGTGGGAATTAGTGAAGTTCTCTGGAAGGAGGAACAAGACTTTTGGTCAGGTGAATACAGGATTATAAATACAAAATCAAATAGGGGTAATGCAGGAGTAGGTTTAATAATGAATAGGAAAATAGGAATGCGGGTAAGCTACTAAAAGCAGCATAGTGAACGCATTATTGTGGCCAAGATAGACACGAAGCCCACGCTTACTACAATAGTACTAGTTTATATGCCAACTAGTTATGCAGGTGACGAAGAAATTGACGAAATGTATGATGAGATAAAAAAAAAAAAATTATTTAGGTAGTGAAGCAAGACGAAAATTTAATTGTCATGGATGGCTGGAATTCAATAGTAGGAAAAGGGAGAGAAGGAAACGTAGTAGGTGGATATGGATTGGGGATAAGTAATGAAAGAGGAAGCCATCTGGTAGAATTTTGCACAGAGCACAACTTAATCATAGCCCTTTGCTATGAGCAGTTGAACGGAATGGACAGTGTCTTGAAAGGAGGATATAAGATGAACATCAACAAAAGCAAAACTAGGATAATGGAATGTAGTCAAATTAAGTCGCGGGATGCTGATGGAATTAGATTAGGAAATGAGACACTTAAAGTAGTAAAGGAGTTTTGCTATTTGGGGAGCAAAATAACTGATGATGGTCGAAGTAGAGAGGATATAAAATGTAGACTGGCAATGGCAAGGAAAGCGTTTCTGAAGAAGAGAAATTTGTTAACATAGAGTATAGATTTAAGTGTCAGGAAGTCTTTTCTGAAAGTATTTGTGTGGAGTGTAGCCATGTATGGAAGTGAAACGTGGACGATAAATAGTGTGGACAAAAGAGAATAAAAGATTTCGAAATATAGTGATACAGAAGAATGCTGAAGATTAGATGGGTAGATCACGTAACTAATGAGGAGGTACTGAATAGAATTGGGGAGAAGAGGAGTTTGTGACACAATTTGACTAGAAGAAGGGACTAGTTGGTAGGACATCTTCTGAGGCATCAGGTATCACCAGTTTAGTATTGGAGGGCAGCGTGGAGGTTAAAAATCGCAGAGGGAGACCAAGAGATGAATACGCTAAGCATATTCAGAAGGATGTAGGTTGCAGTAAGTACTGGGAGATGAAGAAGCTTGCACAGGATAGAGTAGCATGGAGAGCTGCATCAAACCAGTCTCAGAACTGAAGACCACAACAACAACAACATCTTTGAAGAAGCCTCGCTACGTAAGTGTTAGGATAGCTGTCTGTCGTCCCAAGCACTTGTTGCCAAGCCCATAACGGCATGACTAGCCATCAGGACATCACGACACTGTTGCTACCTCTGTATGCTTACGTAATCATCTCCAACTGCAGCTAGCACTGACTCACGTTGCGTTGTCATGATTATAATTTACGATCTGCGTGAATATGCTACAAGTCCACGTAGGTCGGTATTACCAGCGACCTTTTACCTGAAAACGCACAGACCCACTGTCTCTACGTGCAAAAAGAGGCAATTGCACTTAGCAACACCGACATTGGTAGGCTGAGCGCCTATATTCGTTTACGCTTGAATCGGGGGAGCAGTCACGCTGACGGGTTTGAAATGTTGTCTGTCTATAACGAAAATAGTTTATCGCAAAGTTTTAAAATTTTGTGACTCTTATTTCTTTTCAATAAAGAGTGTACTGTAGATGTTGCAGATGCGTTGCTATACTCATTATTTTTTTTAATCACTAAGTTCATAGACCCATCGCAATGGTCGATTTGACCGCTTAAAGTGTCTTCACGCACCTGTGCCACCAGAGAGTACTGCGTTAACTCAGTTGCAATGCAGATGAACGTGACACAATGATGCAACTTATTCTGATGCTTCTCAGCTGATTAGTACACCTCGTTAGACCCAGATTGCTTCATTGTTGGAGCAGGAAGTAATGGAATACGCAGAAAGTTTGCGAGTATCAGAACAAGAGCCTAAGGTAGTGAACTTGGAAAACAAGTAGAAAATGGTACCGATGGCAATATTCCAAGACAGTGCTGAATCAAGTGAAGCCACATGTGAGATGTACAAAGTTAAATTGTTGTCATAATCAGCATATCATTCAGGAAAGCATTGAGAAATAAGTAGGTGTCACACTTTTGTGGACAATTCGGAAGCCGGAAAATGCAGTACAGAATGCGAAATTTTGCATCATATGTCGAATGCACCTGGTAGACTACAAATACAAATCGCAGAACGATACCCATCACTTGCGCAGAAAAAATTCAATATTTATTGCACTGCTAGTATTCATGGTGTCCTTATAAGACACAAAGCTAAAACCGTGTACAGCAACAAACAGTCATAGCCAAATGGAAAATAAAAGTATCTGTGTTTCTCTTTGAGATAGATGCACACATTATAATTTTGCATGCTCGTGTCTTTCTAATGCGTCTAGGGATTCTAAATTGATAACTTGTGATCAGAATAAAGGAGGAGCACAGTTCTTTTATGATTCAAGAGATCGTTTTCGAGACACTATTATTTTTTACTGTTTGTTACCAGAAAATAAACGTCAGTAAGACTCATGGCATACACGGTAGCTTTGGTTTCTGTAGTATGGAAACGTCATTAAAAACTGTCCTCTGCTTTACATTTCGAGGCAAACACCACAGCCAATAAACAACTCTTTCCCCTAGAACAGATGTGGACCTACAGAATATATGGTCATTATGCTAGATGCATGTGACATGAATGTTTGATTAGCAGTAGAAGTTGATACCAAATATCAGTTCAGCGGACTTCCATGCACGGAAAAGGATGAACATCGGTCGAAGAGTCACGCCCTTTCCGATTACATTGTCATAAAATATACGCGACCATTAATTGCAAGTGGAAGATGCGTGAAAATAGATATTTTCTTCACATTTTTCACTCTTCATTCATGTAGAAAAATAGGAATGATTCAGAATATCTTCCAGAAAGTTTACAATTTTGCAATAAAACGGAAAGTTTAAGCGCCTTAGCGGAGAGGGCCAGTACAAGTGTTTTACAATTTACTGGATTAAACTGAAGGAAACGTGTGAATTCTTTATAGCGAAGGTACTGAGGCGACCGTTATATACCGCGAGTTGCTTCTGTAGAAAAACAGCGAAGAAATAAGACATCATCACGTGTAAAAGTGCTACCAAAACCTAATTCCTGCAACCGGCGTTGAGTGAAATAATAAAGACGAAACAGCGAATTGAACAGCAGTCGGAAGCCCACACTTTGAAAATGCAAAACCATGTCGATTTATACGTGTTACAGTAGTAGGAGGCATGTGTGTGAAAAATGTACGAAAACAGTCTCGAATTAACACATTGTTTTCGTTCAGGACTCACGGATATAAAAAATTACATTGCAATGTTTTCAATTTTTATCACAAAATTAATCTAATCACATAAATAAAAATGAGCACTGCAAATGAAAATAATGAGCCGTACAACTTAATTTTGAATGTTCTTTCATAAGTAACGAATTTTTTGCAGTTAACAATGTGTTAAGAACAAAAAGAAAGGTAGCTTTGAGCTTCGATGCTGTAATGAAAATGCTTTTAGTCAGTAGTGTGTGCCAGTGATGTAAGAGAAACACAGATATTTTGATAATTTTCGAGCGAGTCTCTTCACAGCGATAGCAGTATCGTCACCCTGAAGTTTTATTTTCACTGATGGTAATGTCTAATGCCAAATACTGAAAATCTCTTTTGCAGTTTTAGAACACCGTATCATTTGTTAATACTGTTACGCGCCTGAATGCACAAACCATTTCAATATAGAACCTTTATTTCATTCAGAATAAACTAGTGTACGTGTAATTATTTACAAACGATCATTCGTTCTTTCATAATCTTTTCTAAACTGCTTTCCTTACGCAGAATATTATTTATGAAAACTTAGAATATTTCCGAAGACTATTTCTGAGCAACAGAAGCTGTAAAGGCATTTCAGAGTCAGTTTCTCTCTGTAATCTCAGATAATCATAGAAATTTGTGCATGATGATACATTTATGGATAATGTCAATGGAACAAGTGTTGGAAAAATGTTCCGCTTGTTATTAGGGCAAATAGTCCAATGCCACTGCTTGGGCACTGTGCTCTAATACCTTAAAATGCACATTTTTGCCTTCCTTATTATCATAAATTTGCAATCAGTCTTAATCACCTTATCCGTTGTCATTGTCATCGCTGTCATCGACACTGAATGAAGCACCAATAATGGCAAGCCATCGAGCTTCTTCGTGAATACGATTCCGGCTATGACTTTCGTGTTTTCATTGTGACGTCACAGCGGGTGCTAGTTTGGACTGAAAAACTGCTGTACATGACCATGTGATCATATTAGTTCTCGGTGCAGCTGCAACTGTCGTTTGCTTTGAGGAGCAGTGGTTGGCAGCCATAAAAATGCATGGGTGATTTTATGAAAAATTTGTTATCTATGTTGCTAATGAAATGGATTATTAGGTAGTATGAAAAATTTGTTATGTATGTTGCTAATGAAATGGATTGTTAGGTAGTGTGGTACTGAAACTTTCCGGTTGCAATATAGCTATGTGGAGGTGATCAGCTTCTCTACCTTCGGTTCACATATTTCATGGAACTATTAAAGATTTAAATCATGTTCCCACTGTGGGTATGCCGGCCGCGGTGGTCTCGCGGTTGTAGGCGCGCAGTCCGGAACCGTACGACTGCTACGGTCGCAGGTTCGAATCCTGCCTCGGGCATGGATGTGTGTGATGTCCTTAGGTTAGTTAGGTTTAACTAGTTCTGAGTTCTAGGGGACTGATGACCACAGCAGTTGAGTTCCATAGTGCTCAGAGCCATTTGAACCAGCGTGGGTATAGTTTTTGTCATCATTAAAATTCACACGACTATCTATTTATGAGACTAGGGGTCATTGACAAATGAGAGTATCGGAACTTGTGAAATATACGAAGAATACTTATAGAATTAAACCAGTAAATAAGTGGTGACATAAGAACATGTTAATAAAAGAACAGAAAAAAGTTCATTTACTGTCCACATAATTCTCACAAGCAGGCATATTTCATTACATGCACCCCACAAAGTGACTTCAAGTGCAAAAACACAGGCATAAACCAATGCAAACACAGATAGTTACGAAGAAACAGACGACGATCCTAGGAAACAAGAAACAGCTTGTGTCTCATACCCTCCAGAAATCGTAGCAGTCTTTTTTTTTTGTGAGTCAGAAACACAATACAATTCGCAGTTCCTAATCAGTGAACACTATAACGTTAACACTAAACGGAATATTTTATTCAAAGAACACATGAAATACAGAGTGTCTCTCTAAATATCGTTACATAAGGAAGGGAGCAAGTAGGACACTATACAGAGGATCCCAGGTTTTCAAGTTTAACATGTTAGGAACGCTGTATTGTTCTGAGAAATTTGACAAGTAATGACGAAAAAGGGTGAATAGGACGGTATTGTAGAAACCTGGTTACCATGAGGAGTCACATAGTGTTTAAAATTGTGTTTTTTACCATACTTTTCTATTTTCACCGGTTCCACGCCACAGGCTTATTTTCAACCGATTTATTTTCTTCCACGAACCAATGTAATTCTGAAAGAAAACTTTTTTCCTATGAACAACTAATTAGTCTGTTATGACTCAACCCCCTTTAGTTTCTTCGGACTAATCAGAATGCTCCTTGTCCGTAAAACCGAATGATTCTCAGGTGCGTCAGAAAATATGACTTTTTTCTGAATATCATTTTGGTGGCGTCAGGGAACTGTTACCGCTGGACGGCAACCAGATGAATAGGTGTTTACAACACCAGATTTTGTATTCCACCTGGACAGGCGAAGCATGGGTCTGGTTCTGTGAACTGTTTCTGTAATATAGGCCGAGAGTGAAGGAAGCGAGTAGGAGCAGCAGAGATGAAGCACTTCCGTACTGGATGTAACTTTAACACTTTTAATAGAGTCAAAAACACAAGTAAATATCAAATGCATACATAACTTTGGCTAGGATGAGCATGTAAGTGTGAAGCCGTAGTCCATATCTAATCCTGTGAAGTTAGTATGCTCTGTGTAATCTCAAAACTAACAAATACTCGTTGCTGTCCAAACTTTAACTGAAGAAACAGACGACTATCCAACTAATACAAAGTCTCATTAGCAAGCTAGCCCACTCGGTAGTAGAAGCGATATTTCCAAGCCGTCTGCTCTTCATGAAATGGGCCGAAATCAAGACGGCACTCCCTGAGCTCCACAGCGTCGGCCAGAGGGCGCAGCGGTCGGCGTAGTTAGTCTTCTCTCGTACTGGCGACTTATGAGAGCGTGCACCTACGTTGTGGCATCGTAACTATCGACGCCACAGCGGGAGCAGTAAGCTGCGATTTCGCCAGGTTGCTAACACTCTAAAAGGATAACCAATTGATGCAGCTAGGCTATAAGTTCACTTATGTGAAAGGCTTAAGAACATAATAGGAATAAAACCACATTACTGTGTACTTTCTTATTTACGTTAGTTTCAGTTAACTGCAAATACCATCATAGACACAATGAACGTACCATTTGTGCTGTATCTTACAAAATGTGCTGAAACTGATGACCATCAACCTCAATGCAAGCATGACATCGGTGAATCTTTTTGAAGCATCCTGAAAAGTATCCCTGAGGTGTTTCGAATCACATCACAGGCAGCTACAATTGTGGCATCTAATTCCATCTCCGTGACCACTCTGGTCTCATACACAAGTGACTGTAGGTACACCCACAGGAAATAATCAATGGGATTCAGATCAGGTGACCTCGCAGGCAATGGAATAGGACGTCCCCTTCCAATCCAGCTACCAGAAAATACAGCACTGAATTTCTACTGTTATACTTGGTCACTGAGATGGTTGCGGCCATCTACACTGAAGTGAGGCGATGTACGGTCATGTTGTATCCACATCCTCTCACGAACAGCCAAGAGTACGTTCTCCAACAACTCAGGCAGAACTCTTTGCACGAACCTCAAGTACAGGTCGCCATTCAGAGGGCCAGGTAGACTTCTCAGTAATCAGGCTCGTCGTGCCTGTTTCGTTGCAGGAAATAAAGAATGGACATGTAAATAAACAGTGCAGTACGTGTAAGCGTGTACGCATCTACTGGAAAACAGTAATGCTAGACAGAGTGGTAGACAAGTTTACTTCTGTGGTGTCACCGCCAGACACAACACTTGCTAGGTGGTAGCCTTTAAATCGGCCGCTGTCCGGTAGTATACGTCGGACCCGCGTGTCGCCACTATCAGTGATTGCAGACAGAGCGCCGCCACACGGCAGGTCTACAGGGGCTTCCTAGCACTCGCCCCCAGTTGTACAGACGACTTTGCTAGCGATGGTTCACTGACTTCTACGCTCTCATTTGCCGAGACGATAGTTAGCATAGCCTTCAGCTACGTTATTTGCTACGACCTAGCAAGGCGCCAGTATCCGTACTGTTGATATTGTGAATCATGTACCATAAAGAGCGACGCCCATCATTAATGGATTAAAGTTAAGTACTCTACCAGCTACGTCCGTTTTTCTCAATTCTAATTCCCTTGTCATGTTCCAGACCTCACGCCAGCCTGCGTGAGCTGAGACGCGTGCATTTCGGCCTCCTTTAGCAATATGGTTGGCTCTCCTGCCAACCAGAACAACTTCCATATATCCTTAAGCTAATTTCTCCCACCCCAGGTTTCCTTACTCAAATTGTTCAGTAGAGCAATGTGTACGTCCTGCTACATTGTTGCACGCTTCATATGAGATTATATCGAAAAATATAGATCAGGTAAAAATAGTGGGTAAGACAAATTCGTAAGCTCAAAGGAGGATGTCAATTGATACTAGACGTGAACTCCAGCCCCCGCCTCCTTGGGTGGGGCGTGGGCCAACTTTTAAATCTTAAATGGAAACACCCATTTTTATCGCAGATTCGGAATCTCCATAAAAAAGTAATCAAGTTTTGTCTGAAATTTTTTTAAAACATTCACAGATGGTGCTGAAATCGAGAAAAAAGTAAAGTTGGGGAAGAACTCCGATTTATTTAGAGTGATCCGAGAAGAACCAACAAGTCGATAAAAAATGTGCACCAATTCTTTCGTTACGTCAATTTAAGCTATTTTTGTACAAAATGTACTGTATCCTACTCTTAACGTTACCCAGGAACAACGACATGGACGTAGTAGAGTGATGTTCCCATGCGGTGCTTCATTAGTGTGAGTCCCCCTTGCCTCACATGTTGGGGTGCTACTTTTGTGTGAGTGAATTCTAGGTGCTTAATTAATGAAATTCTGCACGAAGAAATTGTTCAAAATCATCCCCATTTCGTTGAATGCATAAAGTCAATCGTCCGTGAAAGTTGTCCACAGCTTTGAGATGCACATCCCGTGGTATGGCTGCACACGCTCTTCGAATGCGTTGCTCCATATCGTTTCGGGTTGTGAGCTTCCTTTCAGAAACAATTTTTTTAAGTAATCCACAAGCAAAAATCAGGAAATGTTAGGTCTGGGAAACGTGGAGGTCACTGAATTGGTCCGCCGCGTCCTATATATTGACCAGGATACATTTAATTTAAAACGTTCCGCACATTTTTATCATAACGGGGAGCTGCTCCGTCCTGTTGGAACCACATACGTTGCCTAGTTACTAAATCAAAATCTTCCATTAGCTAGAACAAATCATTGCGGAGAAGTAAATCCGATTCACCAGTAACATTTCGGTCAAAAAAATACGGTCCTATCAAGTAACCGTTTAAAAGTCCAAATCAGACCATTAACGACCATTTGTGGTGATTGTCAACTGGTCTGTGCCAGTGTGGATTGACAGGGGACCAATAACGACAATCATGACGATTTAATTCGCCATTGTTTTTTAATGTGGTTTCATCGGTGAACATAACGTATCTAAAAAATCATTCTCACCTCTTATCATTTCCAAGGGCCATTAGTAGAAATGCACGCGTATTTGCGTGTCTTTCGGCGTTAATGCCTGTCTGGATGATGGATACGCATGATATTTATGTGTCTTCAAAATTCTCAAAACAGTTGATTTCTTTGTTCCGGTTTGTCTCTGAATCGCACTACTACTCATTTCGGGTTCCAGTTGAACACAGGCACGAACAGTAAGGGTACGAGAGTCATTTTCATTGTATTCGCGTTGACGAGGTAGACGGTGCATGTATTCATTTCGAGCGCTTTGAGTGCTATTTCGAATAATGTTTTCGTTTGGAAGTCGTCTGTTTGGGAAACGATCTGCGTACAACTGCGCAGCTGCAGCGTAATTGTTATGGCATTCTTCTAGAATTAACATCATATCAGCAATCTCTGTAGGAGGATAGTGAGCCATGTTTCGTTAAAGAATAATTTACTTTAGTCAATTGATGTTTACGGTTCACAATCTGAAAGTGAAGTGACGTCTGATCGCATTGCACAGACCTTCGTACTGAGCCACAGTTCGATGTTTGGCCACGGTAGCGCCACAGACAGTTGAGTAATGCAATTGTGAACAGTTCCCAGAGAGATTTTAATACCATTTCACCTCCCTCCATCAAAAACTGTGACGGGTAGAATGCATTGTGTAAAAAAAGAAGCTTAATTTGGCGTACCGGTAATGAAAGAATTGGTGCATATTTTGCATCGATAAGATGCGTTCTTCTCGGTTGATTCTAAATAAATCAGAGTTCTTCTCCAATTTTAATTTTTCTCAATTTCAGCGCTATGGTTTAAAAAAATGTTTCAGATAAAACTTGATTACTTTATGGAGAGTCCGAACTGCAAAAAGATGGTGGTTTCCGTTTAAGATTTAAAAGTTGCCCCCCAACTTACCCAAGCCGTGGGTTGGGGGGGGGGGGGGGGGCACGTGCAGTATCATTTGATGTCCCCTTTGAGCTTTCGAACTTATCTTACTCACTATTTTTAATCGATGTATATTTTTCGAGATAATCTCATCCGCGCGACCGCTACGGTCGCTGGTTCGAAACCTACCTCGGGCATGGATTTCTGTGATGTCTTTAGGTTAGTTAGGTTTAAGTTTCTTTTAGTTCTAGGGGACTGATGACCTCAGATGTTAAGTCCCGTAGTGCTCAGAGCCATTTGAACCATTTCAATCTCATCCGAAACTTCAATGGACCACCCTGTATATAATTAAGGCAGAAAGGAATTACAGCCATTGGCTGCGAGCTGGCACTGATTCAAATCAGTGACGAGAGTTGGAAATTTGTACCAGACTGCGATTCGAAACTGAGCCTCCTGTTTACTATGCAGATGGTCTGACAGCCAAGCCATGCTGACACAGTGGTCATCGCAACTGCACGGACTACCCTGGCACGCCTCCCGTCAGACCCAAACTCCCAACTTATCCACAGGCTACTGATGAAGGGCCTATTACCCTCATTACTCGCTCCACTTCGCCGGTTTCCGTGAGAGTGCGAGACTGGTATGCATCTGCACTGGGGCGATCTTTAGCCGTCTCGCCATGCCCTAGAGAACAGACATTTTTGATCCAGCAGAGATAATTAAGCCACGCTGAAACCACGAGTAGGGGACAAGATACTGGACGTTCACGTCCCGTCACAGAACGTGAAGGTCTTAGGCTTATCCACTCCGTATGGTAGGACAGGAGGCGAACTGTGGCAGATGTGATAACTGAGTACAGTTCTGGTGCATGTACAAGTGTTTCAGAACACAACGTTCAGCACACTTCGTTGAAAATTGGGCTCCATAGCAGGCGACTCCAACACGTTTCTATGTTGACTCCGAGACATAATCATTCACTATTACACGGATCACGGAATCATTGAAATTGGACAATGAAACAACGGAAAAGTGTTGCCTTGCCGAGTTAGTTACGCCTCTTTTTGCATTAGTTGCATAGCCGGTCCCAAGCCCAGTTGAAAAAGGAGGAGGGGGAGGAGTAACACCTCGTAAAATATCCTTGGTTCACCTCTCCCGGGTGATAACACCTCGTGAGGGCCCCTTGCCAGGGACACGGTGAAGACCTCAACGGCAGTGAAGACGGAGATGAAGATCATCAGTACGGCGGAACTGGCGGAAGAGGCAACCTTGCTTTTTGGGATGCTATAAAAGCTATCGTCCAAGGTTATTTGGACAAAGGGCACGGCGGTTCAACAGGTTAGTGGCGGTAACCCTACGGCGTCTGTTCCACATGTTAGTGGCGGCTGACCTATAAAACTCAGAAGTGGAACTCTGATCTTAACCAGACTGAAATCTCAATTTCTGTCACAAACCCAGTCCAAATAAATCAACATGGATACAGCACCTTCAAAAACTAATTACCTCAGTGGGTCAAATCCCACGGTTGATAAACAGCAAGTGGTCTATTCGGATTCAGGAGAGACCACAGAAGTGTGCATGGAGATAAATTGGAGTACCTCAAAACCCCGTAATAACAAAATCAAACCAAAATCGAGAATTTGGCTAATGAAATTTTATGTAAATTCTTTCTTAAAAATGGGGAAACTAAACAACATCCTGGACAAATCCAGAGAACGTAAAATCAAAATTATTGCAGTTCAGGAATCACGATATACAGATGAAAATCCTTTTCATTCAGAAGGATACAGGATATACAAAGGAAAACCTGGGAAACGAGCCATGGCAAATTATCCACAGTTTGAAACTGGATTTATAGTAGATACATCAATACTTGATTCAGTTACGACTTTCAAATCTTACTCGGATCGGTTCTCCACGATGACAATAAAATCAGCTAATAAAATATACGCCCTAATCAACGGACATGCACCAACATCACTAACAAAAACAAAGTAGATGAAGTAGAAGAATTCTCGAACCAATTAGATAATATTGTCCAAAAAATCCCAAATAACCATGTCTAAACCCTTATGGGCGATTTCAATGCACAAATCGGCAAAGAAAACAAACATCGATATTGGGTAGGTAAATGGTCAGGCATACACAGACCAACCAGAATGGCACGCGACTCACTGAAATCTGCAAAAACCACGACCTATTTTTCAAATCAACATTTTTCAAGAAAAGAGCCTCGAAAACGAAAACTTGGATCTCACCTAATCCATTACCAGGAGAATATCAGTTGGATCATGTAATGATCTCCCGCGTAAATACATTAGAAATCTTGAAACTTAAGGTCCTTAATAGACTAGACCTAGACTTCGACCATTACCCAACAAAATTCTCCCTATATGTCATTCCAGAAAAAAGAAAATTCACTGAGTAATCTCCACGCCGTAAATATGATATACAAATGATAAATGGTAATGAACAATTTACAAAAGAAACGCAAAATTTAAAACCACAAAATTGGCAACAACTGCAAGCAGTACTTTTAAAAGCAGCTGAAACTGCAGCACCGCAAACAAGAACACGTAAACACCCGTGGTGGACAGATGAGTGGCGCCAACTGATAAATCTCAGACAACAGGCGTGGCAAAATTGCTTGTGCAACAAAAATCAAAAGGCCCTGGAAGATCTCAAAGATACCAGGAAAACAGTCACAAAAGCAATACGAACAGTCCGTAAACAACACGAAGACAAAAAAGTGCAAGACATAGAAAATAATTTCGAGAAAAACAATTCCCGAAATTTCTACAGAGTATTCAAACAAAAATTAACAAAGTACTTTCTGATGTGACTACGAAGGCTTTCCCGGCGTAATAATTGATAATATTCTTCTCGGGTATGCAGCCGGATCATAATGTCTTCATGACACAATATTTCCGCGGTCCAACTGGCCGCATCTTCAGGTGAGAGTGCTGGTGCAGCACTCTCACCTGAAGATAGCGGCCAGTTGGACCGCGGAAATATTGTGTCATGAAGACGTTATGATCCGGCTGCATACCCGAGAAGAATATTATCAAAGTACTTTCTTCCATCACTCCAATTCAAAAATGAACATGGGGAAATTGCCCATACCAACATCCAAAACTGTGAAATTCTTGCAAAATACTTCTCAAAATTACTGAATTGTGAAAATCCTGCAGAAAAATTTGAGTTCCGTCACACACAACGAAACCCAGACTCAAAGCCACCAAGTTTACAGGAGATTAAAGAGATAATTCAGTCACTGAAAAATAACAAAGCATCAGGAGAAGGCCAAATCATCGCAGGATTATGGAAAAACACCGGAGAAAATCTTACTGCAAAACTCAAAGAAATTATACATAAAATCTGGAAAACTGAAAAAATCCACACAGATTGGAAGACAGCAATCATACATCCTTTGTACAAAAAAGGAAGTACTATCGTGGAATCTCTTTATTGTCAATAACATACAAAATTCTGTCTAAAGCCCTACTAAACCGAGCAGAACCTCAGATGGATTCAAAACTATCTGAATACCAAGGTGGATTCAGGAAAGGTCGATCATGCGTAGAAACAATCCTTAACTTGGAAAATTCGATGAAATATTTGCATAGTACTTCAAACAAAAGTTATTTTATCACGTTTGTCGACTTTAAAAAAGCATATGACAGTATAGACCGAGAATTCCATTTTGAAGTATTAGCAGAATTTGGACTAGATCAACAGACAACAAACATCATAAAAGAAACACTCACAGAGACCAAATCCAAAGCAAAATTTATGGGACAATTGAGCATAGCATTTGAAACAGACACAGAAGTTCGACAAGGGGATGTGCTGTCCCCAGTGATCTTCAATTGTGCTCTTGAAAACGTTGGAGAATGGAGAAAAGCAGGTGCACCAGCACACAGACTAGAGCCAAGACGTAATGGCATAGAATTAGACTGTTTAGCATTTGCTGATGACATGGCACTGATCGCACAAGACATTACCGATGCACAGAAACAGCTAGAATTATTACAAGAGCAGGCAGCAAAATAGGATTTCAAATTTCATTTGAAAAACAAAATTTATGATTGATATCAAATATGCACCTTCTGATCTCAAAATTGGTAATAACTACATCTCGATAGTAAAAGAATTTAAATATTTAGGTGAATGGATTGCAGAAAATTGTAAAGAGAAGAAATCTTCAGATCAAGAGTCCAGAAAATAGAGACGGCGTTTCAGTTAGCAAATAACGTTTGCAACAAAAGTCTCTCTCGTGGAACTGCAAAATACGACACTACACAACAGTAATTAAACCCGAAGCTCTCTACGCATCTGAGACACTTAACCTTCAACACAGAACACTAAAAGTTGAATTAGAAGTGAAAGAACGTAAAATAATGAGGAAAATCCTAGGACCAAGAACTAAAGATGGTGTGCATATCCAAAACCCAATACAGAAATATATAAAAATAGCTCCAAAATAACAGACACAATGAACATGAGAAGAATCCAATTCATGGGCCATTTAGAAATAATGGACTCAAACAGGTTAACGCACAAAATCCATACATTTTTAAAGAACAAAACTACAAGACCGAACTGGTACAAACAGACGGAAAAAGACCTGGGAGAATTAGGGTCTTCAAATCTACATGACAGAAATGAAATCAGAAAAATCACAAACACACGGGGTTTTGAGGAAAAAGAGAGAAATACTAACCGACATACGTGGTCTACGCAACGAAAGCTAGCCCATTCGTTGATTATGAAGGGATCCTGGGCGAAAAGGAAGGCCAACAAATATTCATTATGCATGGTCCTAAGTGATCCATCCGCGAGGAAGAAGAAGAAGTTGCACTGTCGTTGTGAAATCCAGTTATGTGGTTGCTCAAAAAACCCACAACGCCACAGTCGCAGGCCACTGGGGGCAGTACTATGCTACAAGGAATATTCCCCTAGCCTTCCATAGACCTGTAGTAGTAATAGAAGGCAACTGTTGAAAATTTGAAATTTGTGGTAAGGACTATGGGACTAAACTGCTGGGCCATCGGTCCATAGGCTTACACACTAATTAAACCAACTTACGCTAAGGACAACACACACACCCGTACCTGAAGGAGGACTCGAACCTCCGATGGGGGGAGCCGCACGAACCGTAGGAAGACGCCTCAGACCGCAAGGCTACCCCGCACGGCGGCATGTGTCGATATTTGTTTACTTTCAGCTTCCCTTATGACTTGGATCCACAGACGCCAGTCGCGCTTACGTTTTGTTTATCAGAGAGTGTTCAACGTCATGTGCTCACTGCGCGTCTGCAACAACATCTCTGCGTTGGCCGCTCATCGCGGATTCTGGTGGCAGAGACAGTCAGTTCGCATCGTCTAATTGTCATGTGTGCCACGGTTAAGTTCAATCTGCACAGAGAAAATTGACATTATAATATGGTTTTTAATATCTTTATTGCGAGAGGAAAAGATTTTTTGTTTGTTTGATCTGATGATGACTTCATAATAAGTTAATAATTAATTTTCTTCAATTTAGATGGGCGCGATGTGCTGCTTACACACCGTTATAACAATTTAGTGTCCAACACAGAACCTTACCCCTGTTCTTCTTTAGGTAACAATAGCGACAATTCTGTAAACGTTAACTCAAATAATGCAACAGTTTGTAATTTAAGATGACTAATTCCTTGAACATGGCACTGTTGAACCAACAACAGTAAAGAATTTTCAGGGCTTGTCATTTGTTGAAAATTCTGGAGTATAATGAAGAATACTTTTGCAAAGTGACTTTTCTGTATTTGCCAATACACTTTTTAAAGGAATCAGCACGAACGTAATTTACCGCGTTTACCTCCGTAGCTGAGGGTTCATCGCAGCAGAGTGCCGTGTGATGGGCTCGGATTCGATTGCCGGATGACATTCTACCACATATAGAGAAATTACAGGAACTTCGTTACATTCAAACTCGTAAAACTAAACATCAAGTTCTTTTACCGAAAATAATGTTATATTTATAGCAAACTGCTACGACAAGTTTACCAACTGCACACAAATCTATAATGGACTGCCAGATCGTCTTTCCTTCACTGTTTGTTTACGCCATGTTGTGTAAGTGATAAACATATCTCAGCGGAGATCTAGAAACTACACTCCTGGAAATTGAAATAAGAACACCGTGAATTCATTGTCCCAGGAAGGGGAAACTTTATTGACACATTCCTGGGGTCAGATACATCACATGATCACACTGACAGAACCACAGGCACATAGACACAGGCAACAGAGCATGCACAATGTCGGCACTAGTACAGTGTATATCCACTTTTCGCAGCAATGCAGGCTGCTATTCTCCCATGGAGACGATCGTAGAGATGCTGGATGTAGTCCTGTGGAACGGCTTGCCATGCCATTTCCACCTGGCGCCTCAGTTGGACCAGCGTTCGTGCTGGACGTGCAGGCCGCGTGAGACGACGCTTCATCCAGTCCCAAACATGCTCAATGGGGGACAGATCCGGAGATCTTGCTGGCCAGGGTAGTTGACTTACACCTTCTAGAGCACGTTGGGTGGCACGGGATACATGCGGACGTGCATTGTCCTGTTGGAACAGCAAGTTCCCTTGCCGGTCTAGGAATGGTAGAACGATGGGTTCGATGACGGTTTGGATGTACCGTGCACTATTCAGTGTCCCCTCGACGATCACCAGAGGTGTACGGCCAGTGTAGGAGATCGCTCCCCACACTATGATGCCGGGTGTTGGCCCTGTGTGCCTCGGTCGTATGCAGTCCTGATTGTGGCGCTCACCTGCACGGCGCCAAACACGCATACGACCATCATTGGCACCAAGGCAGAAGCGACTCTCATCGCTGAAGACGACACGTCTCCATTCGTCCCTCCATTCATGCCTGTCGCGACACCACTGGAGGCGGGCTGCACGATTTTGGGGCGTGAGCGGAAGACGGCCTAACGGTGTGTGGGACCGTAGCCCAGCTTCATGGAGACGGTTGCGAATGGTCCTCGCCGATACCCCAGGAGCAACAGTGTCCCTAATTTGCTGGAAGTGGCGGTGCGGTCCCGTACAGCACTGCGTAGGATTCTACGGTCTTGGCGTGCATCCGTGCGTCGCTGCGGTCCGGTCCCAGGTCGACGGGCACGTGCACCTTCCGCCGACCACTGGCGACAATATCGATGTACTGTGGAGACCTCACGCCCCACATGTTGAGCAATTCGGCGGTACGTCCACCCGGCCTCCCGCATGCCCACTATACGCCCTCGCCCAAAGTCCGTCAACTGCACATACGGTTCACGTCCACGCTGTCGCGGCATGCTACCAGTGTTAAAGACTGCGATGGAGCTCCGTATGCCACGGCAAACTGGCTGACACTGACGGCGGCGGTGCACAAATTCTGCGCAGCTAGCGCCATTCGACGGCCAACACCGCGGTTCCTGGTGTGTCCGCTGTGCCGTGCGTTTGATCATTGCTTGTACAGCCCTCTCGCAGTGTCCGGAGCAAGTATGGTGGGTCTGACACACCGGTGTCAATGTGTTCTTTTTTCCATTTCCTGGAGTGTATTACGTTATTCTCTGCGTCTGATCTCAGCAAGGTTACAACATCTCTATCTGTTATTACCACCAGGTACCACTCAGTGCTGGATAAATCACATTCATTTGGGCCCAGACTTGTCAGAGCGATTCATACACGTGCAGATTTTTTTTGCATTTTCTGGACTTCCTCATATCCTACGTATCTATGGTCCAAGTTTACACTTATTCTTTGTCGATGTCAGTGAATCACGTCTGGGACTTAGTCTCGCACTGAATCTTTGGAGAAAGTTACTATGACAATTATCTGTTACGCTCTGTCTTCAAGTGCTACGAACTTGCATGTTGTGACCAGAACGTTCCATGAAAACAGAAGTGATGTGCTGTGTGTATTCCAGGTTCGATTGCCGGCGGGGTCGGAGATTTTCTTTTCTTGGGAACTAGGTGTTGTGTTGTCTACCATCATCATATAATCCCCATCGACATGCAGGTCACTGAAGTGGCGTCAACTAAGAAGATTCGCACCAGGCGACCACATTTTCCAAGTCATCATCCATTTCCTAATCTTTGCCATTCACTAGTTAATGATTAACAGTTGCACTTTAAATTGCAGACATATTACCTGAGATCATTGCGCACTGAGTTCACCTATAGTTAACTTGCCGACCAGTAACTGAGATGCGCATTTTTACAGGTTTCAGTAGAAGCAGCAGGAGTTTCCAGAGAACAGTTGCCCGAGCGTTATTGATTGCGACAGGTAAGTCGAAATAAAAAAAATAAAAAAAATATTTTATCAGATTTCGAGGATCTTCCTTTCATTCGCCCAGAAATCAATAATTCAATTATGGTTTTCACAAATTTTATGTCAGAGAAGCAAAGAAATATGAAACGGAGAGTTACGATTTTTGAAAGGAACTTAGCTAGAGTCTGGTTTACTTTATTAGACAATTCAGTACAATCTCTTGTAAATCGTGCAGTAGATTAACTTCTGTTTCGATTCAGTGTTAACAATAGAATATCATCTCAAACAACCTTACAAATTAACCAAGCAAAGGAACTTTCAATGAAAATTCGGTAAGTAGAAAATACCACTAAACTAACAAGTTTTTAAAAGAAACTTTATCGTGGCAACATCGCTTCAAAGGGCGGTCTTCGTGGATTTTTTTGTGAATTTTGTAGTCATATGCAGGTGCCTGCTCTACCTTTTTTTTAGCAATTTTTTGCTGTATTTGATTTCTATTTATAATATCACTGCACTATTTCCTAACCATTTGTTTATTCTTCTTTTTAGCCTAGTAGGAAACGTTTTGATTTTTCAGTTTCCTATCCTCGTAAAAATATATCTCACTAATGTGCATAATGCTGAAACAAAAGCTAGGTCCAGAAGCACGAACAACAAGAACCTCAAAATCTTCAAATCTCGCCGAAACCATGTCTTCGCATGCGTTAATAGATAATCACGGTATATGCGAGCCTGACGTAACAATGCAAGACTCGAATGCATTTTACCTGAACAGTTACCTTCCGCTCAACACAGACACGTTGCAGAGTAATGAATGCATCGTATTTTCCAACTTGAACATTTCATTGGCATACAGTTCTCGCGATCCTAGAGTGACAAACGAGAATTTCATTCCAACAGACATCAACTCTAATCAGATGACGCTCAATTTTGCCCTGACAAACTGCGCGACGGAGAACACAAAACAACCAATACCACCACCCATGAATATCACACATTTATTACATAACACTGACCTTATGCAGATTTTCCAACTAATGTTAAGACAAGGATTGAATACGTTCCATCAGTTTCTTAGCAAATCCAACAAACACGGCACAGGTAAGTAATAACACTAACCCAGAACTGACGAATTTAGCAACTCGAATCGAGGAGATTTACACTATCCAGACGCGTTTAGATGAACACGTTACACAGAGACACAAATTCGTTAACGACAGATACAAGTACTGCACTAACAAATACATCAAAGATCAAGAGCGGAGCATGGCAGAAATCAGCATGGACCCAATGCACTAGTTACAAAATTACAAGAAGTCACAATTAAAGAAAAAACAAAAAGTAGAAGATACAGAGCCACTAAACACACTAACGAAATACATGGACTTGAAAACTAAAGAACAGTACTACATTTGAAAGGATCAGGTACATAGTCTTTCGCAGAGAATTTAACAAATTAATCGAAATTCCGACACTCATACTAACGATACACATCCGATACATTTTACGAAGACGGAAGAATACCAATCACTTGAACAAATCAAAGAAGAACAGAGGGCTATAAATGATAAGCAAAAATGTAGAGTTAACGGAATGCATGATCAACTTGGTGATGTACATCCTGGGTAATATACATCGTAGAAAAAGACTCTTACTTTGTACTGGACAAACTCCTTTTTGTAAATCAAATGCTTTGCACGTGTGCTATGGATGCTGCCTGAATATTCTGACCGATTGGTATACATCACTATAAACATGGAAACCCTTAACATTGAACCACATACATCGTGCTTTCGGAATAAGATAAGGATGGAATTCATAAATCGGAAATTACGGAGAAAACCGTCAGTAGCTTTATCACTACTCGGTTAGTAGTTCTTTTGATTCATTTTTATGTCTGTCTTCATTTTTCCTGTCACAGTTCCTTGAGCTGTTACCCACAACGATGTCCGAGGAAGGACTTATTTTGTGATCCCATCATCTACTCTAATACGGCTCAGCTCCTGGTACAGCTGTCGTAACGTCCGATTGAATTGCCAGAGCATTTTCTTAGGAGAAAACCACCTAATACAGGCAGTTCACAACGGGAGTAGTATGCATAGAGGAAAATACGTACACACACAAAGTGAATATTGTTTATTGTGATGTCGAGCGTTTAATGTAACTGTAATATCTTTCGTTGATGTATAGGGACACATGTCGTGGCAACATATCTTGTGGCTCGTGGCAGTGACAGAACCTCAACTGCTGCTCGGCTGCGTAGGTAGCGGTGTCTAGCACGCAGTAGGGAAAACAGCCTGCAGAACGCCCGTAAGCAGCTCAGTTGGACCAGAAAGTTATATAAAGAATTTATGAAATTATATAGTCACTTCTTGCAATTGATATGTACGATGTTGCTGTAAGAGGCCGAAGAGCTGTTAAGTTAGATCTAATGTGAAAGTAACCGAGCGAGGTGGCGCAGTGGTTAGCACACTGGACTCGCATTCGGGAGGACGACGGTTCAATCACGCCTCCGGCCATCCTGATTTAGGTTTACCGTGATTTCCCTAAATCGTTTCAGGCAAATGCCGGGATGGTTCCCTTGAAAGGGCACGGCCGATTTCCTTCCCAATCCTTCCCTACCCCGAGCTTGCGCTCCGTCTCTAATGACCTCGTTGTCGACGGGACGTTAAACACTAACCACCACCACCTAATGTGAAAGTAAACGGTTGTCTATTGACTTATGTTTGGGGAAGATATTGAACCAGCAAGAGTCGCTCTTTTAAAGTAGCAGTAAGTGGACTGAGGTGACTAAAGTCATATAATATCTCATAATATCGTGTCGAACCTCCTTAGGCAGTAGTACAACGATTCAATGTGGCATGGATTGAACAAGTCGTTGGAAGTCCTCTGCAGAAATATTGAATCTCTACAGCCATCCATATTACTGAAAGTATTGCGAGTGCAGGATTGCGTGCACGGACTGACATCTCGATTATTTCCCATAAATATTCGTTGGAATCCATGTCGGGTTGTCTGGGTGGCCAAATCATTTTCCCAAATGGTCCAGAACGTTCTTCAAACCAACCGCGAACAATTTTGCTCCGGTGACATGGCGCTCGGTCATCCATAAAAATTCCATCGTTGTTTCGGAACAAAAAGTACATTAATGACTGCAGATGGTCTCCAAGACGCCGAAACTACCATTTACAGCCAATAATCGGTTCAGCTGGACAAAGGACCCAGTCCATGCCATGTAAACACAGCCCACACTATTATATAGCCACCACCGGCTTGCATAATGCTATGTTGACAACTTGGTCCATTGCTTCGTGACATATGCGCCACACTCAGATCTTACTTATCCTCAGTCTTACCAACTGAAATCTGGACTCATGTGATTAGGCCACGGTTTTCCAACCGATATTGTCAAGAGCCCAGAAGACGCGCTGCTTGCGATGTTGTGCTGTTAGCAAAGGCACTCGTGACGGTCATCTGCTGATGTAGCCCATTAACGCCATATTTCGCCGCACAGTCCTAACGGCTACGTTCGTTGTACGTCCCACATTGCCACACTGATGTCAGCGGTTATTGCACGCAGTGTTGCTAGTGTGTTAGCATTGACAACTCTACAAAAACTCAGCTGCTTTCGGTGGTTAAGTGAAGGCTTTCGGCCACTGTGTTGTCCGTGGTGAGAGATAATGCCTCATTCTGGAGTTCAAAAATGGCTCTAAGCACTATGGGACTTCACTGCTGAGGTCATCAGTCCCCTAGAACTTAGAACTACTTAAAGCTAACTGACCTAAGGACATCACACACATCCATGCGCGAGGCAGGATTCGAACCTGCGACCGTAGCGGTCGCGCGGTTGCACACTATAGCATCTAGAACCGCTCGGCCACCTAGGCCGACCTGGAATTCCCGGCACTGTCTTGATACTTTGGATCTCAAAGTACTGAATTCGCTAACGATTTCCGTAATGGACACATGTGTCTTGCTCAGTTACCCTTTCGCGGAAAGTCGTACGGACACAATCACGTCGGAAACTTTTTCACATGAATGACCTTAGTACAAATGAGATCCGTTTTATACCTTGTGTACGCGACGCTTCCATTGTCTGCATACGTACATATCGTTCACTCATGACTTTTGTCATCTCAGTGTACGTCAAGCTACAATGGTTGGACAGTACCGAATTCTGGTAGGCAGCTTCTGAGCTGAGTAATGTCTGTTGCTCTATACTGGAGAAGTAATTAATGTTTGGTACATTAAAACTGGCAACTTCGAGTACAATCATTTGTGTGTTATTTATTTATAGAGCAGATACTAGGCCAAGACGATGGGTATATGGGGGAATATAATATTTTACGTTGCCGAGAATGCTAGATGACGACTGTAAGTAAAAGCAGTAATATTATAATCCAGTTTTTTGCTTAAAACTGAAATGGTGTCTTACCGGGAAATAGAACTGTGATAATCATGGATTCTTTTTAACATTGTGGGCTGATATTTATATTTTGGCCTCGGTCTATGTTGTATCGATAGCTACGATGCCCCAACGTAGGTGCGCTCTGCTAGGTTGGCACCACGACACCGACATCGACGACAGCGTACTCTAGCCGGCGTAGTGCAGCTCTTCGAGCTCCACTCTAGATTCAGCCCATTTGATTCCGAGTAGACGACCAAGCAACATTGTTTCTATTTCCTAGTGTGCGACACACTACAGATTTTGCCTGTGGAACTCCTGTGAGTTTGAGACATCCGGCTTTGCACCTACGTGTTCCTCAGTGCAAAGTCGTGTATTCATTTTCTTGCTATAGTAAAGGTGATTTAAATTCGCACTGCAGTACCGAGTGTTCTACCTCACCTGCTCCCCCTAGCTGCCTACATTCGGCCTACCCTTCAGTTTCCAGGAGCAGACCCACGCGCCGCCTTCCAGGCGGGATCTAATATTTTTAATAAAAGTAAAAGAGAACGTTGTATTACGATATTGCAGTCACGAGTCAGTATATGATAAGATATTACAGTAAAAAATTTTACTTTCCCCTCTGTAATCAGATTTAATAAAAAAGAAATAAAAATAGGTAAAAGATAAGTTTGAACATGCAAATTTGTGTCTTTATATTCTACAAGGCTTATAGGGGAAAAAAATTTTGAAATGTGTGGAGTTCCTAACGGACCAAACTACTGTGGTCATCGGTCCCTAGCCTTACTCTCTACTTAAACTAACTTGTGCTAAGAACAGCACACACACTCATGCCCGAGGGAGGACTCGAACCTCCAGTGGGAGGGGCCGCGCAATCCGTGACATAGCGTCTCAAACCGAGAGGCCACTCTGCGCGGCTGCTTATTAGTGAAATGATAATTAATGGCTAACAATAACTTTAATCTCTTGTGAAGGAGCTGTCGAAAACTGTTTATGTTCTTACATGAAAAATAAGGCTTACGGAAAGTGTAGTCAGATGCACTTTTTTCTTCTATCTGAGTCGATTTAGTTTTTCTTTTTTGTTGTTTTATTTGAATTTGGCTACGTACAGAATAGTAAGATCAAAGAGAAACGGAGATGTGAAATTGTAATAAAATGTTATTAAAAGCAAACGCAGTATTATCGCTAGCACAAGTAATATACGTATACTCACAATATGAAACGTCCCCTTAGAACAATTATACAAGACTGGTCTATGTGAAACGTCCTCTTTGAACAATTATACACGACTGTGCTTAAACTGACACACAATATTTTTGGGGCAACGCAATCTGACTTTCAATAATCCGTACAAGAGAATGGCCCTAACTAAATTAACCTATACGTTTCCCAAATCAATTACCTCACAAAAATCTTCGTTACTCAAACTACTGCAATACAGCGAGCGCCACTACTGCCAGCTAAATAAAAGATTCAAACTACTGAAGGCACTAACTACTGATAGGCATAGTTAGCAAATAAAAGATTTTAATACAGAAAAAACAATGTATTTACCTTAAAAGTCATAATATATATATCAGTTCATGACACCAATTCTTACAAATCTCAAAACTCCGCCATCTCTCTCCCCTCGTCCACCACTGCTGGCGGCTCACCTCCAACTGCGCAACGCTACGCGCTGTTAGCATCCAGCTGCCACTGCCCAACACTACAATGGCAGACAACAATGCAAACCAGCCACAGACTGCACACGGCACAGCCAGTGATTTTTATACAGAGCGCTACGTGGCGGCGGCGTTACCAATAAAAAAACCTAAACAGCCTACTTACAATATACGTATACTCACGACATAAACATACACCGACGAGTAAAGAAAAAAATTAGCCACCAATGTTTAGTAAATCGTAACCAGCAATTAACCCTCATGACCTATTTCTGTGACACATACCTCAGATATAACAATGGTAATGATGTAATGTTAAACAGTCGCTTCAGACTAAATCTACGAAGCTTAGTCCCCGTGGCGTGTTTGGTTTACGTTGTGCAAAATTAAGATAAAATGATCAATAGAGCACCTAACACCATGTTCCTTTGCTGATAATTAGTCCATCATAATGTTGCGTTCGGAAGCTCGTTCCTTGGTTTATGATGTCTTGCACTTTGGAAGAGTGCAAAACCATTAGATCTAGAGTGCTGAGGTCTCGACAAACACAATTATGTGTACACTTTCAATACACATTTCCCAGAGAGATAGTCAGCCAATGGATCAAAGCTTTGCACCAAATAACTCACTTTTAGTTATTTTTTAATATTTCCGCCTCATTCTATTTTTTTGTCACATTTCCTCCTGTATCAGATGGGTTATTCTACTACTTCATTTTCTATTAGATGCAGTTCTGGCAACCAGTACTTCTGCAGTTTTCACATTGTCATTCTTTTTAAGTAAAAATGAAGAGTCCTTACCCAGGTATTGCGCTATAGTTTGCACACTCTATACTTTTCAGGCTGTGTATGTACATAGCCCACGATGGCTGTTAGCCTGTAACAAAAGGCAGCCGGGAGTCTCGACGTTATTGCGTCAAATATTTATCAACAACACTGTATACAAATGGGGTACAGGGGGTGAAGTGCGAGAGCATGTTGCGTCACTGGGCCTGTTGGTTCGTCGCCACCAACAATAATCAAGACATATTTCCCGCAGAGGGTACTGTGTGACGTCAGGGTTCTACCGAGTGCGAGCACACAAAGATAAGTGCGCGGCCGGCAGTTGCCGGGTCCGACTGCAGTAAACGCTGAGTCGCTGATATCGTAGCCGTGTACCGCACACCGAGAGTTAAGCTGCGCTTCTGGAAACAATCAGCTTTACACACGGGCTTTACGAGACAGGTGAGCCGAGACATGTGCGTCATCAAGCATGGCCCAAACTGCAAAGCAAAACATTTCGTTCACAATGCTTCACGAATGGTAGAGAATTGTACTGGAAACTGTTGCCGTCGCGCTTTGTAATCTGTCTCGTACTTCACGTTTGTGGTAGGGAATAGTTTTCTCTTCGTGGAACAAACTACCACAGAATTGCCGAGCTTTACTACGTGCATCTCTCCATGATACTTCATACTGTGTAAGTCTCTTCATCTTCGAATAACAGCTGCAAATTGCCTCAAATTGAACGTCTTTATTTTGGTTTTCCTCTAGTTCATCTGCCCCTCCCACCTACACTTCGCTCTATTACGAACCTGACGATCCCTTCATTCTTCAGGAAGTACTCTTCCAGACGATTACTTCACTTAGTTATGTGATGAAATATATTTCTTTTTCCCCGTTTCACTTCAGTACCTCTGCAATAATTACTCGATCTACCCACCCAATCTTCAGCATTCTGCTGTAGTACCGCATCTCAAAAATTGCAAAGGCACGTGCTCTGACCTGTTTATCGTTAACGTTTCGGTCCCGCACAAGGTTACATATGTGACAGATACCTTCATAGAAGACTACCTAACACTTAAATTTATGTTAGGTGTTATAAAATTCTTCTTTCTCAGAAATTCTTTGCATGCTATAGCCAGTCCGCACTTTATATATCCTCTCCATTCCTGCCATCATCACCTATTTTTCTGTCCAAATGGCAAAACTCATCTGCTACTTCTAGTGTCTCATTTGCTAATCTAATTTCTTCTGGAGAATGATTTAGTTCAATCATGTTCCGTTAAGCCTGTTTTACTATTGCTGTTTTTCGCCTTACAACTTCTTTTCAAGAGGCTATCCATTCCATTCAATTTCTCTTCCACAATTGTTTCCTGACTCTGACAGCATTACGACGTTATTACCGTAGACGCGAAGACCTTTAGCGGGCCTGTGACCACATTTGGCACTCATAAATTGCTCTTACCTTGTCCACTAATTCCTTTCTTACTTGTTACTGCTTAAGATGAGTTCAGCTCTCAGTGTCATAAGCTTTGTGATCTAAAATATAACTCGAGAAAAGATGGAAACCAATACACACTTCAATAGTTATATAGCATCTAGACAGTACTATTTTAAAATGGATTTAAACAGCTCTGAGCACTATGGGACTTAACATCTGTGGTCATCAGTCCTCTAGAACTTAGAACTACTTAAACCTAACTAACCTAAGGACATCACACACATCCATGCCCAAGGCAGGATTCGAACCTGCGACCATAGCAGTCACGCGGTTCCGGACTGAGCGCCTAGAACCGCGAGACCACCGCGGCCGGCAGACAGTTATATAGGAAGAGACACATTTTGATGATGTTCTGTCTGACTAGTTGGGGGTTGGGTCGTTTTGGGGAAGGAGACCAGACAGCGAAGTCATCGGTCTCATCGGATTAGGGAAGGACGGGGAAGGAAGGAGGCCTTGCCCTTTGTAAGGAACCATCCCGGCATTTGCCTGGAGCGATATAGGGAAATCACGGAAAACCTAAATCAGGATAGCCGGACGCGGGATTGAACCGTCGTCCTCCCGAATGCGAGTCTAGTATTTAACCACTGCGCCACCTCGCTCGGTGTCTGACTAGTTGTATGACTGTTGATTACCATAGTTTCTTCCAGTACACATGTTTTTACACTGCTTTGTTCGCTCTAGTTATGTTAAGCCTACTCTTACGTTACATTTCGTATACTGTGTGATTCTACAGACAATTGTTTTCCACCTTTTCTCATATTATACTTAGTACCACAAGTGTGTGATTCGGAGAGGAAAACCCGTCATAAGGAGTAAAAAAATAAAAAGAAATACTGAAGCCAAACCTCAATGTTTTTAATTCTTCTCTCACTCCAAATTTCTCCTTGATATCCATTACTGTTTGCTTAGTGTACAGATTGAATACGTTGGGAACAGATCACAGCCTTATCTCACTCCCTTCTCAATCGATCCCTCCCTTTCATGTTCTTTGAATCATAGAACTACTATCTTGTTTATGCACAAGTTCCAAATAACCTTTCACTCCTATATTTTATCCCTGCTACCTTCAGAAATTCAAAGAATTTATGCCAGTCAGCATTGTAACAGGCTTTCTCTGCGTCTACGAATGTCTTTCTTAAATGTATCTTGTAAGATAAGTCATAGTTCAGTATTGTTTTGCGTGTCTCTAGATTTCCCCGGAACTCAGATTGGTCTTCCCTGAAGCCGGTTTCCACCAATTTTTGTATGTGGCAGCTATAATTTATTTTATTTTCTATTTCGGCAGCTATAATTTATTTTATTTTTTATTTCGGCCTACGAAAACAGCCAATTCGGATTCGCAGGACTGTCTTTCCACTGAATGCATCATTTTGTCTTTCTGCCTAATTTAAAACACAAATTGTTATTACATTAATTAAAACAATTCATATTTCAATGGAAGCTTTTCCACCCTGGCTCACTGTTCAGCACTGAGTATCTCAACTGCGCTTAATATTTCCGTTCTCACTCCTCACCACGTTATATGTATGGTTTTCAGAATTTCTTCATTATTAAGAACCTCTTCTCCGCGAAACATTCGCCTGTTGGCTACACAGTCCTAAGAACGTTTTTCGTTGCTGTACACACTACTTTTTCTCTAAAATGTCTATCAGAAGACAATTCACTTAATAGTGTCGACATGCAACCCAAATTCTCTTAACCTCTATAGATTTTTTCTGTATGTTATTTACGAAAAAGTAAAAAAATATTTTAAATCCTTGAAAATCAAGCAGATAAACGGCCATCATACGTTTTAGTTTTTGTAACCTTTAAAATATCTCGTACACCTACTGCTACGAAAGTGTGGATTGATTAATAGCGTTGTGATATGGCGTTCAAACTGGTCTGTGGTGTATTTGTATTGCATACACCAGTTGCTGTACTAGTTGTGTCTACGTTCTGGTGGTTGTTCAACGCACAGGACACCCTCTTCTCTTTCAGAAACTTGGTCGATCGGAAGCCTAAAAGTTCATCATTTAGAACAGTTTGCCACGGCGACTTTTGCGTAACGAAGACTGGAATGAGGAATGATAGAACGTGCTGTGAATGGAGGTCTGCCGAATGGCAAGCTACGCATTTTTACAGGACCTCTGCAGGAAGGAGATGACCCTCATAGACTCGTGTCACATGGTAACATACTCGCGTTTTCAAACTTTTTCTACGGCACTGAATCTTTTTTATGAAGTCGTTTCTTGAGGTTCATGTGTAGGAGGAGGATAATGTTTAAACTGACGTCTTGTAGGAGCCAGAGAGCGGCTGAAATGTCACTGGGACGCGACGCAAAAGGGCGGGAGCTTAGTCACAAAAAGCTTGCATGGACAGAGCTGAACGGACAGAATCTCTCAGAAATGGTTCAAATAGCTCTGAGCACTTTGGGACTTAACAGCGGAGGTCATCAGTCCCCTAGAACTTAGGACTACTTAAACCTAACTAACCTAAGGACATCACACACAGTCATGCCCGAGGCAGGATTCGAACCTGCGACCGTAGTGGTGGCGCGGTTCCAGACTGAAGCGCCTAGAACCGCTCGGCCATTCCGGCTGGCCTCAGAAATGGGAATAACGAAGAAGATTCATCGGTTTTGTAGTCGAGTTTTCATAAATTAAGCTGAAACAGTAGTGATCACACTGGGTACTAAATGACGTTAAATTGTTGACGATTATTTTCGTGATATAGTCTAGGATCAGTTCTGATTAGAAGTAGCACAATACTCTAATGCATAGACGCAAAAGTAAAAAAAAATGCAATATCTAGTGAAGCAAGCAACAGGAATTACAGCTAACAATCAAACGGGAAACACTCTTTAACTTACTGTGCTGTGATAGTGCAGACCAACACAGTGCCATGGCAAGCACGAACCATGTTCCAACATGAATTAACATTAATACTCGTCTGTGGTACGTCAGTGTTTATTACTCAGGTAACAATCCCTGTTTGAGCTAAATAACCTATGAAATGTCAGCGGTATGTTAAGGAAGGGGATCGGATTGTTTAATCCTCCTGGCGTTCGATACTCTCATAAATTCATAATGGTACGTGCATTTCACAGAAACGCAACCCATTCAAGGCGTCCTTAATAAACACAACCCCTCTCAAATGAACAAATCAGTTTCCCGGAACAGTATACACACATATCATGGTAAAAAAGCCTGATCCATTCTGTTAGGGTATACATATGTAAAAGAGAACAGACACACAACAAGAAAAAACAGCATTATAGACAGTAGTGCCACACACACCTTCTGACGGCACCAGCTGGCCATACAGGCCCGAGCGCCGTGAATAAGCAAACAAGGAGCTGTGGCACCTTAAACAAAATTTATCTGCATAGCCATGCAATTCCATAACATTGAATGCAATTGCGTAATACCCGAAAGTACATAAGAAACCTTCCATACACAGTCTCCAAAACAATGTACCAATACATCCATTTATAACATTTACCAGCTGCGACACCCAGCTTCCGTCAGGGAGATTGTATGGGGATTTTATAGTAGTTGAAATAAAAGGATAAACTTTAAAGTATAAAAGACAAAAAAATGCTGAAAAGTTATCTAACTATTCTACTTGTTAAAGTATTCTCCTTGCTAAAGTATAAGAGGTAAAATTTTTTAATTGAAAACGTATTTTAACTATTTACAATACTTGTGAGTCTTCCGTTTCTCCCGGCGTATTTGTTGCTCGAACAGTTCATGGGTATACTGACGGTTCATAGTGTCCAACGGGCACCAGGGCACCAGGGAAGATCTTATCAACCGAGATTGCGGCTACAACCACAGCAAGGCTTGGGACCCGGCATTGAATGTAATTAAGAAGACTCTCAGCAAGAAGTACGAACTGGCGACCAGGGCGGACGTAGCAAGCACAACGACGGTACGACAGACTCCGATGCCCACGTCTTCGCGACCGCCGGCGCGCGGGCGCGGACGGCGAAGAGAGCGGCCCGCGGGGGGAGTGGATTTAAATCGGCCCCCCACCCTCAGGAGATCAGTTCGTCAGCGCACCTGACGTTGGCGACATGTCTGATCGCAGGAATATTGTGCCCGTTGGACACTATGAACCGGCAGTATACCCGTGGACTGTTCGAGCATTTACAATACTTGTTTACAAAAAATATTTTTCATTTTGTTACATGGGAGTATACACGTACAAATTTTTCGAATTTCCTACTCGACAGAAAGCTACGTATAGTTGATCGTGAGAGAAGACGGAATTTTCGAGGTTGATTCTGCAGTATTTTAAAGTTTGTCCTTGCGGTTTGTTAATTGTAAAACTGTAATTTGTTTGAAATTGCACTCTCTTAAATTGGAATGGCAGTTCAGCAGAGATCAGTGCTATTCTGGGATTAAGTAGTGTGTATTCTTTGTACTTCCCAGTCATAAGTTCGGTTTCGATGATGTTATTCGGTAGCTGTTTGACGATCGTCCCTGTTCCATTACATGGTTTTGGTGAGTTGAGATTTCTGAATAGTATGATCGAGGACCCAATTTTAAGTTGAAGGCAGTGTACTGGCATCCCTGATATTTCTAAAGATTCTGTAGGGAAGTTCACACTTTCTTTAACGTTTACCGCCGTGTTGGTCGATTTGTATATTCTCTCTTCAGCAGGAATTTTCTTTTGAATATTCAGGTTTTTACTTACAAAATTGCCCTTTCAAATAGCCATTCCGGACTGGTATAGTGATAAACGATGTTGGGTGGGATACATTTGGCACCTGGGTTCGTTTTCAGCAGTGGATATGTTGCTGAAATCAGTGTTCAGTTTAACGAGGCCAGTCGTTTGGTCAGAAGGATATGTGCCTTCGTCAGATTGTAAAAGTTGTTGAGTAAAATATGCTGTTGTTTCGTCTTTCGATAATTAAACTCTCATATTTTTGTTTGTCGCCATATTTGTATGCGTGGCCAGGGAAGTGATTTTTGAAAGCATGGTGTTGACTTGGGGATAACTGGAAGTGTTTGTCGAAAATCTCCTGAGAATATGAGTGGAGCGCCTCCCATGATTTCATAGTTTCTTCGTAAATCTTGTAATATTTTGTCAATGGCTTCGAGTTGTTTTTATGCACCATTGTGCATACGTCCCAGAAGATAATTTTAGCTTGCTTTAGAAGTTCACGCTGTCCAGATGCTCTTGGGATTTTACGTATTCGAAATTGTTGTTCGACTGTATTCAATTGTAGCTGTGGGACGGAATGGGAAGTTCGTCATCCTTCCATAAGTGTGGCTGCCATGGCGGATGATACCAGTGCAATGCTATGCGTTGGTTAGCACGTATTTCCGCAACAGATTTGTTAGAAACGTTTTCGTGATGGCACCTGGTGCGTCCAAGTAAATGATTCCGCCAGCGTTGTTGTCGATGAGGCCCATGGTAACGTTGTAAATTTCCTTTTGATAGTCATTTAGGAGTGGTTTGTAGTGAGCAGTGTATTGAAGTAGTTCGTTGATGTTGTAGATTTTTTTCCTTTTTAATTTAGAATTTTAGCCCACTGAGAGCATCTCTTCTTGGTGCTTGCATCCAAAGTTGTAGAAGGTCTGGTTGTTTATTGCTAAAATTTTATCTTCTACTTAAACGAGTGTTTCATTGTAGATGTCGTTGAATTTGATATTCAATTCAGGATGAGTTTGTCGGATTTGGTACAGTATTTCATCACTCATACTTTCTTTGAAGAGGTCCCGTAGATGTTGTAATAATTATGGCGAATAAGTCTCTCGTTTGTTCATCTGAGGCTGTGAGTGAATCTTCTTGTAGTGTTAATTCCCAGTCGTTGTCGTTTTCCAGTAGTACTAAGCGTTGGCATGCTTCTCTGTATGTTTAGCATAGGTAAGCGTCAACAGTCTTGAAATCTGTGAAACTTAGTAGTCTTCGTACTTCGTGTAGCAACATCCGGAGATAGAGACATTCGACGTTCTGCAGATGTGTGTTGTACACTCGGCCTGGGTGACCTTCTGCTGAAATTCTTGTTTTCGTTGTTGAAAAATTTTTCTTGTTGTGTTCCACGTATAATGGGTAAGGACTTCGACATATATTACTGTTTTCGAGAATGGATCCGTTTGGCACAGTAGGTAAAAAGCTGTTGCCGTTGTGTTCTGACGTGGTTCGCTTGCAATTTTTCTGGCGTTGTTAAAATAGTTCAGATGGCTCTGAGCACTATGGGACTTAACATCTGAGGTCATCTAGAACTACTTAAATCTAACTAACCCAAGGACATCACACACATCGATGCCCGTGGCAGGATTCGAACCTGCGATCGTAGCGGTCGCGCGGTTCCAGACTGAAGCGCCTAGAACCGCTCCGCCACTTTGGCCGGCTTCTGGCCTTGTCTTGTGGGAAGTAAACTCTTTGCCCATTCTCCAAATGGACTGCTAGATGCTGCACAGCTGGTTCTCGTTCGTGTATGGGAAAAACGAAAACAGTCACGCTCCTTCTTTACTGTTGATGTATCTTACCATCAAGTACATGAGGGTTTCGTCGTTTCTGTTTCATTGTTCACTGTCTTTGGGTATTTGAAATACTGCTGTGTCACTGCCTTTGCTCATGTACGTACAGACATATTCGATGGATTTTACTTAATTGTAGTATTCCATGTTTACGGGTGCTTTCAATATTTTAATGGCCCGCATGGTCCGTGAATCATGTTTTTCAGTTCTATGTCGTACAGTTTCGGATCTTCTTGTGGATTGGGATATTCAGCTTGGATGATTTTGTCGATATCTGTGAGATGAATTCTGTCCCGTAGCCATACCAGATTGTGTGAGTGTGGCAGTCCTAATTTTTGCCATTACATTGTGTACATCCAGCATCTAACGGTTCCAAAGATGTGGCATTTTGTGATGACTTTAATAAATCTCATTTGCTATGGCACGAAAACTAAGGCAATTGTTTCGTGTCGATGCATGGGGCTTGTCCGTATCTCAGTTGTTCTTTAATTTCTGCCCACGACGCGTTGCATGTGAATGTTGTGAAGAGGTGAGGTAGTCCATATTTTTTATGTGGGTCGTGGTATCTTGAGTACGTTAGTGAATGTGTCTCCGACTTCCTATGTATGATGAAGGTAAGACTACCATTGTTACAATGTCATCAATGTTTCCGTTCTTTATGATTGCGTCTCGAAGATGAATGTATTCTTCATTGCATAGTTTGTTCTGATTAAGACGTATGTAACGCATCCGTTCCGCTTCTGTTTTTGCATACTTATCTACGAGGAATTGTTGGGATAAACGATGGGGTTTGAGAATGTGATTGCAAGTTTTTTTGTCTCTGATCATTAAGCGGTAAGCATAGAACTCCTTGGAAGTGACGTTTTTGTTTGTTTACACGATTGTTTCAGGTTGGATTTGTTTCATGTTAAAACGATATCCCTCCTATCTGTGCAGAAATCTTAATGGATATTGGAGGGCATCATATGAACGGCGTGTCTCTGCAATGTCTTTTAGTCCTTCTCTTCTTCGTTGTATGATTATGTCACAGCTTGTGTTTTTGTTGTCCACAATTACGACGGTGACTTCGTCTGTCTGAGGTGCGTTATATCGACGTCCGTGCCCTGCGAGTGGTCACTTGTCGTCTCGAATTATAACTTTATAGTCATCAGAAATCATTCGGTATGGTGCTGTTTTGAATATGTGGATTAAATTACAGTACTGGTGTACGATTCTCTTTACATCTCGGACTACTTCTCGTCTGAATCCACTGATATTTGTGCATAGTTGATCAATCGCTATTTCTTCATTTCCGATGATACATACTTGCAGAAATTTAAGGTCTTCGCTGGGTAGTGGTAATAATGGCCCCATGTTGTGATAGATTTGTCCTTGGATGAAAAAAAAAACATAATCTGTTAGGGTTGATCGAAGTGACACCAAAAGAAGTCTTTCGAAGCACGTGTTGTACGCTTTTATATCTTGAAGAAACTGCTTTGGTTCTGGAGAGTCCCCGACCATGTAATGTAAAAATTCCTGCGAAGATGCTTCCTGTGGTGGTAACCGAATTTTTCCATTCATACAACAGATTTGCTCAGTAAAGCAATTTCTGAACCTAGTCCTTCATATTTCAATATTCCGTTCACCGTCATCTGCTTGGGTGTCATCAAAATCTATACGTGTTGAGTTTCACTATTTGACTGATTGCACATTCGGCCATGAATCATGAAGCCAAGCGCTTCCCATTGAAGTCTCCCATTCATTAGCAACTGTAGGAATTCAATACCATACTTCTAAGCGGAAGTAAAGTTTCAAGGTTTGGAGAATTTGTGCCTTGGATGGTAAAATTTTCGTTAAAAATTAAGGAACAATGAGACAGTTACATTTTAAGACGTTAGCACAGCATTACTCTTATAGATCTCCGCACAGTCATTGCCATTTAGAGGTGCCTCCTACAAAGCCGAGAGGTTCTTGTTTGTTTCCCAAAGCTTTCTAAAATTCGAGATATGTTGCTCCACTTATGCGGCATGAAACTCACGAGAATTTTCTTCCGGGGCTCATGTTGAGCATCCTGGCGGTAGAAAGGAGGTTTCATCCTGCATATTGTCCATAACTAGAGAAGTGGCGGCCTATGTTTGATGATCACCACATTTTTCATCAGTATTCTAAGTTAAAGCCACCAATTACTCTGTACTGTTTTACAGAGTGCAGAGACTAAAAAAGTATTTCTTTTTTCTGTAGTCGCAAGATACACTGACAGAAAAAATCGCAACAACAAGGAGTTGTGCGACATAAACTAAAGTTGGTGGGCGTGTTTCTACATCTGAAATAAGATGTTATTCAAATTTCGCTCCAATCGCCTAACTGAACCGCTAGTAACGCCACTAAAAGAATGCAAATCATGTTTGCTTTAAATACCAACTGTAGCGGTTGTCAGCGCTGAAGATAGACGTAGTGAGTTGGTGTCAGTCAAGAATGCCTTTAAGACGACACAGACGCTGTTATCAACACCTCACGTGGCCATCCAGGCTCTGGATGGCCACGTGGCACTAAGACCACGGAAGACCATCGTATTCGGAGTGTAGATCGTACTGAATCTGCAGCAGCAAACCAGCATCGGTGGGCACCACAGTGACACAACAAACAGTTACGACAGCTCCGAGCCGGACGCCCTGTAGCGTGCATTCCACTGATCCCAAACCACCGCCATTTGCAGCTACAGTAATATCAAGTGATTCCTCATTGGAGGACAGGTTGGAAGTCCGTTGAGTATCCTCATGAAATGTGGTTCTGCCTTGGTACCAGTGATGGTCGTATGTTGGTTAGGAAGAGACAACTTGAGAACCTGCAACCAACACAGTGAGAGACACGCTGGACCTGGAGTTATGGTCTCCGGGGTCGTCTACAAACAACATTAACCGTCCCTGTATTGAGCAACAGGCATAGAGCTTCACGTCACGAACTGAAATTACTTCCGGCAGCTGAACAACTCAATACATGCACATCTCAATACTTGTATTCAACATTAAACCAGAATTTCACATTCGCAATCGCTCATCTTGCGCTTACGTTAACCTGTCATCTTGCAATGATTTTAATATGATGCCTAGACAAAAGTATTCTCGAAATTTTATTACTCTACATTAATTTTTTTTGATGTTCCGTTTTTTTCCTTCAGTGTACTTATTTTGCCTATTGGCTACAGATTTCGGTACACAGTCCCATTATCAAGTTGTATCTGACACACCTACTTTGGAAGCTAGCGAGACGACTGCGTGCCAAGGGATGGCCTGATGATATGGTCCTTTGAGCCGAGACCTGTAGCCAGCAGACAAAAGTAAATGTATTACGACTATAGACTAAAACATACACGCTTTCAGTGCTCTATTCGTCGCCCCTCCACCAACCGTATCTCAGGAGCAGGTAACCCGAAATTTGATGATTTTCCTTCATTTGGGACCACACCCACAGCATCGTTCTCAAATGAGTAGTAGCATCTATTTGACAGTTACTTCTTGCTATTTTCTTGTTTCACTATCCTGAATTCGGATATAGAACCATTTCAAACTGCAAAGGTAAGCACTAAAGCGAGTAAAAAATATGAGTAACAAAATACAAGGAATAATATGATTGCATTTATAAACATTATTTAAAGAGCATTATTTTCAGAGTCAGTAAATGTCAGATATCTCCCAATACATGTCGTCACAGAAATATTACAAAACATATTGGGACGCGTACGCTACTCGTTTCCTCATAAGCCCTGAGCGCGATTTAAAACAGGGTTACAGCTAATATTAGCAGACACGTTTTAACGCACTGTGATGTGATAATGCTGGCCGACACAGTGCTGTGTTAGGGATGAACTAACACTGAGATTCATTGTACTACTTCAGACATTATTATTAATGTAACAGCCGCCGTAAGAGCTACATAATCTTTATACTGAGGGAGGGGAACATGTTGCTTATTCCACTATTACATAGCACTTTTAGTTATACAGTTTATATGCCTGCGTTGGCTTGCACACTGATGAGCCAAAACATTATGATCTCCTGCTTAATAGCTTGTTCGTCCGTCTTCGGATCGAAATACTTCACTGATTCTGCATATCAGGGACCCGACAGTTTGTTAGTGGGTTTAATGGAGGTATGTAGCACAGGACATGTAATTCGCGTGAAAAACGGGCCACTGATTTACGTACTCGGTGATGGCGCCAGATAGCGACTCAGATGGGTTCCAAAGGATTTACATCAGGAAGATTTGGTAGCCGAGACATAAACGTGAGTTCACTATAATGCTCCTCAGACCACTGTAGCAAGCTTCTGGCTCCGAGACACGAAAAATTATACTGCTGAAAGATGACATCGCCGTTGCGGAAAACATCAAGCATGAAGAGACGCAGGTGGTTCACAGCTGTCAGACTGTTTTCGGTTACTACCACAGATCTCATTGAAGCTCTGGAAAATGACTCCCAAAGCATAATGCTGCTCCCATTATCCTGTGCCCTTGGCACGCTGCACTTTTCGAGCCGCCATTCACTTCAAAGACGTCGTCTGTGTGCACGACCATCGACTTAGTGTAGCAAAAATGTGAATAACCCGAAGAGCCGACACGTTTAAATTGATCGACCGTTGAATCTCGACGATCCCGCACACACTGCAAGCGTAACTGCCGATGTCATTTGGTTCAAATGCTTCAAATGGCTCTGGGCACTATCGGACTCAATATCTGAGGTCATCAGTCCCCTAGAACTTACAACTACTTAAACCTAACCTAAGGACATCACACGCATCTATGCCCGAGGCAGTATTCGAACCTGCGACCATAGCGGTCGCGCGGTTCCAGACTGAAGCGCCTAGAACCGCTCGGTCACAGCGGCCGGCGATGCTGATGCCGTGTGATCACGTAGGCGCCGTCTGCTGCAGAGCTCCATGCTCAATAAGGTACGATGAACGGTGTGCTCCGAAGCGGTTGTGCGAGCACCAGCATTGTGCTCTTTGGGCAGAGATGGCACAGATCACAATATATCCTACTTTACAGAACGGACCCCACGTTCTGTGAAGAGTCGTGGACGTCCAACCATTCAGTGTACAGTGGTAGTTTCTCTGTCCTAGCTCCTGCTCACGACAGTAGCACGTGAGCATTCGATCCGCTTCGCCGTTTTCGAGATATTCCTCCACAGGCTCTGCGTAATAATAATTTGCCCTTTGTCAATGCAGCTTTTCTCAGTCGATTTCCAATTTGCACCCCATATCTTCCCTAAGGTGATCCCCTGCCCGTGTCTTATCCGTCTACATACATTTGTTACCGCATCACGTACCCTCAATACCACAAGTCGGCATCCAACAGCGCATTGGACAGTTGTCATAATGTTTTGGCCTATAAGTGTATCTGATTGCTCCGCAATAGCTTGCTTATGTTAAATATCCATGATATGCCATCACAATTTCTACGAAGGCGTGCTGAAATGTGAAACCTCCAAAGTTTTATGTGAAAACTCTGAAAGATTTTTAACTAAAATAAACTTTTTATTAACATTCCAGAATGAGATTTTCACTTTTTTTTCAAAGAAAATAAAAATCTCTATTGTTCTAAAATAAATGACGGCCTTCTGCATAAAATAAAAAATTTAAAAAATATTTATTGAAAATGCAAATCAGGATACTTTTTCAATATCAGGTTTTTGTTTTCAGATCATGTATCACACTAATTTATTTATTTATTTTTATTTAGTTGTTGAGATCACATACTCTTCAACAGAGTGTGCGCTGACATGAAACTTTCTGGCAGGTTAACACTGTGTGTGGGACCGGCACTCGAACTCAGGACCTTCGTCTTTCACAGGTAAGTGCTCTAACGTCTGAGCTACCCAAGCAAGACTGAAGCCCCTCCTCACAGATTAACTTCTGCCAATACCTCGTCTCCTACCTTCCAGACTTCACAAAAGCTCTCCTGCGAGCCTTGCAGAACTAGCACTCCTGGGAAAATACGTATTTGTTTCAAAATATAGTCTCTAAGGTGACGAACACATTTCTCCCAACGACAGGCCAGTTTGTTGCTACAGTCACTGTAGAATGTTTGACGTTGTTGACGGAGCCGTAACTCCACATCTGTTGGCACCGCTTCATCATTATCAAAGCGAAGTCCTCGAAGATGCTATTTAAGTTTTTGATATATATAAAAATCATATGGTGCTATGTCGGGACTGTATGGAGGAAGGTCGATGAAGAGTGAATCCAACTCGTTTGATTGTTGCACATGTCGCGTGTGGTCTGGCATTTCAACGCTGAAGTAGCGGGAGCTCCAGTTGTGGGTGAACTCTTCCAATTCGAAACTCGATTAAAACACGCTGTTTCTCACGCACCCACTTAGTTACGTTACATACCGCCATTCTACACGCTCCAATTCAGAGCCTCCTAGCGAAAGAGGGCTGTAAATACAGACATGAAATATAAAGATGTACAATGTTAGTGACGTTTGTTTCATTAAAAAAGCTTTCGGAGATTATACATGAGAAAAAATGGAAATGAGCGTATGGCATTGTTGGCCGGGAGGCCCCATCCGGGGAAGTTCTGCCGCCAGGTGCAAGTCTTATTGCAGTCGACGCCATATTTGGCGACTTGCGCGCCGAAGCTTCCCGTTTTTACCTGAAGGGCATGCTTTTGAAGATATAAAGGCAGGGAAATTCCGCCCTCTAGAAATTTCTAGAACATTTCAGAACATTCGGGATAGTTAGAGAACATTTCAAAATTCCACAATGATCCGGGGTGTTCCGGTTTGTTCCAGAAGAGTCTGAAACATTTTGTAAGATTCCAGAATGTTAGGGAACATCCCGGAACATCCCAGATCATAGTGGGACATTCCAGAACACTCTCCAATGTTGTGAAATATTTTGAACCGTTGTGACGATTCAAAGCCTTTTTGGCATGTTCTGGAATTCGCCGCTGGTGCGCCTACTCGGGTATGTAAAGCAAGACCCGTCGTGGGTTCGAACGTCAGTTTCTTATCAGTGACGAAGGGAGGAACAGAAAAAGTGTGATACGTCAAAGTGATACAGCGACTGAACATAAATCGAAAATGAAGAGTGAAAAGTGAGTAAATTGCACTTACTGCGTTTGTTAATAAAAAGCTAATTTGATTTATATTTTAGACAATTCCTAAAAGTAAAAGGCTATGAGCTCTTGCCATCTGAAGCAAAACTTCGAGAACGGAAAGGACAACGAAAAAGCGAAGCAGACTAAGAGCGAGAACATAAGACAATGAGCACCGTGAGAAGCAGAGAAACCGAAATGAACGGATTGAAGAATGAAGAATTGCGACACAATATTATAACAAAAGACTGCCAATTCAAGCCAGCCATGAAAACTTCATCCTATGAGAAGCGCGGACGAGGAAAAGTAAACAGTACAGCCTAACATTCGCCTTCGACCCGACGAAAGAATATAACAAACAGAAACATGTCGTTATCGGAAAAATGGATAACATCTGCCAATTTTGCAATGCGAAAAAAATCAGTAGGAAGACACCAGGATACTGTTGTATGAATGGAAAAATTCGGTTACCACCAGAGGAAGCACCTTCGCAGGAATTTTTACATTACATGGTCGGGGACTCTCCAGAACCAAAGCAGTTTCTTCAAAATATAAAAGCGTAGAACACGTGCTTCGAAATGATTTCTTTTGGTGTCACTTCCTGCTTCCGATCGTGTAAGAAATGCATAAATGACGGATATAGAAACGAGTGTGCGCCATACTGTATCTGGTATAGATCAGGTTAAAGGAATCTTTTTGATGGTTAAGAATGTGTTTCTCTGTTCTAATTCAACAAGGGGCGTTCATTAAGTTCATATGGTTCAAATCACTATGGGACTTAACATATGAGGTCATCAGCCCCTAGAACTTAGGACTACTTAAACCTAACTAACCTAAAGCTATCACACACATCCATGCCCGAGGCAGGATTCGAATCTTCGACCGTAACGGTCGCGCGGCTCCAGACTGAAGTGCCTAGAACCACTCGGCCACAACGGCCGGCCGGTTCATTAAGTAATGCAACACTTTTTTTCTGAAGGCAGGTTCGTTTTATTCAAGATTCCAATACACGCTATTATTCCCCACTCTTTTGGCTACAAAATCTTGTTTTTCAATAAAAACTCCGCTCAATGTGATGGCCTTACGCCACTTACTTGGAGACCCTCTAGGCCAGCTTGGTACCAATCTACTGGTCGACGCCGGAGATAATGTCCTGCTGGATCAATAATCTTCGCTGTTCGATAAAAGATTGTCACGAGCAATTTAGTGGCGTTCAAGCAGTTCCACACAGATGGTCCTTCGTTGCTCTTTCCGGTCTTCTCTTAGATTTCTCTTTATGGTTTCTTGTTAGGCGGCGAGGAACGCAGCGTGCACACATCTTTGAGTAACCTAACTGTGTGGCTCAGTCTAGCAGTCCGCGGTGAGACCAACGCGTGGTCCACATGGATGGCCATGCAAGGCCATCCATCTGCACATGGATGGCCTTGGATGGCCATCCACGTGGACCACGCGTTGGTCTCACCGCGGAGATCTAGACTGAGCCATACACAACTGAGTTCATCGAAGTGTACGGATCTGAAGATGGCGTTGACGCAACGTCGAAACGGTAGCGAAGTAAATATAAAATCTTAAGTACAGCTGGAGGAATTTCATTTTTAATAAATATTATACCAGCTGTGTCCCACCTTCATCCGGTTTAAATATGGATGTACGAAGATCTAGTGAGAGTGTCCGCACGTTCCAGCATTGCAGAAGTCACAAGTTTATGCGGCCGGCCGGCACATGGGAGTTCGGACAGGTTCGCGCGACCTTGTTGCGATGATACCAGACCCCTCGCCCTGCGTCTCACAGTACTTGTGATTACAGCCAGGTCTTCGTAAACATTCTACAAGCGTCTATGAATATGCGTGATGCTCTGAGTTTCCGCCTAAAGAATCTCAATGACGCCATTTAGAAGGTATGTTTAGCTCCTCCTGCAGCGGGAATTTCCCAGGATGTCCTACAAAAGTCCGCAGATTTTCACCAGAAATTGGCCGAGAAAAGAAAAGTGTTACACTACTTATTGAACAAAATGTTAGGAGAGGAACAATTGTTCACGCTTTACACCACTACAAACAAACAACATGAAGAAACAATTCTAAATGTACACGTACGTAAGCCGTAAGTGGATACTAAAGAATATTTATACATCGCAAAGCTGTGTGCCTACATTGTGAGATCACAGGTCGCAAGGGATTATTAGTCATAGTACAAATTTATTCTCCTTTGATGACAGCAAGACTGTTGTAAGATATACTCCTGCAGCAGCGAGCCCGCCGATGGTGTTCTGTTACTGTGTCAAGTTTTTGATACACAAATATATTACTTTATTATACGTCATACTTCATTCCATAAATGGAATTTTTGTACCCTTTTCGAGAGAGGTGTGTTGAAAACTTAGGACATGAGCATAATTGTTGATATTAAAACTGTTTAGCATGGAAGAAATTTCATTTTGCAAAAACAGACATAATGTCTTATGGGATAACAGCAATCAGTGATTTTATAATGTTACTTAAAAACCGTCTTGATTACAATTTTTTTTATTCATATAACCAGTTTCGGTTCATTCAGAACCATCTTCAGATCTGATATTTCAGTTACAGGAGTAACCCGTCCAAATCCAGCAATTTTCACATGCTACGTCACATATGTGATGTGATGTGACGTAGCATGTGAAGATAGTTCTGAATGAACCGAAACCGGTCATATGGATAAAAAAAAATTGCAATCAAGACGGTTTTTAAGTAACATTATAATTTCATTTTGGGTTGCAATAGAATATGATGTAGGCCTACACCTTTCATGACCTTTGAGAATTCCGTTACAATTAAAGCAATACCATTAGCTGTGGGGACAGTGTGAAAATGTGTGCCCCAACCGGGACTCGAACTCGGTCTGGGCACACATTTTCAACTGTCCCCGTTCGTGTATATCAACTCCTGTCAGCAGCTAATGGTATTGATTTAATTATAATTTCATTCTAGAGAGCTGCACAATCACCAATGGTATCTGTTCTTTCGGACACGTCCGAAAGAACAGACTGCATCTTCATATTTGAGAATTCCTGTCTTCCTTTCTTCACTAATTTAGCCTTGAAGCCCAAGGTGTCCTACGTATGTAGCTCCTTCCACTAACGTGTCAGCTGTTTCATCATTAGGGTTGCCTAACGTCTGAAACCCCAAAAAATATCGTTGCCACTGTGACTCACTTTTAGAAATGTGTTTGCGCGTATGTAACTGTAAGTGGTATATTGTTCATTGAGTTGAATTTTCAGTACGCTCATGAAATCTTTTACACTGAACGGTCAAAGAAACAGTTACACATACCTAATATCGTGTAGGGTCCCGCGAGCACCCAGAAGTGCCGCAATACGACGTGGAATGGACTCGATTAATGTCTGAAGTAGAGCTGGAGGGAACTGAAACCATAAATTTTGCTGAGCTGTGCAGAAATCCGTAAGAGTACGATGGGGTGCAGAACTTTTCTAAACATAACGTAGAAAGGCTTCGCAGATATGCTCAATAATGGTCACGTCTGGGGAATTTGGTGGCTAGCAGAAGTGTTTAAACTCGGAAGAGTGTACCTGGAGCCACTCTGTAGCAATTATGGACCTCTGGGGTGTCGCGTTGTCCTGCTGAAATTGCCCAGGTCCAGTGGTCATGAAGAGATACAGGTAATAAGACAGGATTCTTACGTACTGTCGCTTGTCACAGTCGTACCTAGACGTATCAGGGGTCCCATATCATCGCACACGCCCCATACTATTACAGAGCCTCCACCAGATTGAACAGTCCTTGCTGACATGCAGGGTCCATGGATTCAGGAGGTTGTCTCCTCACCCATACACTTCCATCCGCTCTATACAACTTGAAATGAGACTCTTCCGAACAGGCAGCATGTTTCCTGTCATCAACAGTCCAATTTTAGTGTGGGCGAGCCCAGGCGAGGCGTTAAGTTTTGTGTCTTGCAGTCATCAAGGGAACACGAGTGGGTCTTCGACTCCGAAAGCTCACATCGAAGTTTCATTGAATGGCTGGACCTGTAGGAACTTGGGAAGGGTTACACTTCCGTTACGTTGAATGTTTCTCTTCAGTTGTCGTTGGTCCCGTTCTTGCAGGATCTTTCTCCAGCTGCAGCGATGTCGCAGATTTGATGTTTTACACTCATGTACTGGTCATACGGTAAAACCTCCACTTCGTCGCTACCTTGTAGATGATGTGTCTCATCGCTCGAGGCGCCGACTATAACACCACGTTCAAACTCACTTAAATCTTGATAACCTGCCACTGTAGCAGCACTAATCGTTCTTAACAACTGCACCAGACACTTGTTGTCTACATATATCTGTATTTGAATATGCATGACTATACCAGCTTCTGTGGCACTTCAGTGTATAAAAATGTACTACATGAGGTAGAAAATGTGCCATATTTTGTTTCTGCGGTTAGAGTGGTTTCTAGACAATAAATTGTCGCCTACGTAAGTAGTTGTGCAAAATTTTTTTGCTTATTGTACATCCAGCGGCTTACTTTCCTGATCTGAATATGGTCGCAAGTGTTCCATGAACTTGCATAATTGAGACAGGTTTGTGTGACAATAGTATAAAAATTGCACAGCTACCTACGTACCTTCCGTTACTTAAAACAGGCACGCCGTCCAGAGAAACAATGCACAATACGAAAATACAACACAACTGTTACGTTTTCAGTCGCAGTTATCATCCTCAGCTGACTGTAGTACCTGGCGCCCGAGGTGGCACTGCGAGGTAGCGATCGCATCGCCAGCAATGACCGCGATCATTTCTTGAGTGATACTGTATAGCGTAGCTGTACTACAAACCATTTGTTATTCATATCCGGTTAGAGAGGCTTCTATCAGAAGTGACTGCTTGTGTGTAAAACGGAGGCATAGCCCAATAGGCGCATTCTCTGATATAGTGTTCCCCATCGTTTGCAGCAGTTATGGTTTTGATTTTCCAGTCGTCAGAGTACTGCAATTTAAATAGGTGACAAACCAGACGTGTTTCACTTTTATTGACAAATAGTCGTTCAAAATGGTTCAAATGGCTCTGAGCACTATGGGACTCAACTGCTGTGGTCATCAGTCCCCTAGAACTTAGAACTACTTAAACCTAACTAACCTAGAGACATCACACACATCCATGCCCGAGGCAGGATTCGAACAAATAGTCGTCAGTAATGTTTCTATAATAATAAAATCCGCGAGAAACAATACACTACTGGCCATTAAAATTGCTACACCACGAAGATGGCGTGCTACAGACGCGAAATTTAGCCGACAGGAAGAAGATACTGTGATGTGCAAATGATTAGCTTTTCAGAGCATTCAAACAAGGTTGGCGCCGGTGGCGACACATACAACGTGCTTACATGAGGAGAGTTTCCAACAGATTTCTCATACACAAACAGCAGTTGACCGGCGTTGCCTGGTGAAACGTTGTTGTGATGCCTCGTGCAAGGAGGAGAAATGCGTACCATCACGTTTCCGGCTTTGATAAAGGTCGGATTGTAGCCCATCTCGATTGCGAATATGGAATCGGTGGGTTCAGGAGGGTAATACGGAAAGCCGTGCTGCATTCCAACGGCCTCATATCGCTAGTAATCGAGATTACACGCAATTTATCCGCATGGCTGTAACGGATCGTGCACCCACGTCTCGATCCCTGAGTCAACAGATGGGGACGTTTGCAGGACAACAACCATCTGCACGAACAGTTCGGCGACGTTTGCTACAGCATGAACTATCAGCTCGGAGACCATGGCTGCGGTTACCCTTGACGCTGCATCACAGACAGGAGCGCCTGCGGTGGTGTACTCAACGACGAACCTGGGTGCACGAATGGTCATTTTTCGGATGACTCCAGATTCTGTTTACAGAACCTTGATGGTCACATCCGTGTTTGGTGACATCGCACATTGGAAGAGCGAATCGTCATCGCCATATTGGCATATCACCCGGCCTGATGGTATGAGGTGCCATTGGTTACTCGTCTCGGTCACCTCTTGTTCGCATTGACGGCTCTTTGAACAGAGGACGTTAAATTTCAGATGTGTTACGAACCGTGGCTCTACCCTTCATTCAATCCCTGCGAAACCCTACATTTCAGCAGGATAATGCACGACCGCATGTTGTAGGTCCTGTACGGGCCTTTCTGCATACAGAAAATATTCGACTGCTGCCCTGGCCAGCACATTCTCCAGATGTCTCATCAGTTAAAACGTCTGGTCAATGGTGGCCGAGCAACTGGCTCGTCAGAATACGTCAGTCACTACTCTTGATGAACTGTGGTATCGTGTTGAAGCTGCATGGGCAGCTGTACCTGTACACGCCATCCAAGCTCTGCTTGACTCAATGCCAAGGCTTATCAAGGCCGTTATTACGGCCAGAGGTGGTTGTTCTGGGTCTGGGTACTCATTTCTCAGGATCTGTGCACCCAAATTGAGTGAAAATGTAATCACATGTCAGTTCTAGTATAATATGTTTGTCCAATGAATACCCGTTTATCATCTGCATTCTACTTGGTGTGGCAATTTTAGTAGCCAGTAGTGCATGTAGTGACGTATTCTATGTGCGGTATTTACCGAATCATTACCGATGGTACTTTGTCACCAAAAGGAAAGAGCGTCTCGTACACCACCCTGTTAAGCTAAAGTGCTCTTAAGCAGGAGAAATCCGAATAATAATTATTATATAATAGTAATAGCGGAGGAAGTCTATCGAATCAAAGAAACAAACCCAGTTATAATATTATAACATTCACATATGCCAGTGTAGTAATGTTTGGTAGCAGCTGTTGGTACAATCACAGGTCTCTGCTCCTTTCACTGTTGCTTTACTGCCTGGTAACAAAAACGCGCATACCGATATCTGCCTGACGAGACGCACCATTACTTGACAATATAGTGAAACAAAGGAACTCGAATAGTCGTCAGCTCGTACATATAAACAGCTTCTTATCACTGACAAGGCCAATGACCTTTGTGAGCCACAGCATGCTAGTTGTGCTGTTAAACGGTCCAATAGCGGACTGCAGCGCTTATCTGCTTCACTGGGCTCCATCCATATATTGTCTTGTTCGCCCCTCAAAGCATCCAGAATCGCTCCTAAGGCCGTGCCGTTCATCAAAGAGTGACTTCTGTTATTTCCGTTGTTAGTTATCCATAGTAAACTAAGGTAAGTGAGATTAATCATACTTGGGTCAGTCATCGTAATGTACTTTTTTTCTTTCTTTTCAGTTACGACTAGATCGTAGTAGTACAGACAGGAAGAAAGTTTTCGTCTAAATCATACTTAAATAAGTCGTTGTAACATACGGTAGTGATTTCCACTCATGAGTTTTAAAAAGCTGATCAGAATTTGCATGACCCAGTCATTCTTCAAACAATTTTTTCTTCTGTTTTGGCACGTTCGTAAAAGTTTTTGGTTACATTTCCAAGAAAAATGAAATTGACTGATTAACTGTATTTGGTGTTATATTGGAACAAATAAGCCATCGGTCACAAATATTAAGTAAAAATTGACCTGGTTTCGACGCTACTATGAGCGTCGTCTTCAGAATTAGACTAACTGTTCTAAAACATATTAGCTATCGTACATTAATAAAATTAAAGTTTGTACTGACTGGAAAAGATACAGTACTTACAAGTCACATATTACAAAAGATGTAAGCTGGAAAGGCGACGTTATGAACAGTTGTGAGATGGTGAGCCGCTAAGGGTTGCTCGTACTGTGAACAAGGGTTTGTTTATTTTTTTTTTATTTTTTTTTTAACTTGTGTTCTTGTCTGAACAAGGGAGTAAATATATTTTCTCTCACTTCATAAGCGGTGTAGGTACTGAAAATATGTACATGTTTGGTACTTTTCTCCACACTCAGTAGAATGAAATGATCACATTTCAGTAGGCTGTTGGTTTTACCACTCACGTAACCGTATCTGCAGTCGAGGAAGTTCCATTAGACTCATTGGTAGCCTGTTCAGCTCAGGCTGCTGATGTAATGTTTGTCAAACGGAGATATGAGTTGGTGTTGTGCAGTGTCTATTCGACTGTGTCGTGGGCCAAATCCCAAACCTTATTACAGTAAGTTGTGTGTCATTGTGATACTATTGATGGTGATCCGTTCCTCGGCTGGCTGTTCTGTGCTCTGCATCTTATTCGGTGTTACCAGAGACGAAGAGGTACTGCCTTTCATCTTTTTCCATTCTCTTTCAAAGCGTCAACAACAACACATAAACGGCCACAAGTAAAAACAAACCAGCCACAGACGAAAAGTGGACAGTTACACTTATCCAAAGAAAATACTGCCTATGTAGAGGACTCTAAGAAGTCTTACTGGGAACACCTTGAGGCGGGGTCGCAAATTCAACCTTTACTAAGGTTCATTTCAACAATTGTGACAGGAAAAATATTAGCTGCTAATGACTCACCGAGTGCATCAGGAAGTGAGTTTCCGGGGGATGCAGAGATCAACCATCTATGTGATGTATGTATTATACATAACAAAATGGAAATTGTCGACATTCAAGAAATATTCAAAACACACCTTAGCTTGCACCACGCACACCGAATGAAAAATGGCGCGTCACAGTGATCACAAATGTTCGTGCCATCGAAATCGAAGGCGAACTCCTTGGGAGTTACAAACAACGCAGGACGTTCAGCTAGGCACCCACTCTTAAACAATGCGTATAAAATCATACAGGTGTAAGGGGGCGATGAGAACAGACGGAGAGTGATGGCAAGCAACGGAATTCGAAACAGTCTGTCGTCGACCTTACCGTCAACCTGGCTATTCTTAATGGCCTAGCTGCAGATAGTGCGATAATATATTTCATAGGCACGGAAAAGACAATCATGGGTAACCTGAATTTGTGCGGTGCTTCAAGGTGGTTTGAAATGCAGGGTCACACACTTTTCAAGAAGGATAGTTTGCCCTAAGGAAGTAGGTTTTTTATACGGAGACCAGGAAACAAGCAAAAGCAAGTTATTTCGATCAGATATTGACCAACAGCAATGCTCATACCATAGTTGTAGTTCTATTACGTTCATTTTCCCACTGTTGCTTGCTGTGAAGTAAATATTCCCACTACTTGCAACATGACGCGCACGGGAAAGAACCACAGGGAAGAGAACACCTCCAACTTCTTGCAGCACAATAAGTAACTTTCTGGTCAGTTTACCATCCAAATTAACAGTCGGCATAGCTGTTTACGAATGCGTTGAGACTTTGACGTTAGCTGACCTCGATGCAACTCTCTTGTTCGTATAATTTCCAGGGTTCCTTTCATACGCATTCCGTCCTCACTGAAAGATGGGGTAAAATTTTCATGCTAATTACACAGTTTTTGTGCATCGTCAAGTTGACATTTTGTCTGAGATTTTGCTATCTTTCTCCTTCCAATTTTGTAGCACTCTTTGAAGCTATGTAACCATCCACTGCTTCCCTTGAAATCACTGTAATCTATATCACGCTCAGTTTGGCGTGCATAACGTACTAGATTACTATTGTGCGTATCATGTAAATTTTAGTGAGCAACCTAGAAACGAGCAAACACCAGTTTTTGTAACGCGTGCACCTTGTCCTACTTTGGATATCCATAGTTTTCCAATTCAATACACGGTCACATCGCTGCAGACATAATTGAAATCTGTTCATAATTGACTTTTTACCATGCTGCTAATGATCTTCGCATGCCAGCTATGTTTAGTACCTGCTCTATGGATAACGATTGCCCTTTACTACTTTTCACTGGAAACTCGATTTGTGGTTCCCTGTCTGACAAGGATGATGAACTACATGGGTCGACACTTGTTTTAATACCATGTTCATATGTCAAGCACTTATCGTCATCATGTTACTACTCATGTATATTGTCAATAAGTCGAGCGTATACAACACCACACATTTCACTGACTCATCTTGCAGAAACGCTGATATTTCATTTGCGACTTCTTTCTCACTCTGCGAAATATCTTGGGTTCCTTTCTGACGAGATGTCAACTTCGTAAACTGTTATTGTAGATATAATGCAATGTTTGTTTTGTTTATCGTTGCCATGGTTCTGCTTTGTAGCAACAACACTACCGCAGTAGCACCGTTGTGAGTTACTCGTCGTCTAAGCAGTTCAACTACACTCCACAACCTCATGCTGTACACACCAGTCCCGCCGCCTGTTACAATTAGCAGCGAATGTTGTGGTTGCGTGGTAGACAATGTGCGGGGCGTCGAATGCCGTTAACATCATTGGTCTTTTGCGACCTAGCCATCGTTGGGTTCCTTGTTAGTGAAGAATAAAATACAGTTGAACTACCTATTCGTACTGTAAATTTTCGACTATATTTCGTCCCATACGAAAGAGCGATTCTTATAATTAATAACAGCTGTTACGAGTATTAGTTGCGGAATACAGCGCTGTAAGGAAACCGTTATTACCCATTACAGTGTGCGCATTTTAAGTCATTTTTAATTTATTTATTTACTTAACCTAATCAGATGAGGGCCAATAGGCTCTTTCTACCATCGGGAAAGTGGTTTATACATACCATCCTCTCTACATGTTGGTTCTTAAGGAAGGAGACTAATAATATTTTCACTTGTAATTAAATAATATGAAAAGAGTGGAAAATGATTTGAAAGAAGATTTGACTGTAACGATAAAAGTACGAGGAACAGTATCAACTACCACCTTTTGCTGCTCTTTCTAATAATAATAATAATAGTAATAATAATTGAAAAGTAGCAGATATAACATGTAGTTACAGGTTAAAAAAGAATATTTTGCGACACAGTAAGTTACGAAAGAGAAAAAATTTAGGTACACTGTACCATGTATGAGCTTTGGGAAAGGTAGAAGGTCTGGCTGGAAACAAGAGGAAGGGGAGGGGGGTGTCTCGGAACACTTTTCCGATTTTCTCCTTTATCCAGCCATGTAATAAACGTTTCATTTATTTTCTTATTCCATTATTAAATGATAGCGTTCAGTTTTATCGTGTTGCAGTCTTTTTCTAAAATTATAAAAAGTACTCTGGAAAATTAAGGGTTATGCAAATGTGGAAACATGTTCCTAGGTATTTTCCTAGTTACAGATTGGTCATGTGGCTAGGAACATATATTAGACTGAAATTTAAAAGTAATGCACTCGAAAAATCTTATCATTACGGTATTTAATAGTCTATGTGACACATTATAATTCTGATGCACAACAATAATCACTAAATGAAATAAAATTAAGCATAAATGTGATTAGAAATAACTTACAAGGTAGACATCTTTTGAAATAGGAGATTTTGGAAACTGACATAAATTTACATTTTCAAGGCAAGAAGAATATTCAATACATTAAGGAAACTAAGTGAATTTGCAATTACCACAAGCTCCATGGTAAAAGATCTTCTTCTGTTTCACAGTACAAGATGGCGAACGAGCGACGAAGTATGGCGTAACTGCCCACATCATATACCAATCATTTAATAACATTTAACTCTTAACTCATCATAAAATTATATATCTGGAGATTTAATTATATAGTCCAAATAGCTTTAATACTACCGGTGATTCAAAAAGAAGGAACAGAGTTCAGTTGTTTATTATAGACAAACTATAAATCACAGGAGCACATTGCGCACGTTACTGTATAGAGAAAGGTTCGAGGGTTTGATACAACTGCGCTGGTGTAGCAACAGACGACTATAGCACAAAAGAAACCATTTTGTGTGTTGTAATTTGTCCTAAGTCAATCCACTGTTCAAGTGCAACCCGTATTGCGCTGTCGCTTCAGTAAGAAGCCGCTTCTGCACAAACAGATTTATGACTCGCTGGCAAAAATCTTGGAAGCTGGCTGCATGTGCAAGGGGAAAATCATTGGTTGGCCGAGCATGTCTTGTGAGAATGTCGAGCGTATCTGAGATGCGTTCGTACGGGGCCAACGAGAGCACACAAGACGGGCGGGCCAGGAAATTCAGCGTCCTAAAACGACAGTGTGGCGTGTTCTGAAACGACGCCTGCATACCAAGCCTTACAAGTTGCAGTTACTGCAGCAATCGAGTCCCAGCGACCATAACAAGTTACGACGATCATAACCAGTTACGAAGTTACGAATTTGGGATTTGTTTCTCCAGGATATGGCAGACACTTTTCTCGAGCGACTGATCTTCTCGACGAATCGACGTCTCATCCATCGGGTAGAGTACCGCCATAATGTAAGAACTTGGGGATCACAAAGTTCTGGCGTCGTCGTAAAACATGAAAGAGACTCATTGAAACTTAAAGTGTTTTGTGCCATTTCTTTCCACAAAGGGAGTACATTTGTACCATCTGTGGCAGCTACTCTTAAAGGGCTGATAAACGAATTGTGGAAGTTGTCGATTCAATAACTATGGACGTCTTAATTCGTCTGCTGAATGAAATGCGCTACTGTTTCGATGTTTCTCTAGCAACGCATGGTACTCATGTTGAGTGTACGGTGTAGTGTCTGTACGAGCATAAATCTTTGGACCGTCCTCTATTCAGTGACATACGCAATGTGTTTTTATATTTCATAGTTTGTCTGTAATAAACAACTGAACTCTGTTCTTTCTTTTTGGATCACCCTGCATTTCATATCACTTAAATATTTTGGACGCACAGTAGTTTCACCAGATACGTGAAACACGACCTAGTATTTAACAACAACAAAAACTGTAGAAAATGGAGTATACTTTTAATATCGGTGTCTAATACGCATTCCTTCATGTGGTTCTAAAATCAGTCACTAGATTTAACCATCGACCAAGAAAGATCTTGTGTTCGTTGATACAGTATCCTCTACATACAAAACTCTCCCCTTCTCATTTGTAATGGGATCATGAGTGATTACAGAACAAGGCAGATATTATTGCTGTTTTAGTAGATACACCATTAACTGTCTTAAGAAACTGCAGATGTTATTCATGTTACATATGTATATGGGATAGTCAAATAAAATCGAGAGTGATGGAAAAAAAGTAAGTAAACTAGTTATTATTTCATTTTCCTTATCTGTTAATAGGTTTAACCCATTGTGAGACAAAACGGTCAATGCGTTCATGGAAAAATGTTTTCGGTTTGCTAACGGATTCATGATTGTACGGAGACGTGCACCTCTTCGTCCGAATCCAATCGACGGCGACGAACCTCTTTCGTCAGGGCTCCAAAAATATGCGTGGGGAGAGATCGGAACTGAGTCGAGGATGTATAAGAGCTTCCCAGCGAAACTATTGCAGCTTACTCGAAGCAAACTTGTCAACATGTGGGCCACGGCCACATGTTCCATACAGTCCATTTCTCTTCCCACGCGATTTCCATATTCTTTGGACCCCGAAAAAAGACATTCGTCGCCGTCGATATGCTACGGACGAAGAGGCGCACGTCTGTATACAATCGTGGTTACGTAGGCAACGACCGCCTTGTGTCACAGTGGGATAAATGAATTAACGGTTATGCCGAATACTTAAGAAATAATGTAGAGTTTACTTACATTTTTCCATCTGTCTCGTTTTCATTTGACTGTCTCTTGCACGTTCTGTGCACGCATTTGCAATCTGTTTCCGTGTTGATGGAGTCGCAAAAATCTATCTGGCTTTTTATTGGAAACCTTTGTCCAGAAACGACTCAGTCCAATATTACAAACAAAAACGAGAAATTTTCTAATTTAGCATTGTTCTGTGGACGATGATGAAAATCCAGATAGACATACTTTTATACTAATTTTACTTACGTGCACGAGATGCAAATTGCGGCACAGTCGGAACAATGCTACGAGTTACCATCCTTCCTCTTTTATCCAGGAATCACTTCGACACACATTTGTCTTGCACCTGTTCGAACAATTAGCGCCATCTTTTAGTAGGAGTACGTTTTCGGCCACGCCAGGTGCCTCACTTACAGCACTGTTCATACGACACCTAGAAAAAGAGCTAAGATATCAGTTTCTTGCATTACATAAGCAATCATTCACAGGTAATCGTATCCCAAAGGCAGAGTTTTGGGACGTCTGGGTTTGTAGCTTCTGAATTTCCTGACCAGAGTTCCTTATCTCATACTGATACATGAAGTGCCGATCTGCATAATTTCAAAGAGTATGTATCGTCCTCACCAAAAAAACCATTGATATGCCTACAGCGAACACTTCTTCCAAGGTTTTTTTGTTCCCTTTATTACCTAGGGTATACAGAGTCCCATAAAAATATCATCCGTGACAGACTGAAAGCTATCATTTCCCAGTCACGTGCTATATTATTTTGCGTATCTCTCTGTGCAAGCTGTACACTACTTTCTTTCTGCACTGCAGGTGCTTTTAAAGGACTTCGATAGTTCTGAAAGTTTCTTGTGCGAAAGAAAATGTTTTCTCTAGACAACGACACACTCGCTGCATGTTGTACTGGATGAAGCGACAGCGGTGATGTAGAAATAACTCCAGGAGTGCCCAGAGAAGTGTGTTTGGACCATGTAACGACCTTCAGCTGTTCTTTCTCTAAACATCGTGAACGTTCTTTCATCGTCTATTTTACGAACGGCTGGTTGCGCTTGCTGAATTGAGTGATCTTCCTACATCCCTAAGAGGTGGTCGTAGCATGAAAAACGAACTTTCAACGATTAAGAAAAATAAAATTTTGAGAAGTACTTTCACTGAAACAAAAATTTTTGGTAGAAATTAAATGTGTAGAAATTCGTTTAACTTTTGTTAAAGTTATTGTAGTTATTCCGGAGCATTTTTTTTTTCGTTTTGGGGGGGGGGGGGGGGTCTTTCTCTCTAGAAATAATATTTGCCACTTCATTTCACTCTTACCTTCCTTATAATTTTGATAACTCAGATTTTCTCAGTAACACACAGTGTCAGTATTTGCATCTCGGTCAGGAACCGGAGCAAACTCACCATGAGATTTTCCTTTTCAAAATAAATAACACAGCCTTCAAAAGTGGTCGCCAGTCCTGAAGAAACAAATTTTGAAACCCATTCTTTTAACTGAACTTGAAAAGCCTAATGAGATTCTCTTTGAATGAATGCGACTTTACTTTTTAGTAGCGAAATGAAGATGACAAGACCTTTAGCGTCTATCTGATTAGTTAGAGGTTCGCTAATGACGTTGCAGTGCTGACAGAGATAGTAAACGACTTGGCAGGACAGTCGAGCGGAGTGGACAGTGTCTTCAAAGAAGAGTATAAGAACAGCATCAAGAACACCAAAACGTGGGTAATCAGATTAACTCGAGTTAAGTAAGGAGTTGTAGGGAAATGTGGGCTAATAACTGCAGAGGGAGACCAAGACTTAATGAAGCAGGTACAAAAGGGTTTCGGTTACGACAGTGGTGCAGGGATGAAGAGGCTTGCAGAGGATGGACTAATATAGAGAGGTACGTCAAACCCGTCAGAGGAATGAACACGATAACAAAAACAACCGAGACCTAAGGACAGTCAAACGACAGAAAAACTAGTAAAGGACAGAGAGTCAGGAGGCATAGCTGCCGAGTTCACCTACAGACAAGCAGCCATATCTCGCGTCACCTGCAGTAGTAGTAGTAACAGCAGTAGTATTTCTAGTAGCTGTTTTTGTTGTGGTCTTCAGTCCTGAGACTGGTTTGATGCATCTCTCCATGCTACTCTATCCTGTGCAAGCTTCTTCATCTCCCAGTACCTACTGCAACCTACATCCTTCTGAATCTGCTTAGTGTAGTCATCTCTTGGTCTCCCTCTACGATTTTTACCCTCCACGCTGCACATCCAATACTAAATTGGTGATCCCTTGATGCCTCAGGACATATCCTACCAACCGATCCCTTCTTCTGGTCAAGTTGTGCCACAAACTTCTCTTCTCCCCAATCCTATTCAGTACTTCTAGTAGATGATCCAGATATTCTCATGTGGATGTTATCGACTGATCTGTAATAGGACACCTGACTGTATCTCATAACTTGTCATCACTGTATTATATGGATGCCTACTGGCCAATATTGTACATAGGCTTTTTTGTACAACCTACCTCGTCTTTTTTTTCGGATGGGCGCTTGCTTAAGAGTCTCAAAAGTCTCCTTTTTTAAATAATTTACAAGTACATTTGCTAACAGTCAGGTCAAGCGTAGATGGGTGTACCAAAGAAATAAGGATCGTTCGTTACTGTAAGCAACTTCTTTAAGGTGTCGTACATTTCACTAGGAACGTCATTTATTGTAGTTGCTCTTGCTAAAGTTCTTTACATTTGCAGATGTTGTTCAAATGGTTCAAATGGCTCTACACGCTATGGGACTTACCATCTGAGATCATCAATCCCCTACACTTAGAACTACTAAAAACCTAACTAACGTAAGGACATCAAATACATCCGTGCCCGAGGCAGGATTCGAACGTGGGACCGTAACAGCAGCGCGGTTCCGGGCTGAAGCGCCTAGAATCACTCGGTCTCAGCGGCTGGCGCAGATGTTGTAATTTGTTTCGCGCCTCATTAGTGCGGTTCTCCACCGCAGCTATTTAACAAATAGGCGCGAACAGATATCTGCTGTGACACACTTCCTTATCAGGGCAATGGCCTGCGTGGAAAAAGCAGCTGCCAGCTGTTAGCTACACATCAGGGCTTATCTCTGCGATAGTCCACAAGCTTGAGAGCATTTCGTATCACGATGCAAACATTACGTAACAGATCGTGCACTTGCTGCGGACGCACTTGCATTACAATCACCTACATCTGATCTTGCCGGCCGCGGTGGTCTCGCGGTTCTAGGCGCGCAGCCCGGAACCGTGCGACTGCTACGATCGCAGGTTCGAATCCTGCCTCGGGCATGGATGTGTGTGACGTCCTTAGGTTAGTTAGGTTTAAGTAGTTCTAAGTTCTAGGGGACTGATGACCAAAGCAGTTGGTCCCATAGTGCTCAGAGCCATTTGAATCATTTGAACATCTGATCTTCCCGGTTGTAGGAATGCATTACAGAGTCATTAAAAAGTCAGGCTTGTACATTCTACACCATTGTTTGTGAGAGTTTCATGAAGAAGGAGAAATACGATTACAGTTTATTTCACACATTAGGGACATAACAACACACAACCGATTAGAATTTCAGAACTGCAGTGTAACCACGTTGCGAAGCCATCATATTCTGCAGAGCCTCTATATATGGCATTGAATGAAAGAGGGCCTGGGCATGCAGATGGAGAATTCACTCAAACCCTGTTTATAAGCACGCCCACAATGTATCGACAGTGTTCGGTGGAAGACCACACTGAACAAATTGCTGACGTAGCCCAGAGATGTTCGATGTGCAACATCTTAGATGAACGTGCAGTCCAGAGAGGCAGTGGTAAAGACGCAACTGGTTTGCTCTCGAGGGCTGATGTGTAGAGAGAAACTACCCAAGAGAAAAACGTTAGGCGACTTTTCAATGCGCATCGGTTTAGTCGCACGAACTACCCCGCAGGTTTTCTTTCGAGATGGCTCTTTCTGTAAAGAAAGTACAAACGCATCGCTCTCGCCTTCGAATAAGGCTTGCCTATTTCTCGCCTCTTGTGGCTGGGCATTGTTCTGCTGAGAAATAGCATGTGGAGCGGCAATGGCTCGGGTTCTGTAACCTGCCTAGTGTGTCATTTGTGGCTCATATGGCCCTCAGTACGAGAGAAGATACTGCATGCCACAGCCAACTAGCCTCCAAACCGGAACACTTGGCGTTTATTCGCAATGGGACTCAACAAAGAAGTAATCCCGGCTGAATTCACCACTATAGCATCCAACACGTATGCGACCACCTCTGTGTGACAAGTTGGACTCATCCGAAGATACTATATTTCTTCACTCAGCTCGCCAGTGACGGCCTTCGTGTGCCCGTTGCAGTCTGAGGCGTTGGTACGTTTTGGTCAACAGAAGCCGATGCAATTCCTTACACTACACCACTCGTGCCCAGAGTACACGGCATGAACTGACGATGGCGATATGTGCAGTGCTCGATCTTCGAGCTGACACCGCAGACGAGGCTGTTCTGCCGGTTATAGTCATGCAGACAAAATGGCGGCATCCCGCACTTTGGTCACAATGTGTGGGCCAATAGACGCTACCTGCTGGGTGCGACCTACTCCAGTCCACTATTTACACTCTAGCATCGCAATCGTAGCAGCGTGCCCTACGCGAGCCGCAAAATGATAATTTGAGGATACCGTTACCCGGAGACAAATGATACATTAAAAATTTGTGTACGTAACGAGCTGTAGCTGTACGATATTTACAGAAAAGCATTTTTATTTGCCATCGGCTGCGTGTATCACGTTTATTCCTGACCTGATACAGTTACTTCAGCCATCACCAACTGGAAGATTCCACGCATTCCACAATTTGCTATACGTAAGTGTATTCTACGAAAAATAACCATTTTTAAACCAACGGATCTTATAATATTTCTTCCAGCTGATGATGGTTGAAATAACTGAAAAAGATAAGAATAAATTCAATATATTCAGCTGCTGGCAAGTAAAAATGCTTTTCTATGCAAGTCATTCTGTCCTGTCCGAAATCCCAGACCCCGATATTATCTTGGTCTCTACGACACTTGTGGTCACTCATCCACACGTTTCCACATCGTTTGAAGGTTCTGCACCGAATGAGCGTCGCGTGATACTAAGCTGTATGGTCATACAAAAGAGGACGCTGTTGGGGCTACGTACAAGCCATTTCCCTGCATTGTCAATGACTTATTATGAACTTGCTCATCCTTAGATTTTGGAGTGAATCCTCCTGGGTATTGTAACTTCTACAAACAGTAGTGTATATCTCCGCATGCCAATGAACGGTAGATGACCCGGGGTGTGCCGGATGCTGGTAAACTGCACTAATATTATTGATTTTCTTTCCCATCCCATTATAGTGAGCAAGGGGAAACAGAACTTGATGTAGTAACGTCCCTTTATCTCTCTTATCGTAATTTCATTATCAGGTTTGTTTGTCATACTGTGTGTCACAGCTACAAAAGAAAAAAAGACGATTTCATTTTCGATCTGGCTGTACTGTGATTGCAGATATTTATGTCATATCAATGAGGAAAACCAAATTGTTATATATTCTCTTGACTCGTACGAGTGATACACGACGCACGGTCTTCTCGAATACAGGTTCTCTAATTTCATCCATTAAGGTGCCGACATCGTCTTTCTTTCTTCCAAGGTACATATTTCGACATTGATTGGTTATTTTAATTGATAGTTCGACAGGAATTGGACAAAATACAATCGAAGGAAAGAAAGAAAATGACAAAAGGAAACGACGGGCCACGAAGGAATTACTAGAATGGGACCAAAATCTGCGGATGTAATGTAGCTCTGCAGACAGACAAATGATTACTGTATCAGAATAATTTACGATTTATTCAAGAGAAAGAGATTCGCAAATTGAACAGATCAATAAAGCGTTGGTTCACCTCCTGCCATTATTCAAGCAGTTATTCGGCTTGCCTTTGATTGACAGTGCGAAATTCTGTCCAATTTCTGCGTCAGATCGTCAGAATCCCGAGCTGAATGAAAGACACTGCCCGTAATGCTAAAAACATTCTCAATTGGGGAGAGATCCGGCGACTGGCAATCACGAAAGCAAGCAATGGAAACTCGCGCTGTGTCCAGGCGGGCACTGCCTTGTTGAAATGTATGCCAGGATGGCTTGCCGTGAAGAGAAACAATAACCTGCGACGTACCGTTGTGCTGTATGAGTGCCTTGGATGTCAATAACCGAGAACGTTTAAATTTGTGAGATTCACTTGTAAGAGAAGTTTAATAGACTCGTTTAGTACTCATTTGTGGGACATCGAACTTTTAATTTGCTTAAGGTGAATTACCAATATAAGCACCACACAGGTAATATGCCTAAATAATTTTGCAATTCGTTTTGATCTTCTAATGACTCTACTAGACGCTAAACGACACCATCACGTGTAAACAATCTGAGAGGGCTACTCAGATAAAATCGGGATATTAGTTCGATTAATGTCGATCACTATGAATTGTGAATTCCTGCCAGGATATAATCAATCGATTCTCACGACTGAAATGATACTCCGTAGGCAAGTAATTTTATTAGAAGCCAGTTGTGGAAATGTAGAAATATGGGATAGACTTCAGATCCCTTGTAGATAGCACTAATTAGTTCGTATGAATACAGAGTCAATTGCCTTTCACAAGAACGACATTTTCTGCGCCAGTGCTGGTTATGTGTCGACAGATTGTTTATCAGAAGGTGCTTCATAATGTGGAACACAGTATATGTTAGGAAATCCTTCTGCAAATCGATGTCAGTGATGTGGGTAGTCAGCAGTTTACAAAGCGTGAGATAGTAGGTTAGCTGTTCGGTAGTTCTGCTGTTTCAGGCTAACGAAACAAATGTGTTAGTGGTATGAGGCAGGACTAAAGTTTTTCCCGCGTGTTCCATCCGTAGACACAGATGGGTGTGTTGAGCGTGGTGCTCGTCGTGGCCGCGTCGCTGGCGTGCCTGCCGCAGACACGGGAGAGCGCCCGCGTGCTGTCCGTGTTCCCGGTGCCGATGCGAAGTCACTGGATCGTCTGCCGCAGCCTCCTGGAGGCTCTGCACCACAGAGGCCACCAGCTCACCGTGCTGACGCCCTACCCCACTGGCAGGCCGCGACGCAACTGGACGGAGCTCATCGTCCCAGACACCATGCACCTACTCGGTGGTGAGTACACACCCAGAACGTTCTCCGACATAACAAGGTTCACCAAAACTACTTTCTGAATTTCAATTTAAAACCATTTGAAATTTCTAACAACTGTAAGTAATTTTTGCGATAAGTCAAGTTACACCATTCCAGAGTTTTTACAGGTCTCATACAGATGAATTTAAAGTAGACTGAGGCGCCAGTGAGGATTTGGATCAAGGAGAGGTCTCCTGCTTACTACCCAGGTACGTTAGCCACTTCGTACAGCGGTTCACACAACAATGTTGATTACCCTAACGCGTCTCCCTCCTCGATCCACATTCTCAGTAGAGCCTCAGTGTACTTTAAATTCATCTGTATGAGCCCTCTTAAGTCTCTGAAACTATGTTATTTCATTTATCACAAAAAATCTTTCTGAATAGATCATAAGTTATTAACATTCTACATCTTTATTCTTCATATCTACATACTTATGTCTTAACATAGTCTCCCAACGATAGACCAGATTGTTGTTACCGTCATTGTATAATGTTTGATTGTTGACGGAACCACAACCTCGCCTATACTTGTACCGCTTCGTCGCTATTAAAGTAAATTTTTGCCCCTTTATTGAATTTCGATTCCCCTCGAAGGGGGCGAGCTGGAAGAAGCTTAGTACGCTGCTCTTCAGCCTACAGAATTTTTAATACATAAGAAGAAGATAATAAATAATAAAAGCAGGCGATAAAACGGTGACTTAAATTGTAAAACGGCCGAAAATTGTGGAGAGTTAAAACATACAACAAAGGGTGGGCGATGCTAATAAAATACACAGGAAGCAGACAGGTAAAATGATAGACAGACAGTTAGAAAAACATGGCGACAGTCTGGTTTCTGTTCGAAATAGATATAAAAATCACACCCAGCACCAGTATAAAGTCCGTTCGCAACACTTCGGAAAAGATGCACAATACTTAACAAACACTGGAAACACTGCACTAAAAAGTCTGCACGAAGATGACACACTACAGACAAGGCAGATGGGAGGAGGGGAGACCTGCACAGATGAGGGGAAAAAAGGGGGGTGGAGAGGAAAAACGAAGGGGGCGAACCGACGAAGGGAGAGGACTCACAAGGGGGAGCATGGCAGACTCGAGAGGGAATGGTGAAACGCAGAGGAGGGGAAGGCAAAAGGACTTGGGGAAGAGGGGGGGAGGCAGAGAGATGGTAGGCAGGGAAAAACAGGATGGAAGAGGGGGAGGGAGCCCAGGAAAAGGACAGAAGAAGGGAGGGGGAAGTGAGGATCAGAGTTGATAGGAGGGATAAATGGAGGGAGAGAGGGCATCATCTGGAAGGGGGAGTTGATGGTAGCCACCTTGGCAAAGGAGATGAAGCTTACAGATGGAGCATAGGGGGGACACATGAGTGAAGGCATCGCAGAGGGCGGGGGTTGGAGAGGAGAGGAGCAACCAGGGGCTGAGGGAGATCAAGGCGGTGGGAGGTGTAGAGTATGCGGATATGTTAGAGGAATAGGAGCAGATGGGGGAAAAGGAATCAGGTCGAAGGGGATCCGCATGGGGGACGGGAGTTGTATATGGACGGAGATATCCAAGCGAGACTGGCATAACAGAGGATGGGAGTGATTAACGGTTTGTAGCTGTGGAGGAAAGTAAAGGGGTTCAAGCCTCCATGTCTAGCCAGAGTGGATTTTAAGGAGTCAGAGGCAGTTGTGGGCTTTGGATTGGATAGAGCGGAGATGCGGAATCCAGGTGAGGTGATGGTCAATAGTGACACCAAGGTAGGTTGGGGGGGGGGGGGGGAGAGGTGGACAGGACGGGCGCAAATGGTAAGGGAGAAATCAAGGAGCCGGAAGGAGTGAGTGGTACGATCTATGATGATTGCCTGGATCTTGGATGGATTGATTTTCAGTAGCCACTGGTTACTTCATGCAGCAAAAAGGTCAAGGCGATTCTGGAGAGGGCGTCGAGACTGTTGGAGGGTAGGAGCAACGACAAGGAATGCGGTGTCATCGGCAGGAGGTGTACTGGAGGGGGAAGGGGGGGTTGGGGCTTATGTGCCATGTATACGAGGTAGAGGAGAGGGGAGAGGACAGATCCCTGAGGCACACCTGCAGAGTGGTAGAAGGTGCGGAAATCGGCGTTATGGATGGTAACATAGGAGGGGCGGTGGGAGAGGAAGTAGGCAATGTGACTGCCGTAGTTGACAGGAAGGGCGTAGGTCTGTAGTTTAAACAGGAGACATGGATGCCAGACATGGTCGTAGGTCTTTTTGATGTCGAGGGAGACGAAAATGGCACAGCGACATGGGAGTTAAGCTGGAGGGACAAGAGATGAGTGAGGCGTAGGAGTTGGTCATCGGCAGAGAAGGAAGATCGAAAGCCACATTTAAAGTCCACAGAAGTGTTTTTTAAGTTCTAGAAACAGATGAAATTAGGGTGGGACCAAATGTTGAATGTATGGGCGATGGCCGACGCCAGTAAACACAAGGCGTTGGGAAGCTGCAGATGAAGCAGCGCTCGTGAATGGTCTGCCATTGTCATACAGAAGGAGAGGGTGTCCTGCTTGTGGCCGAACTCTTCGAATTCGAATGTCAACATGCCGTTTCTCATGCACTGACATAGTTACGTTACACACCACCATGTTAAACGCTGCAATGTGGAGCCCTCTAGCGGCTGCGAAAACGTAGACATGAAGAATAAGGACGAAGAGTGTTAGTGACGTCGATTTTATTTAAAAACCTTTGAGTACTCACATAAATAATTCAGAAGCATTACTTTGCAGCTCGCTCTCATATGTTTTTCCGGCGTTGACAGGCAACCAAGGCAGCTCAACATTGAATTAAGAATGGCTATAAAGTTGAAGTCATGGTTGGTTGGTTAGTTTAAAAGAGGGGAGAAGGGTCCAAACAGCTAGGTCATAGGTCAATTGTTCGGAATAAAACAATGCCACAAGGATGAGAATAAAACAAGCGTGACTGACAACACAAAACGAAGAGAAAGGAAAAACCACAAGAACGATTGAAGGGCAACAAACACTTAGATGGACAAAAGGGGGAAGAAAACCACAGAAACGCAAGAAACAGGTAGAAGGGATTAAAACGACAATACAGATTACCATGGCTGGCTGACCATGAGAGTAAAAAGGAGAAGCCATCCACTCTGCAACACATTGAAACCGCCACCCTAAAAGCACGAGGATGGAGGACATAGAGGGACAAAGGACATGCGCTTAAACTTAGATCAAATATGAAACCCACCCTCACGAATAAAACGTAAAACGAAATCAGCCGATGAGGCGTTGTCAGATAAAATTAGCGGCAACGAGTCCAGTAACCTATGATTTCGCCGCAGGGCACTTAAAGTGCGACATTACACCAGAATATTGGCCACTGTCAACCGGACGTTGCAACGACACTGAGGCGGATCTTCACGGCGCAGGAGGCAGCCATGGGTCGCCCAAGCGTGGCCAATGCAGAGCCGGCAGAGAACCACAAGAGTCCCTGCGAGAGGCTCGCATGGAGGACTGCCACACATTCATAGTCGCCTTAATGGCACGTAGTTTGTTGTGCGTACTAAGACTAATCCATTCCGTCTCCTAAAGCCGAAAAACTTGGCGGCGTAAAAACGAACGCAGGTCAGTTACTAGAATACCAATCTCCATAATCGGTTTCGGAGTAGCCTGTTTGGCCAGCCTGTCTGCAAGTTCGTTGCCTGAGATGCCGACATGTCCTGGGGTCCACGCAAACAAACTGAACCACCGAACCGTTCCAGGGCATAGACGAACTCCTGGATGGTCGCTACCAAAGGATGACGAGGTTAGCGCTGGTCGATAGCACGTAGGCTGCTCAAGGTATCAGTACACAGAAGAAACGACTCCCCAGGGTATGAACGGATGTGCTCAAGAGCACGTGATACAGCCATCAGCTTTGCAGTGAAAACACTGCAGCCATCGGGCAAGGAATGCTATTCAATATGTCCTCCATGGACATACGTGAAGCCGAGGTGACCATCACCCATCGAGCCGTCGTAGGTGTAAACCACTTCATGGCCTCGGTACATGTCTAGAATCGAGAGAAAGTGACTGTGGATAGCCACGGGGTGAACTGAGCCCTTTGGGCCATGTGGAAGGTAAAGGCGAAGCTGCAGCGTAGGAGTACATCATGGAAGTGTACGCAAATGGACCTAGAGTATAGGAAAGGACTTCAGTTCAGATACAAGGGATCGGACGCGAACTGCAATTGTAAGGTCTGACCTGGGCCGCCGATGCGGGAGCTGAACCACCGTTGGTGGGAAAAGGAGACGGTAATTCGGATCCGCAGGAGAACTACGAACATATACGCCTGACTTGCAATGGAGAGGCTCCAGCCTCCTCCAGGACGCCACAGTGGTGCACTGGATGGAGTAAGGTCCTAAAAATCAATATGTCTCCACTACAGTGAGCGGATCGTCAGTAAGGTAAAGTTCTGGTTCCGGATAAAATGCGTAACACACGACTTTCCGGCCGAAAACTGGGAGCCGTGGCCTAGAGCCCATGACTGTGCCCTTTAGGCACATCTCAGCAGTACGAAATGCAGAAGTCGTCTACATACAGATAGAGTGAGACAGATGGCCCTTCAGCTGCTGCTAGACTGTTAATGGTCACTAAAAATAGAGATACAGTCAATACAGAGCCCTGCAGGACCCCATTCTCCTGGATATGGAAGGCACCAACTGCGACACTAAAAGTTCGAAGCGACAGGAGATTCTGGATAAAAATCGGGAGCGGGCCTCAGAGACCCCACTCGTATAATATGACAAAGATATGATGTCGCTGGGTGGTGTTATACGCTTGTCGTAAATAAAAAAAGACGGCAACTAGGTGCTGGCGTCTGGAAAACGCTTTTCGGACGGCAGACTCGAGGGACACAAGTTATCAGTGGTAGAGCGACCCAGGCGGAAACCACCCTGGCACGGAGCCAGTAGGCCACTTGACTCCAGGACCCAATCCAACCAAAACGCCGACACGTCATATGTTCCAGCAGCTTACAAAGAACGTCGGTGAGGCTGGTGGCCTGATAGACATCCACATAAAGCGGGTTTTTGCCATGTTTGAGCAGTGGTATGATGGTGTTCTCCCGCCAGTGCGATGTAAAGACGCCATCGCACCAGATCCAGTTGAAGATCACAAGGAGATGTAGCTTGTAGTCAGATGAGAGATGTTTAATCAGCTGACTGTGGATCCGATCTGGCCTAGGGGGTGTGTCAGGGCAATGTGCAAGGGCACTGCGGAGCTCCCACTCTGTAAATGGGGCGTTATAGGCTTCATTGTGCCGTGTAGTGAACGAGAGGACTTCCCCTTCCATCCACCGTTTGAGTGTCCGAAAGGATGGGAGGTAATTCTCCGACCCAGAGGCGTGAGCAAAGTGTTCCGCAATCGCGTTTGCGTCAGAAGATAACGCGTAATTTATGTTAAAACTGGGAACACCTGTTGGGGTCTGGTACCTAGAAACTTGTTTGACCTTTGCCCAGACTAGGGAAGGTGACTTGTGGCACCCATTGGACGAGACATATCCCTCCGAAAACTGCTGTCTTTTTATAAGCTGCCGAACGTGGGCACGGAGCCGTTTAAAGGTTGTGGGGTGCTCCAATGAAGGGTGTCGCTTATGCCGCCGTAAAGCTTGCCGACGCTCCTTAATTGCCTCAGCGACTTCCAGTGATCACTAAGGGGCTGTCTTTCGCTGGGGGGCACCCTAAAAAACGAGGGATCACTTTTTCCGCCGCAGAAACGATCGTTGTAGTTACCTGCTCAACCACCACATCGATGTGCCTGATACAGGGCAGTGACAGGAAGATGGGAGAAGGCCAGGGCTGCAAACCGAGAGATCAATGGCCGAATTTGTGCCTTGTGCCACACTGGAATGTGTGGAGGCACCTGTATTTAAGAGGCAGAGGTCGAGTTGTGACAGTATATTTTCGACATCTCTGCCTCAGCCAGTAAGCACGGTGCCATCCCACAAGGGGTTATGAGTGTCAAAATCTCCAAAAAGCAGGAAAGGTTTAGGGATTTGATCAGTTACTGCAGCCAATACGTTCAGGGGTACTGCACCATCTGGAGAGAGATGTACGTTGCAGACAGTTATTTCCTGCTTTGTCCTTGTTTTGACAGCCACAGCTTTAAGAGGGTTTGAAGGGGCAAAGGCTCACTGCATATTGAGTTTGGGTCATAGACATAAACTCCACCTGACACTCTATTATAGTCGCTACAGTTCTTGTAATATCCACTTTAGATGTGGAGGACAGGGGTCCGCATATCTGGGAACCAGGTTTCTTGAAGGGCAATTCAGAAAGCAGATGTAAAGCATAACAGTTGCCATAGCTCAGCCAGGTGGTGGCATGAACCGCCGCTATTCCATTGGAGGATGATGTTATCGTGAGGCTGGGAAGGCATGAAGCTCAAAATGTGGCAGGGTCACCTGTTGTCACCGAGTATTTGTAGCCATTTCTACGGTGGATGAGGCGTCAGTGAGATCCAGGTCCCCAGGGGACGCTAAGATATCCACTGCATCCTCAGATACAGAATTTATAGGGAGTGGTGATGTTAGGGCCACCAGAGGGTAATGATTCTTAGATGATTTCTTCTTAGTTTGCTTGCTCTCTCGCTTCTCTTTAGGGGATTGCTGGGAAGATTTCTCCAAAGTAGCTTCAGGCACGGAGAAAGACCGTGAAGTTCTTTGTCCAGTAGCTTTTGGCTCATTGAGCCACTGGCGAGTGTCCACCTTGGCATTAGTGGAGACCTTGGGAGAGAGGGCCCCCTTCCACACAAGAGGAGCCAGAGGAGGCTGTTGCTTCTCTGGCAGAAGGAGGGGACCGATGGCCCCTGTGTTTGGAGGGGGCTGGGGGCGCTTGCTCCTGAAGTAGGTGCTTTGGTAGCAACAGAGGAAGATTTGCCCCCTACCACCAAGGGGGCGGAAGTATTCTAGTGGCCCAGAGTGAGGAACCACTGGCGCTTGGGACGGCTATTATGACATAGCTGCAGCACATGTCGACATCACCTGAATGGGGTGTAATATTTCAAATCTACGTTTAGCCTCTGTGTAAGTCAACCAGTCCTGTGTCATGCACTCCATGATTTTCCGCTCCTTTTGGAGTACTGGGCAGTCAGGCAAGCAGGGGTATTGGTGCTCTCCACAGTTGATACAAGTGGAAAGTGGCGCACATGGAGTATCTGGGTACAGTGGGCGTCCGCAGTCTCGACATGTGGTGCTGGAAGTGCAGTGGGAAGACATGTGCCCAAACTTCCAGCACTTAAAGCACCGCATAGGGGGAGGGTCGTATGGGTTAACGTCACAGCGGTAAACCATCACCTTGACCTTTTCAGGCGATGAATCACCCTCAAAGGCCAAGACGAAGGCACCAGTGACAACCCTGTTGTCCTTGCGTCCCCTGTAAACGCGCCAGGTGAAATGAACACCTTGCCGTTCTAAATTGCCGCGGAGCTCGTCGTCAGACTGCATGAGAATGTCGAGATGGAAAATAATCCCCTGGGCTATGCTGAAGCTTTTATGGGGAGTGACGGAAAAAGGAATATCACCCAGTTTGTCACGGGCGGTAAAGCTCGGGATTGGGCTGCAGATACTGTCTGAATCAAGACTGCGTTGTTTTGCATCTTGAACAGCGCTGTCACTTCTCTAAACTTATCCTCAAGGTGTTAAACCACAAATTGAGGCTTCGTAGTTAGAAAGGAGTCCCCATCACTTCTGCTGCAGACCAAAAGCAGAGGCGAATATGGCTCACTCCGTTCTGTAGGCCTACGTTCCTCTCATGGTGCAGCGAGAGGGGGAAAACGATTTAGGGTCCTAGCTGTCGGCATTGTATTCTACACTCCTGGAAATTGAAATAAGAACACCGTGAGTTCATTGTCCCAGGAAGGGGAAACTTTACTGACACATTCCTGGGGTCAGATACATCGCATGATCACACTGACAGAACCACAGGCACATAGACACAGGCAACAGAGCATGCACAATGTCGGCACTATTACAGTGTATATCCACCTTTCGCAGCAAAGCAGGCTGCTATTCTCCCATGGAGACGATCGTAGAGATGCTGGATGTAGTCCTGTGGAACGGCTTGCCATGCCATTTCCACCTGGCGCCTCAGATGGACCAGCGTTCGTGCTGGACGTGCAGGCCGCGTGAGACGACGCTTCATCCAGTCCCAAACATGCTCAATGGGGGACAGATCCGGAGATCTTGCTGGCCAGGGTAGTTGACTTACACCTTTTAGAGCACGTTGGGTGGCACGGGATACATGCGGACGTGCATTGTCCTGTTGGAACAGCAAGTTCCCTTGCCGGTCTAGGAAGGGTAGAACGATGGGTTCGATGACGGTTTAGATGTACCGTGCACTATTCAGTGTCCCCTCGACGATCACCAGAGGTGTACGGCCAGTGTAGGGGATCGCTCCCCACACCATGATGCCGGGTGTTGGCCCTGTGTGCCTCGGTCGTATGCAGTCCTGACTGTGGCGCTCACCTGCACAGCACCAAACACGCATACGACCATCATTGGTACCAAGGCAGAAGCGACTCTCATCGCTGAAGACGACACGTCTCCATTCGTCCCTCCATTCACGCCTGTCGCGACACCACTGGAGGCGGGCTGCACGATGTTGGGGCGTGAGCGGAAGACGGCCTAACGGTGTGCGGGACCGTAGCCCAGCTTCATGGAGACGGTTGCGAATGGTCCTCACCGATACCCCAGGAGCAACAGTGTCCCTAATTTGCTGGAAGTGGCGGTGCGGTCCCCTACGGCACTACGTAGGATCCTACGGTCTTGGCGTGCATCCGTGCGTCGCTGCGGTCCGGTCCCAGGTCGACAGGCACGTGCACCTTCCGCCGACCACTGGCGACAACATCGATGTACTGTGGAGACCTCACGCCCCACGTGTTGAGCAATTCGGCGGTACGTCCACCCGGCCTCCCGCATGCCCACTATACGCCCTCGCTCATAGTCCGTCAACTGCACATACGGTTCACGTCCACGCTGTCGCGGCATGCTACCAGTGTTAAAGACTGCGATGGAGCTCCGTATGCCACGGCAAACTGGCTGACACTGACGGCGGCGGTGCACAAATGCTGCGCAGCTAGCGCCATTCGACGGCCGACACCGCGGTTCCTGGTGTGTCCGCTGTGCCATGCGTGTGATCATTGCTTGTACAGCCCTCTCGCAGTGTCCGGAGCAAGTATGGCGGGTCTGACACACCGGTGTCAATGTGTTCATTTTTCCATTTCCAGGAGTGTATCTTGTCCTCTATACAGACTGCTGGTGCGGTACAGTTACCAGAAACATATGACGTAATCCGCTTCATTTTGGGTTATCCACCCTCAAACCATCCTCTCCGATGAGGGGCCCTCTCCACGGGCGCCACCCAGTAACAGCAAAGGTCAACTGGCACGATGGCTGTTGCCAGGAGTCCTGATGCCCCAGGAAGACAGGCATCTACTCTTTGCTATACGTGGGGAGTTAGCAGCTCAGGCATGAGCATTGTGATCCCTGTGTTGCAGGGCCCTACCTCCAAAAGGGTACATGTCGGCCGTGCCACAACGGACTGGCTACTGTGCAGGATATTGGGCGCAGAAAAATTCAATATTGTCATGAGGGCGAAAGTGGACAGGAGACAAGGGAAGAAGATTACATACCCCAGAAAGTGTCCTCGCCCAAATAGTTTGAATCGCAGGTGGAGATGCAAAGCCATGACAATAGATTCAGGAAATCGAATCTAATGGCGCTATGGATAACTCGTGCACCACGTAATGCGTCCTTCCCCATATGACCCGCACTTCTGTAGAGTTTGGAAAGTGGCAGGTCAGACCGTAGAATGGGACCAGACCTCATAGGGCCAAAACGTGTGAGATTCCTTTTAGTCGCCTCTTACGACAGGCAGGAATACCTCGGGCCTGTTCTAACCCCTGGACCCGCAGGGAGGTGAAGTCATGATTATATGAAATAATTGACTACTAAGTTACAGTCAAATGGCAGAAATTTCATGCTAGGAAAACCCAGGTATTTGTCTGAGTGACTCACTGGTAACGCATCCATTAGATACTTAGTTTTTTTAATTTTGTGGAATGTACAAATTAACATTTTTGAACATTTAAAACAAGCTGCGTACATATGCGCCACCTTGTTATCAAGATCTGACCGAATATTTGTACAACTTTTTTCAGTCTATGCTTCATTTTAGGTAACTGTGTCATTTGTGAAAAGTATTAGGTTACTAACAATATTGTCTTCAAGGTCATTAACATAAAATACGAACAGCGAGGTTCCCAACACGCTTCCCAGTGTCAAAGCAGATGTTACCTGTACGTCTGTCGATAACGTTTCATTCAGAATAACATGCTGCGTCCTCGCAAAAGAACAGTCTATCCAGTCACAAATTTCGTTTAGTTTTCCCTACCAAGTATGATTACACCCAGTACAAACAGGCCATTAGAAAAGCTTTATTGAATTCGCGATTGGCTGTATACCCCATTCACATACTGATTTGACAAAAACTGAATGTGGTACCTACTCACTTCTCTTCTAGGCACCAGTGACCTGTTCAGCCTAGGCCAGAGGAGTGATTTCATTTGGCTCCTGAGACTGTTCAACTACGGAATCTCGTCGTGCGAAGTTTTCCTACAGCAGGAAAACGTACAGCAGCTCTTCGAATCCGACCGCGAGTTCGACGTCATCATCATCGAGACGTTCTTCAACGACTGCCTGATGGCGCTGGCGCACAAGTTCCGGGCTCCCGTGATCGCCATCTCGACGCTGGCGGGCACCGTGTGGATGAGCGACATGATGGGCAGCCCGTACCCGCTGTCCTACGTCGCCGAGCCCTTCCTGTCCTACACGGACCGCATGCCCTTCTGGCAGCGGCTGCACAACGCCGCCTTCGCGACGTACGCTCGGCTGGTCCGCCGGCTGTACTACGCGCCCAGGCAGGACGCCCTGGTGCGCAGACACGTGGCCGGCCCCGCGCTGCCGAGCGTGCTGGACATCGAGAGGAACACCTCGCTGCTGTTCCTCAACAGCCATCCCAGTCTGCACTTCCCGCGCCCGCTGGCGCCCAATGTCATCGAAATCGGTGGCATGCACGTCTGTTCGCCTCGCACACTGCCACAGGTAAGTATCAGCACGTCGTTATGTCCCGTCTGATGCACAGTGGCAGGGCTACTGCGCGTGAGCGGCACACGATGCGCAACTGTTCCCGCTTACCTCTGCCGTTTAGTACAAGATGAGGTGAAAACGTCCATGCCGAGAGAGTCTCTTTTGCCTAACAGTTTCAGTCTTCTCTTTCCGTTGAGATGTAAATGACTTTTACTCATTGCTGACGTCCGCAGCTCGTGGTGTCGATAAGCCGGCACGGTAGCTCAGAGTGTTCGGTCAGAGGGCTACGTACCCTCTGTAATAAAAAAACTGAGTTAATCAATCATCAATGAACTTCATCGGATGTCTTACGACGTCCATCCCAAGCACTTACAACGACCAAAAGCGAACAAAATGAGATTTTTTTTTAAAAAAAAGGTCGCGTTCTCGCTTCCCGAGCACGGGATGCCGGGTTCGATTCCCGGCGGGGTCATGGATTTTCACCTGCCTCGAGATGACTGGGTGTTTGTGTTCTCCTCATCATTTCATCATCCTTCATGCGGATGGCAAGATTGGATTGAGAAAAGGTTGGGAATTTGTACGGGCGCTGATAACCGCGCAGTTGAGGGCTCCACAATCCAAACATCATCATCATTGCTGACTTCACTCCAAGTAAACATCTAAACTTTTTATGCTTATGGTTCCGTACTACAAGAGCCGCCCGCTCTTACTGCTCCTCCAGAAATGTTTCACTGTAGCCGGAAAGTCGATAGATATAAGGGACATACTTCATCACTGGCCACGCTTTACCACCTGAGTTTTGCAACAATTAAGCCAGGTCGTCGTTGAATTGACTTAGTGAGCAGTTGCCTAAAAATTCTTCCCTTCTGTTATGTGGCGATGATCTCGTGGTTTTATGTTACCTTGCAGAGCCGTAGCAGCGCCGTCGGTTTCTGAAAGTGTAACGCTACTGTCTATGGTTTACGTAACGAAAGGAGAAGGAGTTTTCTATGTGCAGATTATTTTTACACAGGACGCCATTATGGTGCGTTTATTTAAGAAGCACCGCAAAGTGAGCTCATTCACATTGATTATAAGCTAACTATTAAAAGTACCAGAGCGTGGTCTGCCGCATGACTAGATCGAAAGGCATCCTATCGACAACTAACGACTGTGGCACACAGTCTGTAACTTGAGCGTACAGTCGGTATAGTTCGGTTATGCCAAAGATATTGATTTATTTAATAATATCAACGATTCCTGGAATTATAAAGTTGCTGAAACACAGTATTTATGATCCGTGGACTCCTCCTAATGTCTCTGAAACACAGTATTTATGATCCGTGGACTCCTCCTAATGTCTGTTTGCCAGAAGGTAACTTTTGTTAGCAAATATTTTTTTAATAAGTATCACTTGAGTCGCTCTTGAATGAATGTGTAAGTAGGCTGTTTAGGTTTTCTTATTGGTAACGCCACATAGCGCTCTATATGAAAAATCACTGGCTGTGCTGTGCGCAGTCTGTGGCTAGTTTGCATTGTTGTCTGCCATTGTAGTGTTGGGCAGATGGATGTTAACAGCGCGTAGCGTTGCGCAGTTGGAGGTGAGCCGCCAGCAGTGGTGGATGTGGGGAGAGAGATGGCGGAGTTTTGAAATTTGTAAGACTGGATGTCATGAACTGCTATATACATTAGGACTTTTGAACACTAGTAAGGTAAATACATTGTTTGTTCTCTATCAAAATCTTTTATTTGCTAACTATGCCTATCAGTAGTTAGTGCCTTCAGTAGTTCGAATCTTTTATTTAGCTGGCAGTAGTGGCGCTCGCTGTATTGCAGTAGCTTGAGTAACGAAGATTTTTGTGAGGTAAGTGATTTGTGAAAGGTATAGGTTAATGTTAGTCAGATTGCGTTGCGCCAAAAATATTGTGTGTCAGTTTAAGCACAGTCTTGTATAATTTTCCAAGGGGACGTTTCAAATGTACTTTCCCTATGTATTTCTTTGCTAACGTAACGAGCGATTTAGACATCGATACCTCGTCCTACTGGCTCTGAAAGCGCCAGATGGCCGAGCACCTCTGCTAGGCAGCATGGAAATCTACCGCTCTCTCCTTACTCAGTACGTACTGCAGAGCTGAGCACTGTGAGATTCGCTTCATCTATATGAAATAGCAAAACTGTAAAAGAAATTAAATGCCCTCTTATCTGCAAATAAGGGGTAACTGACAATACCTCAGTCATTAACAACGATCACTTTGATGTCTGTCTGTCTGTCCCTCTATGTGCCTGTTCCACTTTTAAGACAACTTTTTTCAGATATCAAGTTGAAATGTATGTTAGACACTGACGCCTACAGTTCTTTGACGGTGTGAAACGTTTATAGTTCTGAGTCAATGAAGTCAAAAGAGAGGGCTATCTGTGTCCCGTCGAGGGCTATTCGGAAAGTAAGGCCCGATGGGTCGCGAAATGGAAACGGCACTAAAAAGCGAATAAACCTTTGCACAGATGTGTTGGACAGTGTCGCCTGTATGTCTGTCGATCACGTCTCGTCGCTCACTTCAGTTCTGAGCACACAGTGAGCACGTAAAGATGCTTAGAAGAGTAGTGTCTCCAGCCAAGTGTGGGTGCCCGCAACGAGTTTTCGCCTGATTTCTTGCAACCGCAAATGACGTACCTGTTATGCGTTTCCTTCTTGAGAGCAGCTCTCAGCCGCACACTGCAGGTCGATGAGGACGCCCTCGCGCCATTTTCGATGTGAATTTTGGGATCGCCCACCCTATTGCCCGGACTTGGCTCCCTCTGATGTTCCTCTCTGTTCACATCAAGCGCTGGCTATGAAGACAACATTCTGGCACAGGCAACGAACTGCAGGCCAGCGTAGAGAAGTGGCGGAAAGCACAGGCGACTGCCTTCTATGACGGGGTTATTTTAAAGTTGGTACAACGCTACAACAAACGCCTAAGTCGGAACGACGACTCCTTGGAGAAGTAGTTCGGACGTGTAGGGATCACGTGTAGCAAAAACATTTTTGATTTTCATTATGGTTTCCATTCCAAGACCGATATGACGTTATTTTCCGAAAAGCCCCCGTATTTCGATACTGGCAAACTCACTCATCAAACTCAATAGGATATTTCCCGTTTACCAATTATCTTGAAATTTGACAAGCAAGGTTTCTCAGTACAAGTAAAGGAATATCCTAAATTGTTTAATCGTAATTATGTCCGTTAATAAATACTTTTGTATGGTTTTTGTCCGTCTGTCTTTTCGTCTATTAAGACCTCTCTTTCTTAGGAACAGGTAGAGGTATTATGGTCTACCGTCTCTTGGTAGAGCAAAAAATTTAATGTTTTAAGTAAATTCAGTCGAAAGATAGGGCCATCTACTGGTCAGATCCCTAAGTTTTTAGAGAAATGCAACATTAGACTCCTTTGCGGACCAAGAAAGAAAATATCTCAAGTCCTCAAATCTGTAAAGGATAAACGCTCTATCTGTCTGGATTTCAACAACAAAGAGCAGCGAGAGTGCACGTCTGAAGGAAATATAAGTCTTTGCCCACAAGGAGAAGTAGAGAAACTAATCGTAGCAGATTATGCACTTAAGTTAAAAAGTCATGACGCTAAGTTTCCCGAAATCAAAATGTTATCTACACTTACGACTGAAAAAAGAAATTCATAAAACGTAATTGTATACGGACAGTAGCTCTACACACCCGATAAATAAGATTTATTTTTGACAGACTCAAGTTTTATCTTTAGCAGACGACAAGTCGATAATCAAGTTTTATCTCGGACAAGGATTATCTCTGTCGATCACGTGTAAATTTCTATCATGACGCTGTTCGACAGTGTTCATGCCACACTGGGCCATCCGCAACGTCAGTCGGCAAGATTCACAGAAACCAGCAGCACCTTAGAAGATGCCTAACATGGTTCAGGACGATACATCATAAACGAAAATGTGACACAGACCACGAACATACAACCCACAAGATTCTCAGCAATCTAAATCAAGTTTTCAGTTAACTGTAAAATAGATTTTGGCTTGAGAATTGACGATGATCTAATTCAGCCGAAACATGTAATTACAGTAAAATTAAAAGCGTGTCCTTGACTGTTTTGTTTATGAATTTATAAAGCGAGATAACTCTTGAGTAATTTAAAACTTTCACGGACTGTAAGTTGTTCGAGACGAAATGTCGGAAGCCAGTAACTTCCTGCTGCGATATTTTCGAGCATAGATTTATGAGCACTATGCATATTTTCGCGGAAACATTTCTGCTATATCAAAGGTAAACTTTCCATGTAAACGGGCAGACTAAAAGAAAAACGCAAGGTAAAAGTGATCTTTAGTCGTTCACCACAGATCTCGGCGCTTCTGGGATAGGTCAAAGAAGACTTATGTCTGTACAAGGAGGGCGTTTAAAAAATTCCATGTGAGTTTGGCAAATCATAATAGGGGAAACGATTCTCACTGTCGAGTAGTGCATCGTGGAGCATCAGCGGCTTAGTCATCACCTCCATCTCAGCAACCCAATGTGAACGAAAATCGTATTTCTGATGGTCATATGATAATATACAAACAAAGAAAAATGGTGGGTAATACATTATTATCAGTGAATCAATGGAAATACGGTTGTCTGAGGCCCTTATAAATAGCTGCGTATGTTTTAAGTTAAATACTGTGCTGAATCCTGTAATATAAAAGCTTTGTGCCCTGTGAAGTCAGCACCATTGCCATTCTGTAAATTTACCGTCTAAAGACGTTCGATCTAATAGCGATGAGACGAACTTTCACCACGGGGGTGGGGAGTTCGGGCATGCATTCGGGAATAAGACGGTTCAAACTCATGTCTGGTCATTTTGAATTAGGTTCTCCGTGACTTCCCTAAATCATTTAAGGAAAATGCTGGGCTAGTTCCTTGGAAAGTGCACGGCCGATTTCCTTCTCTATCATTCCCCAATCCGAGCTTGTGCTCCGTCTCTAACGACCTCATTGTCGACGGGACGTTAAACACTGATCTCTCCTTCCTCCGCATCCTCCTCCTGAATTCTGAGCAGCGCACAGAGTTTCAGCAGAAGAGCGAACATCAAATGGTTCAAATGGCTCTAAGCCCTATGAAACTTAACATCTGAGTTCATCACTCCGCTAGACGTAGAACTACTTAAACCTAACTATCCTAAGGACATCACATACATCCATGCCCGAGGCAGGATTCGAACCTGCGACGGTAGCATCAGCGCGGTTCCGGACTGAAACGCCTAGAACCGCTTGGCCACAACACGCGTCGCGCGAATATCCAAGCAACGCATGCGCAGTAACAATTAGGTACGCAACGCTTGCTCCGGCGAAGCCTTAAACTAAGAAAGTTCAGTATATTTTCGTCGCTATACACGTGAAAAGGGCCAGAAGACTGTGCGCCGAAAACACGTGACAGTGAGTTACTGGCAACCGGCAGTTCACTCGAAATGTCCAAATGGCTCTGAGCACTATGCGACGTAACTTCTGAGGTCATCAGTCGCCTAGAACTTAGAACTAACCTAACTAAGGACAGCACACACATCCAAGCCCGAGGTAGGTTTCGAACCTGCGACCGTAGCGGTCGCTCGGCTTCTGACTGTAGCACCTAGAACAGCACGTCCACTCCGGGCGGCTCGAAATGTCATTGAATATTATCACTGTTATCTCCTGCTACACCATTTCGCCCTTCCGTACAGTCAAAATGTTGTTAACCAGGTACGTGAAATTTCCCGGGCAGGGACCTTCGTAGCACCACGAACTACTGGTTCGTCGCTTGTCCTACAAAACTGTGTTGTCGACTGTCCTGCCACATATGTCGTAGTTGTAACGGACATTGACATAATCATGTGTAATGGGTACAGGGATCGAAATGAAGCAGTGTAAGTTCTCCTTGTCTCACCATCGTAGATTGTATTTTTTTGGCAAATAATTACTAGCTTCTAGCTATTACGCAGATCTCGGGTCCCAATGAAAAAATTGCGTTTGAATGGTGAAGTATGTAAATTCCATATGGAGAAGAAGAGAATATTTTGTGGTCATCATTCGATATCTACGAAACGCGAACCACCACTGTACTAAATCATCAACTGCCGTACTGCTTATACGGATTTTGTAAGGTTAGTCGTCTCCACCTTCGGGAACAGTGGGGAATATAGTATCGCTTTGAGGCGTCGAAAACTTAAGCAGAAGACTGACTCTGTTTCGCCGTTCGTGACATGACTGGTTCAGTCCCCAACATTAGTCGCTGATTTATAGTTGCCAGTGCCCTCCGGATCATGCAAAAGCCATTACGAGCGCAGTATGTCGGTCACGCACAGTAGCCCAGATTGTAAGCGGCTACCTTGCAAAGCGGAGAATCGCTACACCACTTCTGAGCCAGACGTTGAGGCCCTGTTTTCCAGAAAAGTACTTCTTTTCTAAAGACGAGGGCTTCAGCGTAGGCTGCCGCAACGGGGAGACACAGCTTTCCAGGTGACTTCGGCGCAGGACGCCCGCCGGCCATTTGCTCTTTTCTGGCTACGTCGCACTCGTCAACCAGGTACGCTGCTGTCGAGGCATGCGTTACACAGCGCTCCGTGGAGGTAAGTCGTTACTTTAGAGAAATTCTCCGAAACAGTCACCAGGGCTGTGTTTCGATTAATTAAATGTGCACAATGATTTAAGACCAATGGAGGTTCTAACACCGAAACCTCCAGATGTCAGACCCTCAGATCAGTACCAAACGTTGTATGTCGATAGTGCATCAACCAAAACACCGATTTAGTTCGTGCTACGAGCTATCGTCCAATAGAACACGCTTAAACGCTAATTAAAAGTAGCACCACCACTAAGCATACAGGAAAAGCATATCTGTGAATGATTGTGTTGTAGATTTCGCGTGTGTGAGTTGGTCTACAAGAGGTCGTCGTACCATAGGCTCTGTGTTCAAATCCCAAAGATGGCAATTTAGTTTCTTTTTACTGTTAACGCGTGTAACTGTTATATGGGAGAATATTTTCCTGACATGTAAAAGGACTTTTCGGAGTTGGTAGCAATGATCTTTTGGCAGTCTGCTATCGCTTCCTTACTTGAAAGTAGCCGACCTATAGAGTACATTTGTATAGATAGCTGTGGTGTTCTGTCTGACATGTGTGACAGAACAGGCACGCCTCGTGATGAAGGAGCTGCTGCACTTGTGATTTTAGAGACTAAACACAAACAATCGGAACAGTAGAATACAGCAACAACTGCTTCACACGTGCGGAAATATTAATAGACTCATATAATACTATCGCGCATAATACAGTAAAAAACTTGTCATCATTGGTATTTGAACTCAGGACACTTGGTACGACGATCTAAGGCTCTTCCATCTTCCCCATGGAAAATATCTAAGTTAAACCCGAATTATGCGCTGTCAAAAGGGTTAGACATTTCAAGTATTTCAGTGAGACCAAAGAACTAATGAGGCTAATAAAGGTAGCACAGAAAGTTCCGTTTCGGATACTCAAAAGAGTGTACAGCAGAATGACTGACATCTACAACATAGAGTGGATGTCTACACACACAAAGTAAAAGGACAGGGAGCCTGAATCTGGAAGTTCTATAGCGTTAGGTGCACCATACAAACACTTTATATCTTTGTTATAAGTTAGGTTTTTAGCAGAGCTCAAATGTCACAACAATTAAGTGCTTGCCCCAGAGGAACTCAAAATGCTATTCGCAAGTATTTAAAATAATATTTTGTAACAACCAACAATTGAAAAGCATTTTAGGAAAATTTTAAAATTCTAGAACATTTAATTCGAGCAAGCCTTTCACTTCTCTAATCAGTAAGAAATTCAATGCTTAACATAGTAATTTAAAAGGAACTGACAACAGATACATTATTTAAAAGTTTTGAAACAGAATTACAAGGAACTGAAAATGAATGCTTTAGCCAAAGTAAGGTTACCGGCTTCAACGCAGACCAGGCATCACACACTAATTTACTTCAACTCAGACTCTAGCAGACATAGGATACACATTAAAATCACATAACCGAAATACTTTACAGATTGCAGGCGAGTCTTTGCTCAAAGCAGAGTGAACGTAAGGCAAGAGACACACGGGCGCTTTAAATTTTACGGACAATAATTTCAGATACAAATATTTTGTAATAGTTCCAACACATAAACTTTCACGTACATATACAAATTTAAGGCATCAAAATTTACAATTAGACGGGTAACGGTACAACTGGAACTGAGCAAAATATGAACTCTGTTACAACTGTCTTAAGAATGACGCGGGTGTGTTCCGATTACCAGGGAAGGTGGTCCATATTAGAAACAAAGACCAAAATAACGGTCATTAGCGAAAGCTGTTTAAAGCCACAGGTGAGAACCCAAAACAAATTTCAGTGAAAACGGCTCAGTAAAGGCACAGTGGTTTTTGCGAATAGCATGTAACACTTAATCATACGCAAAACACACTGGACTCACATTCGGAAGGACGACGGTTCCATCCCGTCTCCAGCCATCCTGATTTAGGTTTTCCGTGATTTCCCTAAATCGTTTCAGGCAAATGCCGGGATGGTTCCTTTGAAAGGGCACGGCCGATTTCCTTCCCAATCCTTCCCTAACCCGAGCTTGCGCTCCGTCTCTAATGACCTCATTGTCGACGGGACGTTAAACACTAACCACCACCACTATACGCAAAACAAGCTGCCAACGACTTATTTCTGTACGACACCTAGGGGAAATAAGAAATTATGGCAGCAGAAATGGTAACTGTGCTGACTAAGTAGACCTAATTTGAAACTACGAAGGTAGAGGGAAGCACTGGTTCTTCAAACGGCGTAGGTACGCTCTTCACGATGGACGATCGCCAACCACAACACGGCGCTCGAACTCCGTGATAATCGAGCGACCCTTGTTGACATCAGGAACAGCCAGCGAGATAACATACAACATACGGTCGTATGTGTAACAGCACCTTAAAGAGCAGCAAGGCTGGTCCCCTGTAGGAAACGAAGAAAGCCCTCACTAACAAACATGAACCAGAGATCTTCAACGAGCGGCCAGAATCGATATAAGCATAAACACGGATCACGAACAGTAGACATTTAAAACGACGATCAAATTTGAAGCTCAATATGTGAGCAAAATTTTAATTCTCAACAGAAAAGGCGATATTGAAAACACCCGCCGGCCAGTGTGGCCGAGCGGTTCTAGGCGCTACAGTCTGGAACCGCGCGACCGCAACGGTCGCAGGTTCGAATCCTGCCTCGGGCATGGATGTGTGTGCTGTCCTTAGGTTAGTTAGGTTTAAGTAGTTCTAAGTTGTAGGGGACTGATGACCTCAGCAGTTAAGGCCCATAGTACTGTGCTCAGAGCCATTTGAACCATTTGAAAATATCCTGAAGGGTAAACGAAGGATTTGGAGGAAATCTCTTGGCCCAGAAGAAACGGTGGACAGATACAGACTGGAAACCCGTAAAACAAGACATAAAGTATCTAACCTTGTAGCAGACATTACAAAACAAGTAGGCCTATTAAAATTATATACTTATAAGGATGTGGTGTCTGTTCTTCCGGACATGTCCGAAAGGACAGACACCATATCTACATCTACATCCGTACTCCGCAAGCCACCTGACGGTGTGTGGCGGAGGGTACCCTATCAGTTCTCCCCTCTATTCAAGTCTCGTATTGTTCGTGGAAAGGATTGTCGGTATGCTTCTGTGTGGGCTCTAATCTCTCTGATTTCATCCCCATGGTCTCTTCGCGAAATATACGTAGGAGGGAGCAATATACTGCTTGACTCTTCGGTGAAGGTATGTTCTCAAAACTTTAACAAAAGCCAGTACCGAGCTACTGAGCGTCTCTCCTGCAGAATCTTCCACTGGAGTTTATCTATCATCTCCGTAACGCTCTCGCGATTACTAAATGATCCTGTAACGAAGTGCGCCCCTCTCCGTTGGATCTTCTCTATCTCTTCTATCAATCCTATCTGTTACGGATCCCACACTGCTGAGCAGTATTCAAGCAGTGGGCGGACAAGCGTACTGTAACCTAATTCCTTTGTTTTCGGATTGCATTTCCTTAGGATTCTTCCAATGAATCTCAGTCTGGCATCTGCTCTACGGACGATCAATTTTATATGATCATTCCATTTTAAATCACTGCTAATGCATACTCCCAGATAATTTATGGAATTAGCTGCTTCCAGTTGCTGACCTGCTATTTTGCAGCGAAATGATAAGGGATCTATCTTTCTGTGTATTCGCAGCACATTACACTTGTCTACATTGAGATTCAATTGCCATTCCCTGCACTATGCGTCAGTTCGCTGCAGATCCTCCTGCATTTCAGTACAATTTTCCATTGTTACAACCTCTCGATACACCACCGCATCATCTGCAAAAAGCCTCAGTGAACGTTCGATGTCATGCAAAAGGTCACTTATGTATATTGTGAATAGCAACGGTCCTATGACACTCCCCTGCGGCACACCTGAAATCACTATTACTTCGGAAGACTTCTCTCCATTGAGAATGACATGCTGCGTTCTGTTATCTAGGAACTCCTCAATCCAATCACACAATTGGTCTGATAGTCCATATGCTCTTACTTTGTTCATTAAACGACTGTGGGGAACTGTATCGAACGCCTTGCGGAAGTCAAGAAACAAGGCATCTACTTGTGAACCCGTGGCTATGGCCCTTTGAGTCTCGTGGACGAATAGCGCGAGCTGGGTTTCACACGACCGTCCTTTTCGAAACTCATACTGATTCCTACAGAGTAGTTTTCTAGTCTCCAGAAAAGTCATTATACTCGAACATAATACGGTTTCCAAAATTCTACAACTGATCAACGTTAGAGATATAGGTCTATAGTTGTGCACATCTGTTCGACGTCACTTCTTGAAAACGGGGATGACCTGTGACGTTTTCCAATCCTTTGTAACGTGACGCTCTTCTTGAGACCTACGGTACACAGCTGCAAGAAGGAGGGCAAGGTCCTTCGCGTACTCTGTGTAAAATCGAACTGGTATCCCATCAGGTCCAGCGGCCTTTCCTCTTTTGAGCGATTTTAATTGTTTCTCTATCCCTCTGTCGTCTATTTCGATATCTACCGTTCTGTCATCTGTACGACAATCTAGAGAAGGAACTACAGTGCACTCTTCCTCTGTGCAACAGCTTTGGAAAAAGACATTTAGTATTTCGGCCTTTAGTCTGTCATCCTCTGTTTCAGTACCATTTTGGTCAGAGAGTGTTTGGACATTTTGTTTTGATCCACCTACTGTTTTGGCATACGACCAAAATTTCTTAGGATTTTCTGGCAAGTCACTACATATAACTTTACTTCCGAATTCATTGAACGTCTCTCGCATAACCCTCCTCACACTACATTTCGCTTCGCGTAATTTTTGTTTGTCTGCAAGGCTTTGGCTATGTTTATGTTTGCTGTGAAGTTCCCTTTGCTTCCGCAGCAGTTTTCTAACTCGGTTGTTGTACCACGGTGGCTCTTTTCCATCTCTTACGATCTTGCTTGGCACATACTCATCTAACGCATATTGTACGATGGTATTGAACTTTGTCCACTGATCCTCAACACTATCTGTACTTGAGACAAAACTTTTGTGTTGAGCCGTCAGGTACTCTGTAATCTGCTTTTTGTCAGTTTTGCTGAACAGGAAAATCTTCCTACCTTTTTTATTATTTCTATTTACGGCTGAAATCATCGATACCGTAACCGCTTTATGATCGCTGATTCCCTGTTCTGCGTTAACTGTATCAAATAGTTCGGGTCTGTTTGTCACCAGAATGTTTAATATGTTATCGCCACGAGTCGGTTCTCTGTTTAACTGCTCAAGGTAGTTTTCAGATAAAGCACTTAAAAAAAATACACTGGATTATTTGCCCCTGACACTCGTTATGAACGTTTGAGTCTCCCAGTCTATATCCCGCAAATTAAAATCTCCACCCAGAACTATAACATGGTGGGGAAATCTACTCGAAATGTTTTCCAAATCATCCTTCAGGTGCTCAGCCACAACAGCTGCTGTGCCAGGGGGCCTATAGAGACATCCAATTACCATATCTGAGCCTGCTTTAACCATGATCTTCACCCAAATCATTTCACATTTTGGATTTCCGTCAATTTCCTTCGATACTATTGCACTTCTTATCGCTAGAAACACGCCTCCCCCTTCACTGTCCAGCCTGTCTCTGCGGTATACATTCGAATCTGAGTTTAGGATTTAATTACTGTTTACGTCAGGTTTCAGCCAACTTTCTGTCCCTAATACTATATGGGCGTTGTGACCGTTTATTAATGAGAGCAGTTCTGGGACCTTTCTATAGACGCTCCTGCAGTTTACTATTAGCACATTAATATTGTTATTCCCTGTTGCATTTTGCCTGCTCCTACCTTTCCGCGTCTCAGGAGGCGTCTTGTCGGGGCTAGGGAGGGAATTCTTTAACCTCACATTTCCTTTTAAGTATGTAGTTCTGGCAACTTCTTCTTTGCGGATGCACACATATTACCCGAACTCTTACGGGACTTGGTAAGAATGTCTTCCACGAGTAATGAGTGTTTTGGGGTGGGACACTACGAATGTAGTGTACGGACATACAAGGTGAGAATGTGGGTCTCGCGGGAGGCGTCCGCGAGGTAGTCCCTGCAGTGGTGCTCTCCTCTGCCCTCGGTAGCTCGGATGGATATAGCGTCTGGCATGTAAGCAGGAGATCCCCGGTTCGAGTCCCGGTCTGGGCACACATTTTCACTTGTTTCTATTCTAATTCAGTATTAAAATTTGCTGGGCATATTCAAAGACACCCAAAAGTGTGTCTTAAAAACAATGTTGTGACATACATAGGAAAATTAAAGAATATGCCATGTATCTAACAAGCTAAAAAGGACCTCAAGTGAGCACAGGCATAAGTTTGGGAAGTAGAAGACAATAATTTGTTCAGTCATAACGTAAACAGTTGAGTAGTAGAACTAGGTTCTTAAAAACGAAAAACAGCTCACACAGAGAGAATGAGAGCCGTATGGAAAATAAGGAAAATGAATATAACGGCTCTGCGAGACCTAGCTTGGACCATAAGCAAATACTAACAATAATAACAATGATAATAATAATAATAGCAATAATGGTTCAAATGGCTCTGAGCACTATGAGACTTAACGTCTGAGGTCATCAGTCCCCTAGAACTTAGAACTATTTAAACCTAACTAACCTAAGGACATCACACACACCCATGTGGAGGCAGGATTCGAACCTGCGACCGTAGCGGTCCCGCGGTTCCAGACTGTAGCACCTAGGACCGCTCGGCTACTACGGCTAATAGTAATAACATCAATACATATTCTAAGTTATGAATGGAAATATGAACGGCCGTCTTTATAAGGCAAGATAACTGATTAACGTTAATCACAGAAACCTTAACTGCCAGATATAACAACCACGAAATAAATCCCTGAAAAACAAAATGAATCCAGAAAAATTATACACATCTGTAGACGAATAACACAATATGCAGCTTTTAAAACATTGAAACTGGTTTATAATCATAGTCATCAGTTATACGACATCAATCGGAGGACAAAGGCCTCCTCTAGACTCTTCCAAGTATGGCATCTTAAGTGATACGCACTGTCCAGTCACTTTAATATAACCACCTGTCAAAAGCCTGAATAACCACCTTCTGCGGCTAGGACTGCTGCAAGACATACAGGAACAAGAATGAAGTAGAAGTTACCTACGTGGATGTTGACCCTCGCCGACATCAGCGTCTTGGTCGGCTGCGCTAGGTTTCTCGGTTGAGGATCCATGGCACGAGCAATAGGCTCGAGATGGTCCCACAGATTCTCGATGGGGTATAAATTCGGCGGGTTTGGTGAGCAGGGGAGTGCGCTAAACTCATTCTGGTACTCTTGAATCCACACACATACACTGCAAGCCGGGTGACACATTGCATTGTCCTACGGTAGATGCCACTGTGCCGACGGAAAACAAAATGCGTGTACTGGTGGACATGGTCCATAATGATAGATACATATTTGTTTCGATCCAATGTGTCTTCCAGAATGACAAGACCGTCCCACGGAATGCCATGAAAACATTCCCCGAACCATAACGCTTCCATCTCCGGCCTGCACCCTTTCGACTATTGTTGCAGGGTGTTTCCTCTCAGACGTTTCATGCTGAAGGAGCATAAGACGCGATACATCTGAAAATGCCACCTGTCGCCACTCAGTGGATGTTCAGTGGCTGCATTGGCGTGCAAATTTCAGCCGATGAAGAGCAGTCAGCGTGGGTGCATGAAACAGGCGCTGCTATGGGAGCCTATACGCAGCAACATTCGTTAAACGGTCATTAAGGTGGCACTGTTGCTCGCTCCTTGGTTCATCTGGGCGATTAGTTGCCCAACAGTTGCACGTCTATTCGCCCGTACCCATCTCTGCAACCCTTGCCATCTACGGCCCGTGGTTCACCGCAATTGTGTCGGAGCCGGTTTTGGATAGCGCCATTCTGTCGTGCAAGGGATACTTGAACCACGTGCATACCAACATGATCAGTTTCAGAAATGCCTCCACAGCTCGTCCGAAATCCATGGCGTCTTGGACGTATGATAAACTGCTCTGTTTCCGATTTACAGTAGTGACTGCACTGTTTCCCACGTCTCATCGACACCCTTTATATACCATCCACTGTCTCCTGCCGTTCGTGGGTGGTTATCGTACAATGATATCAAATGTACGCGGTTGTCACATTAATGAGACTGGACTCTGTACACTTATACTGCCAGTGCATGATTTCTGACAACATCTCCCATCTGAGGCTTTTCATATCTCTAGAAAATAAACAAAACATTCTCTCAGTCTGTCTACTACCGACTCCAATGGCAACATGTTCGCTCAAGCTCCATTTGGATTTACCCTAGAAACGTAATTACGTCATCCAGGCACGTCTTTTGCACTCGCCTTTTTTTCGTTTTTCTTTCATAATAAATCTCAAAAGGCATCCTTTCATTACTTCCTCAGTAATCCGTAGTTTGTGAATCGCTTTCTTATCGAAAATCCTCGTATCCCTGCAGAAAACCGGGCTAGTAACATACACATTTTTTTTTTCTTTTCGTTAACTTATATTTGAATGTTCGGTTTGAAAAGTCAATTTAGAATAGCAAAAGTACTCTAAGCCATTTTTCTCTCCCGTTCACTTCTTTTGTCACCCATCCGATCGTTGTCTTCGCTGTTCTAAGCATAAAACTGCTTACTTGGTTCTACGACGTCGTTATTACTATGTGTCACTATCTTTTTAATGTGCTGATCATTCGTTACGCCAAAATTGATTGATTACATATTAAATTATAGGGAAATATGTGCCCGTAGGATGACGTGTTTTGGTACTCGTTCATTCCATTCCCTCTTTTAGAAAGGCGTCCAAACAGATATATTCTGCAAAGTGCACTGTCATATTTTCTCTCTAGCATCAGTCTCTGCTGTGATGAAATTTCAAAACAGTAAATTACTATTTAATCTTCGTCTGTGTCGACTTGAATTGTCAGTAATGATAGTGATTGTTTGAACGCAACATACGTGTATGTTTAGCTGACACCAATGAAGACTGAGGTGTAAAAATCATAAGCATTTTTTTGCAGATTTCAGTCCACTGCTGGATATAGGGCTCCTCCATATATTCCCATTGTCTTCGATTTTGCGCCATCTGTTCCTGCCACCAACTGCACGCCATCAAGCCATCTCTTCTGGAGTCTTCCAGTGACTGGCTTGCGGTGCCATGGTTTCCAGTGGATATTTATAGCGGTCCACCTGCTGTGACCTTTTTGAGATATGTGTCCGACCCACTGTTACGTCAGTCCTGTAATTCTCTACAGTACATCTATTACTTCTGTTCTCCCTCTAATGTCCTTTGACAGAATCCTATCCCTTAGGCTGATTCCTAGTATCTCGCGCTCTGTAGCTTGTTGTGTGCGGTTTGGTTTACGAGCTCTTCCATTTATCGGAATCACAGTTTCCACAGCGTTGGTCATAACTGACAATACGGACATGGTACAAACTTTAGCCTTCAAGTTATTTGGGAATACTTGTTTATCTGAATGAATCTTCCATAATGCTGTCGAGTCACTGTTTCGCGAGGAATTTCTGTATTGATTGTTTCTCCACAGTTTAGTCTTGCGTCCAAGGCAGATGTATTCATCAACAGCTTTTATACACTGGTTTCCTACTAAAAGTGGTTACTTTTCTGGGCACAGAATTTTTGGTTTACTGTTGTTCAATTCCAATCCAGTCCCTGCGGAGATAAGATTTAGTTATAGTATGTATTCTGTAGTCCTTTCAAATACTCACTTTCGAGCAGAATATCATCGGCATAGAGCAGATGGTTCAGATATGAGCCTTTTATTTAGATATGAGCCACTGATTTTTGTTCCTCTGTTAATCCAGTCTGTTGATCTGAATATGTCTCCCAATACAAGGATGAACAGTTTACGAGAAGTCTCGATAAGATGTATCTTTACTCAGCAAATCTTCTGAGCATATAATTTGCCGAAAACACATGATTTTGTCCAACATTTTGTTTTTGGTGACTTTTGGTACATGTTAGAAGTGTTGCTAGATAAACGAGATGGCCAGCTGAAATTGTTTCTTGTAATATTGTAATCGTATGACATTCTGTTTTGTTCCGAATTAGTTACACACCTCTCCTATTTAAGGGAACCCCGTCGTGAGTGAATTTCCTATGGCTGACAGTGCCATCGTTAGTACATTTCTCAAAAACTGCTTATTCAAATCAAACCAAATTAGAAAGGTCATAAGCTGTCATATCTTCTTCAAAGTATGTTACTTACACGATAGTAGCATCATTATTACAGCAGAAATTCACAGAAAAGTTAGTGACCTAAAACATTGGCATTTAAAAAGAAATTATATTGAAATTTTTGTCACTCATGTTACTTGATTGCTGTAATAACAGTACAATTGAATGAAAGTGATGTAATAAAGGTCTGTACCAAGTTTCACTAATTGATATGTAGTAGCTTCAGAAAAAATAGTACATGAAGCTAATAATTTCTTATTTTTAGGTAAATACATTTAAGTTTTTGAGACGATATGTTCACCCTACATAAAAAGTTATAACTCACCAGATTCATAGCTGTCATCGTTGTGGGTTTCTGCATACTCCAGCTTATGTCTGCAGACCCTCTTGGAAATCTGACATTTTTTTCATCCGTAGGGAACTGACCCTCACCAGGTCAATTGACAGAAGTGTTTTCTTTACTTTCTCTACATGTTCGATACCCACATCACTTAAAAGTTTCAGCTTGCTGGGAGACCCGCTATTTAAAATAAGCGCTGCATCCATGACACCAGTTTTTAGGGTTTTGAAGCCCACAAATACTGTTTTGGGAAAGTACTGCATGCACATTTTGTGAAACTTTCATTGAAATTTTGAATTTAGGCATAGATGCATTCAGCAAGTAACACTGAGCTAGCTACTTCCCAAGAGATAGGTTTTATAACACTTTGCTATCGACATTGATAAAAGGTGATTGTGTCCATGTACTGTACATCGCCAGTTGTACCAACTGTCTGATACTTGCGCTGTATCTCAGTCTCCTTTGGACAACGAGAATGTCAGAGTTTGTCATTTTTAGCAGTTCTGTGAAATAAGACTGTTCAGTTTTTCTCATTTCTTCTAAAATGTTACTGTTTCTGCATATTATACTTCGCATGTTTACGATCTATAGAGATAAAACATGAGTATAAACACAATATGATTACTAGAAAACAAGCGTCTCCTTCAAACTATTACGACGAGTAAAACATAAACAGAACGCTTATTTGGTGTTCAACTGTTACCCACTCCTGTGTAGCACTAGGGTGACCACTTTAAGAGCAGTTGTCAAACAATAAATACAGTAAAAGACAGAGATAGTACACTGCACCCGGGAGAAAAACAGCTTAAGTGACAGAAGGGAGAGTACCGTAGTTTAGAAAATGCTCTCTCTTTCCTATCACTGTAAGTCAAAATAACAATAATCATACACATTCTCGTTCAGGGAGAACTGGAGTATAACTCAACACAATTAAAAAAAATTCCATATTACGACGGAGTTTCACTTACTGGTTCCCTTAAGACAATGCTATGTGGTATACATGTAACTAATTACAACGTAATTAAACCTTAGGTGTTACTGAATGACTAAATACTTACACTCTAGATATTATATAACAAAACAACTGAAGTAAAATAACGTTTAATTTTCAGAATTTACAAGAATTTCTTGATAGTGCAACGGATGGTGCGATATTGTTCAGCCTGGGGTCCAACATCAAAAGCTCTCAAATGCCTGACGAGAAGCGGGCGGCCTTTCTGACAGCCTTCTCCCAGCTCAAGCAGAGAGTTCTGTGGAAGTGGGAAATCGAAGACCTCCCGGGGAAGCCAGAGAACTTAAAAGTGTCCAAGTGGTTGCCGCAGTCAGATATACTGGGTAAGTGTGAAAAGCTGCTGTCACGTTATTTATTTAACCTGTGAGCAAGATGTGACTCTCGTACTGATTCGCTAAAAATATTACATTTGAACCATGAATTGAAAACAACACGACGTGACAACTGTTAATGAAATATGATTTGTAAGCAAACTAACATAGCGGAACAGAACATACAGAGTGTAATAAAATGATATGGTGAGACTTTCAGGAGACATTCCTCACATGTAGAGGAAGAAAATACATTAAGTAGACATGGATCCAGAAACCCTTTATTTCCATGTTAGAGAACAGTGGCACTAACTTTACCAGCAGGAAGAACTAAAAGATCATTATCTTCCCTCAATGACCGAATGGCCTTCCTTTCACTGGAAGAAATGTTACTCTGCGGTGGCGGTGCACGACGAAGATGATGAGAAACTTCCTATCTAATTTCCTGTGATACATCTTCAGGAAAGCGAACAACGGCCTGGTCAATAGCACTAATAAAATCAATAGTAGGCAGGTGTAGGAAGAAAGTTCATACCTTTCTCCAAAACCGACAAAGTAGCAGCATCCTGTTACCTGTCAGTTAAATTAATAACAGTCCGAAAACTAGTAATGTCATCGGATGTGGATGGTTGTTGGCGAAGTCGAAAAAATTTCGAAGATTGTTTCTTAATAGTGTTCTTCTGCGTAGAATCCGAATAGGCCCACGAAGCTTCATCAACTCACTTCCAGGATGCGGGAGACAGACGAGAAGAAAGTTCTAAATGCAAGAAATACAATTCTTTGGATATTAGATCCACCTGTTGACATGTGAAACGAATTCTCTCCCGTACTAACGTCACACTAGTACGTTTCTTGATCCTTTTTGCCATTCTAGTATCAATAAAGTGAGAAAATTTAGCAAATTTTGGAACACCACCTTCATTACGGTATCTCAATAAAAGATACAAGTGAACTCAGCAACTTCCTTTTCTTCTTGCGAACTTTATCAAACTTCTTAAGAAGAATGATCAGCTCCTCCCCGTAGAGGTTTCTTATCTAATCCCGTAGATTTTCCCGGTGTGTTATATGATTATGTGATTCACAGGTATGCTGCCGGTTATAATCGTCTTCAATACACGATATTTCGGCGATCCATCTGGCCGCCATCTTCAGGTGCGATCGCTGAGACACATTGACGCCGGAACCGAATGAACATCGAAACGGCGGCTACTGGGATTGTATACTCAAGGAATCCATCGAAATACGGTTATCCGATGATATTATTATCAGATACGGAACCCTGTTTTATCTGATTAAAACCACAACGGTCTGGTTTTCGACCGCCACATTTTAATCTGCGATTTATCACTTTCACCAGTTTCCACCGCCGGCGGCGCTGCAATTGTTTGCTTCGCAGGAGACAGCTCTTCCGCTTCTAGCGCAGGCGCAGTAGCCTGGACCCGGGGTATAAAGGAGCTTGCGTCTCTGATGTTTATTCACTTCTGACGTGATTGTGTCTCAGCGATGGCACCTGAAAATGGCGGCTAGATCGATCGCCGAAATACCGTGTATTGAAGACAATTATATCCGGTAGCGTACCCGTGAAGGACATAATCATTGTTTCTGGTTTAATGGAAAGCCTATCTTCGTTCCTGCGAAAACATAATTTGCAAAACTCGGATGTAGCACCTCGCATGCTTCTATGTGCGACAGCAACAAATTGTTGAGGTGAGAGAAGCCTTTCTTGTTTATAATGGGTAAAAACTTTTCTTAAATCTATCATAAGCTAAGAAAAGCAAAGCAGCTTAGCTCTTTTGTGCATAGAGTGAGAACAAATGCGCAAAATTTCGCACGACAATATAACTAATGATTCAGCGAATATAAAATCGTGCGAAAAGGTATTGTACAACTTCCACAACTTATTTAATTTCGTCGTCATCGTCAGCCGAAATGTTATCAGATAATTGAATCTATTGTTTATAAACTGTAAGTAAGCCAATAAAAATCATTTAGTTACGCTTACCGAGCTTACATTATTGTGTAAGTAGTTTTAATGTATACCGTACTCCACCTTACTAGTAGTACATGATTGAGCTTTCATTAGCTCAGAAATACGCACAAAAACTATCTCTTGTACAATCTGAACTAAGTCGATGTATTGTAAATAAAATTATCTAAGAAGTGACACACCCATGCACAATCATACTATTTACGGGGCAAAGATTTTGTAATTAGGACAAAACTGCCAAACCATATAGTTATAATTTCATTGACAAAAAATTTGTTAGTTGATATGATCGTGAAGTAGGGTATCGAATTATAGAAGCCGATAGGGGTCGCCAAATTTGAACGACCTACAGATGAGAAACATGTAAATCCACCACTAGTTATGGTACTAAGAAGACAGTTTACAACTGTTCGCTCTTATGTACATCTACATCTACATCTACATGACTACTCTGCAATTCACATTTAAGTGCTTGGCAGAGGGTTCATCGAACCACAATCATACTATCTCTCTACTATTCCACTCCCGAACAGCGAGCGGGAAAAACGAACACCTAAACCTTTCTGTTCGAGCTCTGATTTCTCTTATTTTATTTTGATGATCATTCCTACCTATGTAGGTTGGGCTCAACAAAATATTTTCGCATTCGGAAGAGAAAGTTGGTGACTGAAATTTCGTAAAAAGGTCTCGCCGCGACGAAAAACGTCTATGCTGTAATGACTTCCATCCCAACTCGTGTATCATATCTGCCACACTCTCTCCCCTATAACGCGATAATACAAAACGAGCTGCCCTTTTTTGCACCCTCTCGATGTCCTCCGTCAATCCCACCTGGTAAGGATCCCACACCGCGCAGCAATATTCTAACAGAGGACGAACGAGTGTAGTGTAAGCTGTCTCTTTAGTGGACTTGTTGCATCTTCTAAGTGTCCTGCCAATGAAACGCAACCTTTGGCTCGCCTTCCCGACAATATTATCTATGTGGTCCTTCCAACTGAAGTTGTTCGTAATTTTAACACCCAGGTACTTAGCTGAATTGACAGCATTGAGAATTGTACTATTTATCGAGTAATCGAATTCCAACGGATTTCTTTTGGAACTCATGTGGATCATCTCACACTTTTCGTTATTTAGCGTCAACTGCCACCTGACACACCATACAGCAATCTTTTCTAAATCGCTTTGCAGCTGATACTGGTCTTCGGATGACCTTACTAGACGGTAAATTACAGCATCATCTGCGAACAGTCTAAGAGAACTGCTCAGATTGTCACCCAGGTCATTTATATAGATCAGGAACAGTAGAGGTCCCAGGACGCTTCCCTGGGGAACACCTGATATCACTTCAGTTTTACTCGATGATTTGCCGTCTATTACTACGAACTGCGACCTTCCTGACAGGAAATCACGAATCCAGTCGCACAACTGAGACGATACCCCATAGCTCCGCAGCTTGATTAGAAGTCGCTTGTGAGGAACGGTGTCAAAAGCTTTCCGGAAATCTAGAAATACGGAATCAACTTGAGATCCCCTGTCGATAGCGGCCATTACTTCGTGCGAATATAGAGCTAGCTGCGTTGCACAAGAGCGATGTTTTCTGAAGCCATGCTGATTACGTGTCAATAGATCGTTCCCTTCGAGGTGATTCATAATGTTTGAATACAGTATATGCTCCAAAACCCTACTGCAAACCGAGGTCAATGATATAGGTCTGTAGTTAAATGGATTACTCCTACTACCCTTCTTGAACACTGGTGCGACCTGCGCAATTTTCCAATCTCTAGGTACAGATCTATCGGTGAGCGAGCGGTTGTATATGAGTGCTAAGTAGGGAGCTATAGTATCAGCGTAATCTGAAAGGAAACTAATCGGTATACAATCTGGACCTGAAGACTTACCCATATCAAGCGATTTGAGTTGCTTCGCAACCCCTAAGGTATCTACTTCTAAGAAACTCATGCTAGCAGATATTCGTGTTTCAAATTCTGGAATATTCCATTCGTCTTCCCTGGTGAAGGAATTTCGGAAAATTGCGTTCAATAACTCCGCTTTAGCGGCACAGTCGTCGATAACAGTACCATCGGCACTGCGCAGCGAAGGTATTGACTGCGTCTTGCCGCTTGTGTACTTTACATACGACCATAATTTCTTCGGATTTTCTACCACATTTCGAGACAATGTTTCGTTGTGGAACCTATTAAAGGCATCTCGCATCGAAGTACGTGCCAAATTTCGCGCGTCTGTAAATTTTAGCCCATCTTCAGGATTTCGCGTTCTTCTGAACTTCGCATGCTTTTTACGTTGCCTCTGCAACAGCGTTCGGACCTTTTTTGTGTACCACGGGGGATCCGTTCCATCTGTTACCAATTTATGAGGTATGAATATCTCAATTGCTGTTGCTACTATATCTTTGAATTTGAGCCACATCTCTCATGTAATAACAAGATTTTCTTCCACAAAGATCGTTTTCACCATAACTAATTCATGATGGAGTGTCAGTGTGTATTATGTTAGGCTAATTTTTTCATATGGGGCCACCATTGTTTTGCGACCTAACTCTCAACTGCTTTAAATTCCAGCTCACAAAAACATGAAGCTGTTCATCACGCACGGTGGACTCGGCAGCACGCTGGAGGCCGTGCACCACGGGGTACCCCTGATTGGTGTCCCCGTGTTCGCCGATCAGGACATCAACATGATCAGGGCGGAGCAGCACGGCTACGCCTTGAGGCTTCAGTTCAGCAACATCACGGCTGACACACTTCTGTGGGCGATCACGGAAGTACTTGATAATCCCAGGTAAGCAGGCATCCGATGCTATTAATGTAAAACGCAGGCAGTGTGTAGCCAGCCCCGTTTACATTAGATACAGCTCGATGGTCAGATTATCTCAGCTCATACGTTCCCGTTGAACCTCTGGAGCTTCCTTCTGATCATCAGTGCAAGCAGATTCTCGTCTGTCCAAATACGATTTCTGCTCGAATTCACGGTTGCCGCCGCGATAGGACGTGCATTCGTCGGCGAAATTTACGAAAGTCGGGAATTATGGCTGAAGGGTGCAGTGCTGAAAATGTCGTTGCAGAAAGTGTACATTTTGCGAGTGGTTGTCCAGTAGTGTTACCTAGATATTGACTTCACATGTTAGTAATACATGCGTCCAATTGTGCACTATTTGGCGAGTGCTGATTGATACCTCCTCTTAGAAATGTCTCAACATGCTTTCCTTAAAGGGTAGTGGTGGAGTGGAGTGTTGACGACGACATTCAACCGATTGGATACCTCATGGCCGACAGAAATGCAGAGTAATTGATCCAGTGTTCTGGAATTAAATTCTCAGTACCACAGTATGGCTGTACATACAGTAAAAAGTGATAGAGAAAACCCACTTTGCTATAAGTAGATACAAAAATTTGACAAACATATAAAGCGGAAAATATTTCAACTCTATGGTATCTCTTTCTCCCAATTTCTGCGAATATCGAATGAAGCAGAGAGTTTCATAAACGTGAAGCAGTTCTGCTGTTGCCATCTACATTTCCTCAAGCATGCAGTTTTTCGCTCACTTTGATACTTGTGCAGTGGTCGTAATGCTGTCAACAACGTTGTTGCTCTGGTAAACAACACTACAACCCAGTTATTAAGACGACAGAGGACTGTGGAAAGACGAAGAGACTGTGGAAAGACGAAGAACTTGCTCAAAGAGCGTATTAGAAGCAATCTGTAGAACGTCGTAGTTGACTGATGCGGATACCAAACAAGATGCTTGGATGCTGTTCTTCTCAAATTTTGACGCATCATTACGCCCAAATTATGCAACTACACACTGGAGTTTCCTCTCGAAAAATCTAGTTTACCGTCCCACGCAAGATAATAACCATTGTCAGAATAGTTCCTACGCTGTTCAATAAGAAATGATAGCGAATGTGAGAAGTCCAGTGTCAGAATTACCCTACAGTAACTTTGCAAATTCAACACGTATAAATCCGTTGAACTGCCTGACATAGGTAATGGTATGCCTGATATATTCCTGTAATATTTATCTTCTTATGGACTCTATTGCCGTTCCACTAGCTGTAGCTTCTAGAGGACGCTGTTTCGAAATTGCTACTAAGTTATACACAAGACATGTTCGACTGGAGAGACAAATGTACAAGCTTGTGTTCGAAGAATATTTTCCACGTGACCGGATATTGTCTTGCAGAGTTACCTGAAACTCTAGTTCTCTACAAGCTCGATGACACACATCTTGTTGCCGGCTGGAGTGACCGAACGGTTCTAGGCACTACAGTCTGGAACCGCGCGACCGCTACGGTCGCAGGTACGAATCCTGCCTCGGGCGTGGGTGTGTGTTATGTCCTTAGGTTAGTTAGGTTTAAGTGGTTCTAAGTTCTACGGGACTGATGACCTCAGAAGTTAAGTCCCATAGTGCTCAGAGCCATTTGAACACATCTTGTTTGTTTCAGCGGGCCCTCTGCGTTTCCGTGTATTCCAGAGAGAATTCTATAATGTGAGCTTACGGTATACTGGACGAGACTGAAAAGTGCAGTTATTATTTTCAAGCGGACAACTAGCCATGAGGTTCTTAACGGAATGAAATCGTCGGATTGAAAAATAGTTTCGAAATTTCTCCAAACGTTCAAATGTTTCAAATGGCTCTAAGCACTATGGGACTTAACTTGTGAGGTCATCAGTCCCCTAGAACTCAGAACTACTTAAACCTAACTAACGTAAGGACATCACACACACCCATGCCCGGGGCAGGATTCGAACGTGCTACCGTAGCGGTCGCGCGTTTCCAGACTGTAGCACCTAGAACCGCTCGACCACCCCGGCCGGCTTCTCCAAAGCAATTCACTAAACTGCGTGAACCCGAATTCCATCGACAATATTTCAAAAGTTGTTCATGAGTGTTTTTGATCCGGATACCCGTGGTTTCCAGTGGCTTGTTACAGAGTGACCATATAATAATGATTTATTCGGTTTGTTACCCCTATTAGCTTTGTTTCTGTAAAAATATTTTCGCAATAATCGTAAAGCTTGTTACCCACTTGCACTAAAATGTGCAAAAGATATTTCTGCGTCCCTTAAAATACGGTCCCACACACATAGCTACATGTACAGGCACGTGGATCAGAATATTTAACGACCGTGTGGCGCGTACCTATATTTGACGTGTCTGTGTCTGTTTTCCTCTCGGCGCTTATGTTTTCCTCGCCGCAACCACCAACTACAAGTAAAGTCCTGTAACTGCTCCATCAACTACTGGTTGGGGAGGCATACACGAATGAAGACCACAAGTATCTGGAAAATATCTGTGAGTGTACTACCAGGAAACACTTAAAGATAGGCTACTTTGTTTACAATATGTTTTAATAATGCAACAATCACAATGTGTGAAATGTACTTCAGCCTCAGAGATCTAACTGTCTGTTAGTAATCTGCGAATTCCATATATCACTATAACGATTTTCACTATCGAAATGATATGGCATGAGTCACTTTACAGGATAAGTACATATGATCAGTTTTCACGTTAATGAACATACCATGTTTTCTTTTCTTCTCCTATAACTAGGCTTAAGAACTAAACTTTTAACAATCTCCCTATTGTTAGACAAAAATTCGTCCATAGAATTGAAGAAATTCTCTAGGAGAAATGATTTTACGTAACACTGAAAAACTTTCTTTGCGACCAGACTGACATATTGGCACTGGGCAAATAATGAAAAATTTTTGTTGCTGCATATTGAACTCCTTTCTGAGCCACAGGCAATTTTAATAAGTAACAAATGCCATTTTTCCTCTAGTGTTGTAGGTAAGGACATCACTATTATTCTGAAACTGTGATACATTGTTGTGACGCAATCCTTTAGCGAATATATATATATATATTCCCTAATATACATACACGAGGGTTGGAACTTAAATAGTGGCAACTATTTATGCACGACCGATACAAAGGAGTTACATGTTTGCAGCTATTACTGTCCTTCAAAGTAGTTAACATCGTTGTGTAGAACCCTTTGCCAGCTATGTGGAAGGCCTAGTATACCGTTAGTAGAGCCTGTTCTGTTGATGGTGCGAATGGAGCGGTCTAAAGTTATGGTGATTCCCGTGTACGACTGTGATGCTGTTATCCTAAAGCATTACGTTCCTCCACGGCAGGCCGTCAATACACAATATTACTGTTCGTTTTTGGAGCATCACTTGCGACCAGCTTTGCGAAACAAGCGGCGACACTACCTGCTCAACCCACCCATCATTTTGCACGACAGTGTTCGGGCGCAAACGGCACAAGCTGTAGCTGCTCCGGTAGGTCGATGGGACTGGGAAGTACTGTACCATCTACCATACTCCCCAGACTTAAGTCCTTCTGACTTTGTTTTGATTCCGAGGATGAAGGAACAACTCGCTTCAGAACTGTTCTAGAGATTCGACAGGGAGTAGACCATTCCATTCGCACCAGCAACAGAACAAGCTTTGCTAACGGTCTACTACGCCTTCCACATCGGTGGCAACGGGTTCTACACAACGCTGGTGACTACTTTGAAGGACAGTAACAGGTACAAACATGTAACTCTTTGTATCGGTTGTGAATAAATAGTTGCCACTATTTAAGTTCAACCCGCGTATATATAGTTTCGCCTTGAGTTCTGAGAGCGTTTCTCGTGGAGAACAGCGGTTTTTCTTAGTACTTTAAAATGAACAAGAGTCTCGACCACAAGAAACGTTTATTTTCGTGGTTTACGATTTCGGTCAGTTACTAACCATCTTCTTACATCATACCATGTTGGTAATCTGTGGCGGTGAGCGGAGTAGGCATTACGAACTGCAAGACCGTTAACTGATAAAGTGCTCACAGTTACTGACCATCTTCATACCTTGTTGGAGTCCGTAACTCCTGCTCCGCTCACCGCCACTGCTTACCAATATGGTATGAGATATGAAGATGGTTCGTAACAGACCGAAACCGGTAACCGGAATAACAAAGGATTCTTGCGGTCTAGACTATTTATATTTTTTTATGGTTCGACCCTGGTTTCGCCACGTGTTGAAGACACTCACCACAGAACTCTCCGAACAGCCGACAAGTCGCGGAGTTTCCGAAATGCTCGTGCCGATCCTCTGGGCTATCACAATCAGCCATCTGTCAAACTCTGATAGATCACGCGTATTCCCTATTCTACACACGCGCGGTGCGGTCACTGATACTATATGCACCGTGCGTGTGCCTGACTAGCAGTCATTCCTCGCCAGGTGACGCAGCTATCGGCTGGACAGGGATTTATATCCATAAGCAGGTTGGTGGTCACTATGTTCTGGCTGATGAGTGTATATTGAAAAACACATAGAACTGGAGGGGAGGGGGGTGTCCAGGTATTTTCATCGGGTCTGATATTAGAAAGAAATGCACGGAGCTAAGTTTGTTCCAGTAAACATACGAAATAATTCAGGATACACAATTTGCAGCATAAAACCCTGCGGTATACAGCACAGAAAAACAGCGAATACCTACTCAGCATATTTTATCATCTCGCCACTTCTGCTGATTCATAATGGCGTATGACTTTCCGGAACTGTCTTGGCTGCATAAAAAATTTACCTAAGTTCATTGCCTGGAATGTTATCCCAGCAGTAAATCGCCTCAGCTGTCCCACATCATACGGCCGACGACTGAAAATGCCAGTGATCATACTCAGTACTGCGAGCATTTCCTCCTTTTTAATTCGGGGCAGGCCCCGTTCTACCCCTCAGATGATGTATATCACCTCTCCCCTTTACGTGTGACGACAATATTCTTTTGACTTTGTAAGGTCCGGGAAATTATTTCCTAGTTTGAGTTGTAGGCAGTTCTCTGTGACCAAAGACCACTGGTTGCGTGACTATTCCTTCGTGGCGCTGCTCGCTAAATGTTAACCCTGATTCAACAACCTGTTTCTTATGTGCCGCGGGTATACACTACTGATAGCTGCCTACCACTGGCTGAGTTGAAGAAATGCATAAGTGTTAATAATGTACATGTCAGATGTAAATACACTACTGGACATTAAAATTGCTACACCGCGAAGATGACGTGCTATAGACGCCAACTTTAACCGACAGGAAGAAGATGCTGTGATATGCAAATAGTTAGTTTATCAGAGCATTCACACAAGGTTGGCGCCTGTGGCTACACCCACAGCGTGCTGACATGACTAAAGTTTCCAACCGATTCCACATTCACAAACAGCAGTTGACCGGCGTTGCTTGGTGAAACGTTGCTGTGATGCCTCGTGTAAGGAGGAGAAACGCGTACCATCACTTTTCCCACTTTGATAAAGGTCGGATTGTATCCTATCGCGATTGCGGTTTATCTTATCGCGACATTGCTGCTCGCGTTGGTCGAGATCCAATGAGTGTTAGCAGAATATGGAATCGGTGGGTTCAGGAGGGTAATACCGAACGCCGCGCTGGATCCCAACGATGACAGGCATCTTATCCGCATGGCTGTAATGCATCGTGCACCCACGTCTCGATCCGCGAGTCAACAGATGGGGACGTTTGGAAGACAACTACCATCTGCACGAACAGTTCGACGACATTTGCAGCAGCAAGGACTATCAGCTCGGAAACCATGGCTGCGGTTCCCTTGACGCTGCATCACAGACAGAAGCGCCTGCGATGGTGTACTTAACGACGAACCTGGGTGCACGAATGGCAAAACGTCATTTTTTCGGATGACTCCAGATTCTGTTTACAGAACCTTGATGGTCGCATCCGTGTTTGGTGAAATCGCACATTGGAACCGTGACTCGTCATCGCCATATTGGCGTATCACCCGGCCTGATGGTATGAGGTGCCATTGGTTACTCGTCTCGGTCACCTCTTGTTCGCATTGACGGCACTTTGAACAGTGGCCGTTACATTTCAGATGTGTTACGACCCGTGGCTCGACCCTTAATTCGATCCTTGCGAAACCCTACATTTCAGCAGGATATGCACGACCACATGCTGCAGGTCCTGTACGGGCCTTTCTAGATACAGGAAATGTTCGACTGCTGCCCCGTCCAGCACATTCTCCAGATCTCTCACCAACTGAAAACGTCTGGTCAATGGTGGCCGAGCTACTGGCTCGTCACAATACGCCAGTCACTACTCTTGATGAACTGTGGTATCGTGTTGAAGCTGCATGGGCAGCTGTACCTGTACACGCCATCCAAGTTCTGTTTGACTCAATGCCCAGGCGTATCAAGGCCGTTATTACCGCGAGAAGTGGTTGTTTTCGGTACTGATTTCTGAGGATCTACGCACCCAAATTACGTGACATGTCAGTTCTAGAGTAATATATTTGTCCCATGAATACCCGTTTTTCATGTGCATTTCTTCTTGGTGTAGCAATTGTAATGGCCAGTAGTGTATATATTTGATTACCTGTATACGAAATAAACTACCTACCAACGGCGACACGGCAGGTACCGGCAGCAGGCGCAGCAGCTGTCGCGCGTGTTCCACGACCGGCCCCGGGCGCCGCTGGAGGAGGCGGTCTTCTGGACGGAGTACGTGGTGCGCCACGGCGGCGCGCCCCACCTGCGCTCTCCGGCGCTCCACCTCTCTTGGTACCAGCTCTGGCTGCTCGACGTAGCCGCCGCCGTGGTGGCGGCCGCCGTAGCGGTGATGGCGATACTGGCAGTGGCAGTCAGGGCTGCCGCCGACAGGTTATCCAGCAAAAGACTGGCAGCGGCCCTCCGTAGAGCTGCCATCGTGGGTTCCAAAAAGCACATGTGACGACTTCTGTGATGTATTTCCTTTTTACAATAAAAGTGTCACAAAACATTCTGTTTGTACCTAGCAGTCCTGTGACTCTTTTCTGCTTTATTGTTATTATATTCCCCCTCGTCCCATTTGAGCAAAGTGGTGGGCTGGCAGTAGCAATACAGTCCACTCGCTCTTCTGCCAGAAGACTTTTGTCTCTAACAAAAACGCAAAAGAAATACGCGACAACATAGCTATCACGATTTTAAAAGCATAGTAAATGATAATGCAAGTAACTTACTGAACCGTGTATTTACTTTCAAAACTTTTTCTTAAGAATTTACTTTATTTACTAGTGATTCATCGAGCACATTAACACATTTAATCACACTATGTGAGCGTGGAAGTAGTTGCCAGGGAGTAACTGATGAAATAAAAACGAAATTGCTTTTAACAAATGGGAATTTTATTCCTAAAATTATTTTTATGAAACAGATTTGAAATTATAAGCAACCTTTAAATATCAAGTTACAATTTATTCAGGGGCAGAAAGAAACAAATTTTTGAGTGTATGAGCTTTCTGGCTGAGCACCTTGCCGCTCCCTTTTGACACGGCCGTAGTCACCACCGCTGACAACAACCTTTTAAAGACTACACTGCTGCAATTCTGCAACACACCAGATTACTTTAAACAAAAAATTTTAACAATTCACACAAGCGCTCCCCGTAGGATGGGTGGAAACGGTACAAAACACTAAAATTGAAGTATTAACTTTGCCACAGAAGGTGCAACTTGATTTTAACTTCTAAGAAAAGTCTTACTGTGAAAGGGTGGCTACTTTATACACTAACATGACCATTTAAACGAAAGCCCATGAAATGCAATCTTACATCAAATTATACAAGGTTGGCAAAACATGCTCTACAGTACACATATACCGCCTCTCAAGATGATAGGCAAGATAAAAAAACATATTTCAGGAGTTAGGCCGTTACACTTCAAGCAATAAATTCGTTAACACACCGAATCCGACAAAAATGGCAGGGGCAGCTCTTAACGTACGGCAGATTGAGAGGGAGATTACTGAACGACCCGAACCGCAGGTTACTCTAACGGGCCCCTACTCCACAAGGGAAAAACGGACCACCCAATTCATAAACAACCACCTTCCCGCGGCTGGGCAAACAGAGAAGAACGGTGGGACGACCCCAGAACAAAGCGGCTGTCGACCTCACCAAGAAAACAAGTAGAATTTAACAAGTAAATGAAACAACATGTCACCAATAACTTAACTTCTAATAAACTGCGATTTCTGGCGAAGACCTGACGCCGCACCCCGAAAACGCTCTCCTGAATCCTCCACTGCCAGCGTCTTCAACGGACGCAGGAAGGTGCGCCGATCTCCCATCTCACGACGTCGCAGCTCGCACCGGCCAGCCCGATGTCGTGGGTTGACTCCTATTCCTCGCGTGTCGGCAGCGAATCTACTAGCCCCGGCTATACGTGGCGACCTCACATGCGCCGAAGCTCAAGGAGGACAAGTCATCTGGCATCTCGGTGCGCGACTGACCAACCGATCGATCCAACCGCCAATGACCGTTGCCTGAGTAACTCGATCAGACTGGCGGCCTAACGCGCAAACCCAGATGGAGGAACTCAGCCCCCGACCGGGTGACCACTCGTTGAGTTCTCTCACTGCGCCACAAATTCGGACGAGAGACTGACTCCAGACTGACTCCAGACCCACCCAGACTGCCCGACTCACTCCAGAGTGACTACTGGCGAGCTCATGGCGCCCCTTAGATGCACGTGAACAGGCAACCTTTCCCCTTTCACACCAGAGGGAGACACCAAAGCTGCGATTGCCGCAGCGGTGCCACCGGCAGAAACAGAGGGCGACTGCTTCACACTACGCGCTGCGACACGCTCTTCAAAAGAGCAGTTTTCACCACGGCTCACTTACTGTCTTCATGAACGATTTAAAGGCCCTGATAAAAATTCGGACAGACAGCACAGTTAAAACCATTGAAGGACACTTGAAGAACGTTAAGCACTGGACAAACATCAAAAACCACTGAAAACGACAGAAGAGACCCTGAACATTAAAAACAGATCACCGGATACTTTCAGCGAGACTGGAAAAGAACTTCTCATGGAAGATAGATTCTTGGTGAAAAGGAAGATGGGTCTGGAGGTATATAGAAGAGTAGTGATGATGAGGACTTGAAAGAGGTGGTTACAAAACGTGGGTGGCTCTTGGGAACACGTAGAGACGGTAAGGGGGGAGGGGGGTGATTCAGGGTGTATACCTGGGCACAGTTCGTTGTCCAGGAGAGAGAGAGACGGTTTCAATTTCTCTGGGACACGACCTGGAGGGTGTTCAGGTGGAAGGTTGGTGGGGTAAGTACGTAGACAGTCCTATGAATCTATATCTACATAAAGAGGGTCAGGGGAAAAACCAGGTAAGGCAGTTTATTTTTCAAAATCGAGTTATTGTTAGAACTCGATTCAGAATGATCATAGGCATCTGTTGAGAGGATAAAACTGAAAAAAAGAAAGAAGCCAAGTGAGTCCAGAGATAGTAGCATTCAAAGTTTTGCTGTAAAAGGAAAGAACCAGGCAAGTCAATTTTTCAGGGTAAAGAAGCAGGCCAGTTAGTTGTCACTCATCCGGCCATGAGAGAGCAGAGCATGCAGAATTTCGATCCACCCTCCCTCGTTCAGTAATCAGGACAAAAGGAAAAACAAATGGAAGGTGCAAACTGCGTAGACTTTGCAAAAAATATATATTTCCATTTGTTGAAAGAAATTACATTTGTTTTCATCAGTTACCCACTGGCAACTTCTTCCACGCTTACATAGTGTCATTAAATGTGTAAATGTAAATAACTAATCGCTAGTAAATGAAGTACATTCTTAAGTAAAGGATTTCGAAAGTAAATGCACGGTTCACTGTGCAATGATCTTGGGGAAGTTGATCGTTATTACTTGGTTGCTCTACCTGGATACCATCTGACTTCATTCATATGATGAAATGGTCAGCAGTTGATAAGCGCTCTTGCCTGTGTGCTCTAGTGAAGGAATAGCGGTAAGCTTTACCTGCGTTCAAAGGAAGAGGGTGCCGATTTAAACGACCGCAGTATAGTGTACGGCGCCGGTCGGTCGGCGGCAGCGTCCAGGTAGGCTGACTAGCGCCAAGGAGTCGTTGCTGCTATGGGCAGAGCACTGATGACCGGCAATGAAGCAGAGGATTGGCTCTTGTTAGGCAGGAAGCCGATGAGACGACTGTGTGTTTCCGTGGGACAGGTCAGTGGAGCCCAGCATCCAGACTCTGCTACAAAACATATTTGTGAAGGCACGAGGCTTTTAGGGAGTGTATGGCCGAGGTTTGGAAAGTTCGAAATGGACCCGACAGGGGAGATAACGATCTTCTTATGGAGGGCTGTGGTTCCATCCAGGTCACGCTATAAGCAAAAGATACGGCGTAAATTACGGCAAGAAAGCAAGAATGAACTGATTGTTGGTGTTAATAACGATCATCCTCTTTTACCTCCTCTGCATCACTGCAGATGACGTGTCACTGAGCACATTTGTTCTGTGCATGCAGTACACGTGAGGCGCCCAGATGTTTGCACTGCACTGCGTGGAATACGAAAGTTCTGTTATAGTTCACTAACCTACTGTCTTCAGGTTGATGCCCCAAGTGCAGAAAACAGGTCGTAGGTTCTTTATCATGAGGCTGAAACTGACTTTTAGCGAGGTTCTGTTCTGAAATAATGTATCACTTCTTGGGGTTGCCACTCGCGTATTTTAATATAGCCACACGAGAAGACTGCATGATCTTAATACAACACCTTCTGATACAGCAAAGTACATGATCAAACACAATGTTTACAAAAATTTATCTGTACACTATTTGTGGCACGTGTCTGTGCCTTATGACTACCGGAATGCATCTTTTAATACTGAATACTGGCAAACACATCCTGCGACAGACAACATGTCTGCTCTTCTCGACTGCCTAATCCAGAGTGACTAACAGCCCGAAACACTGCGCGCAATACCAGAAAAGGCGTGACTCGAACGCTTCGGAAGTGTTTCGTCTGCAATTTCATCAGTCTTTTGTTTTTCATTTAAATTGTTTTTAATAATTCTAAAATGACTTATTGATAGTCAGCTGTTGAGAGATATTTATATTAACAAGTGGAGTCATTCCAATGAGTAGTTTAACTAATAATAATAACTATGCTTTAACGTTTTGGCTCCCTTGCTCCGAACACAGCAGCCAATCACAGAGCAGTAACATTATGCAGGTGGTCTTTCTTAAGGGAATGGTACCGAATCTAACATCTGTCACAGGTGCCTCACACCACATTTCGTCATCTATATACTTCTTACGTCTCCACTGCTCTGGGAACAGCTTCTTGGAGCCTAATGTGATGGCTGACTAAGCCAGAAATATTTAAAAAATGCGTGGTAAAGAGGCCGTGAAGCTGAATCTTTTTTCCTTGTCTTCCAATTAATTATTTAACATTACTGATTGGTCAATTCTGTGTATGCAGGGCAAGGGGCGGTCTCCCAGCTTTGAGTGCCGCACTCCAGCTCGTGGTTGGCTTGGGCTAATGTGGGAGTAGTCTAAGATGTAAATGTGCTGATGAGGAAAGCTGAGAGTACTCTCTTGTACTGGCGCTTCGCTAGTAAAGAACTGCAGGTCTTTACCTAAAAGGTGAGACTTGTGTCCTTTGCTAGTGTGCCACTTAGAACCTGTGCCAGTCACCATATGAACCATCAGAGGTTCTGCTTCTAGCGTAACGCACACAACAAGTGATGCATGGGTGTACTTATTTATTTTGAGTCAGCTGTCTAAAAATTTGACATATTCCGTTACGCATGGTTGTGGCACGGAGCCAAATAGGTTTGGCAGACCAGCAAATGGGTCCACCTGCATGCTGGAATCGACTGGGGTTTCAGAGGCTCATAGGGAAGTACCTGCGTTCTGAATTAGCCGAATGCGAGACCGCATACTTTCACTTTTTAGGCGCACACCATTAATTACAGACTGCTGCCATCCGTGACTCCAGTGGCCGAGAGCATCGTAGTGTCCTGTCCTGACCAGCAGGAGGGTAAAGTATTCGCTGCTATGGCGTAGGGCTCCAACGTATGCTTCTCAGCACCCTGTTCTTTGGAACCATATATTTCTTTATGGAATGGTAGAGTATGGCTGCTTGATTGTAGCGTAGTTTTTAGGCCATACCAAGGATTCACATGTATAAAGAAAGGTAAAGTGATTATTCCTGGTTATTGTCGTATGTTGATCTGCAGCTGATCACTTTGTTCACCATAGACCGTATATCATGAAAGCCTTTGACCAATACAAAAAGTGTTTGTGTGTCATTTCTTTAGCTATTTTTTGTGGTTTTTTGTCTAGTGATGTTATGAATGAATAAATCGATTGTTATTTAGACCACAACTCCCCCTCGTGTTCTGATGAACATTACTTTTGCCATTTTTATGAAAGTCTTGATTGCAGTTGAAAGTAGGAAGCTAGCAAGGTTCTTGCGAGATTAACTCTTTCCTACAGTTTCCTTGAAGACTAATGCTGAAATGGAGACTATACAATGTTTTGCTGTTCCATTGCATGTCACTCCTCCATTTGGCTGAACTCCTGGTCTCTTCAGGTAACACGGTAGTAATTAGATAAATGGAAGAATAGAGTGGCGGATAGCTGTGGAGGAGGCAGGGAGAGGATTTGGGGTAGAGGTAGGGGATGATGGAGGGGGGAGTTGGGCAGTTGAGATACCTCAACCAACACAATTTACAATTCATGTTTTAATTCAGTAGTTACTGCTCTCTTAAGGGTTGCCAACTTCTTACTTAGAATGTAAGGGATCGAGGAGGAAGACTACAAAATAAATACTTCAAATAATGTTTTCTAAAAGAACAGTAGAAATATATTTAAAACGTGCATGCATGTTTTATTTTACATTATTGTCTTTAATTTGTTTACAGACTTTCCTTCTTTTTGCAAAGACTGCTTCGACTATAAAGATATATAAAGAATTCTCTACAGCTAAAATTCACTGCCACTTACAGTTCCGCTTCTGCGAACTCGCTGCGACATCTGTTGCACACTTTTGACCATTTGCATTCATTAGGTAAGAAAAAGGTGTGCCACGTCATTTGAAACAGGAATGTTTAATACAAACCTAACTACTTTGAGCAAATTAAGAACCTGAACGTTTTTGGCTCTCAGGATACAGAGACCATAAAACTTTGTTTGCATTGCCTTCCACGGATATCCCTTGCTTCAAAATATCCTTTACATTACAAAATTCATCCCACGATCTTTATCTCCTTTATCTATCTGACCTGAGTCAATTATTTCTCATAGATATTTAAATCTTCAGATTTGAAATTTTTGACTAAATATGTTTTCAATGACACAAAAAATTCCATAAAATTAACACCAATGTGTTTTCTGGTTCAGGAACAAGTTAACTGCCAAAATATCTGTGCTCATTCTTTGTCCAATATTGCTAACCAGAGTCCTGACTGTCTCGAAAGTTTCCATTATATTAACATCAAAGCACCCTAAAAACATAGAACAATGAACAATCTAAAACAACTGCATGAACATGCGAAAAAAGTTCATTTAAAAATGTCTTTAGACATTAACAAAGGCTCCCTCAACATCCAACATTTGCTTTCCATTGCTGTACATTGCTAACAATAACTTCATTTACTATAGGCAAAGAGTTTCTTCCAGAAATCCATTGTGGATAAGGTTGGATATCTCAACATGTCTTAATCTCCATGACAAGGGTGACGAAGTTTCCGACGGAGGTCCTCATATTTCTGGAACTACATTTACGGAATTTGTGTCGGCAATTTACGTTCAGGCTGCTGAAACATTTGGGTTCAAGGCCGAGTATAAAATCCTGTAAAAGGTTTTGTCGTATAAATTACAAATACAACACTGCTGCTGCCGTTACTCGTTCTTTTTCACGTCACCTACTACACGTTTTGTGAACATTGCTTTGAATCCAGCCGAGACTGCCAGGAACAGTAGGCAGAACGCGGCCAGCTAGGCAGCGGCGACATCTAGCAGCATTATCTGGTACCAGCACAGGTCTGGCCGGCAGAGCGCAGGGCAGTCGCTCCGCGGTGCTTCACAACATACTCCGTCCACCAAACGGCCTCTTCCAGCGGCGCGCGAGGACGATCGTGGAAGATACGAGACACCTCACGGGCCCTCGTACGGTTACAATATCTGTTATATCAACTGTCTCATCTCTCAATCTGAGCGAAACCTATTACTGATGTGAATGTGGAACAGAAACAGATCTAAAGAGGTACATCTTGCAACAGGGCTGACGAATCTGAAACATCCCTAATGAATTTCAGTCACAGTCTGAATGTTGTCTTAACACTCAAATATCGAAAAATTAATCTCTCTCTGTTTTTGTCAGTCTACATTAGCACTGGCGAAATTTGCACCTTTCACCTCGATACGGAATACTGACAGTTGCCATCTATCACATTACAAATTCTTTTAGCGGCTCTTCAGGTTTGGCATAACTGAGACCTTTCTTACCACACAAGAGGGGGCTCTGCTTTATGTACATATGTGTCTCCTTCGTAGCTCGCTCTCTGTATCAGAGGATGTCTACCAGCGCCTTCCGGTGAAAAGCCCGTGCTAGGCCAATACTTCCGACACGCAGCTCGAATTGCCGGTATGACGGTCAACTAGAGCATTTTCTTTATTTTCTATTACTTGAAAATTGTTTTATGCTATAGGACTGTTATGGCACTCCATAGGAATTTGTAAAATCACAGATAGGAAGTGGCAGCTAAACGACTATTCAAGTTGGTGCGTAGAAAAAATTTCATCCACACGATCGCGAAGATAGCAGGCCACGTAAGTGAGAAAACCGTATTACAACAAGCTTAACAGTGTTTGCTTCGGCATCGCTTGTAAGAATGGTATGTAGATGAATGGAAAAGAGAACTGATGATCTATTAGATAATCATTTGTGATTTAAATAGGTAAAGGCGCCTGTGAGTCAGTCCTGACGTTGCGCTTGATGATCGAAGGGAAAATTAAGAGAAACCAAGACATCTACATAGGACTTGGAGAGTTAGAAAAAGTGTTCGACAACGTAAAGTGATGCAACCGTTATGAATTCCGAGCAAAGGAGTGATAGACATTGACTGCAAGCGGACATTGATTGAAATTAATGGGGAAAGTTGAAAATTTGTGGCAGACTGGGTCTCTTGCTCTGCTAGTATGGAGAAGACCCGCGTTCGAATCCCCATCCATTTTGAAGAGAGGTGAAACTAATAAGACTTAAAAAAAAGTTCATTTCCAAATGTTCGTGTTCCATGACAGAAAACTTTCGTTTCAAGGTAGAACATGGTGCACGACTGACTAAGTATGGCTTAACCGTCCATACGACACGTAACTAAATATGGGGAAAGGTCAGAAAGTAACGCACAATTATTGTATTACCAGAAAGTGTAATAGATTACTGAACAAAAAAAATCACAAATGAACTTAGATCATTTACCTACTTTTCTACTTAGTCACCAAAGTTCTCAATATATGTATCCCATTGTGGTACCTTTTTCAATTCACACTCCCCTTCTTGGAAGAATGCACTCCCCCTGGGAACATTGATAAAAGCTATACAGTCGTCCCCGTACATGCCACACCTGTCCCTGCGAATTTCACTCAGGTTGTACCCTTTGGCCCACTAATATCGAACTACACCTCGCTGATTGATGACAGTAACAGTTCGTCGTGAAATTCGAACACTCCATCTGCAGTACCAGGGGGGAAAAAAATTTTGTGCGTTGCGTTACGATCCTCCATCATATATACAGAATTTTAAACACGATAAAACTATGTAACTGAAGAATTTTCGATATCCGGCGTATAGCTTTAATATATAGGGTGTCCCACCTAACTCTGTCACCTCAAATATCTCTGGAACAATAATATATATTGCAAAACAGTTTTCACCATAGTGGACGTGTGGCAGGGACTTAGGAAACCAAATACTATGTGAAATTTTAAAACGTAAAAAAGTACTCTTTTCAACACAAACTCCTGTATTTTTAAATGGGCACCCTTATTATTTCGTATGCAATCAGTGGCATGAAAAATCGCAAAAATAATGGCGTTGGTTGCATCGCAATGCGTCAATTACATCCCGAGAAACTGAGAAGCCAAGTTGATGCTTTAAATAATTGAAGTACACAGTTAGCGGATGACCTGAGACTCAAGCATGCACCTCACGCTGCCTTTGTCAGGGGCTCACACAATGGGAAGGTATGCACAATCCACAAAAATAAACAAGTAACACGTCCAATGTAAAGTTACGTTTTTTAAATTGTAAATGTATATTTATTCCATCGAAATGACAACTGGAGCTACCATTAGAGAAAACGAATACTTTGATAAACACATTTACTAGTGCCCTGTCATCCACAGAAACTGTATTATTGTGCATTACATCCAGCACAGAAAATATAAATTTTTATATATAGTTTCTACAGATATTGCCACACACGACGCGGTAATACGATGTTGCTTATCCTCTACTGTCTTTGAGGTTCTTGATACACTCTGTCTCTCACTGCGTCCCAGAGAAAGAATTCTAATGGCGTCAAGTCGGGGGACGGAGCTGGCCATCGCACAGTACCTCCCCTCCCCATCCACCTATTTGGAAATGGGCCACCATCTGACAACTTTTGCATTGTGTGCGGGTCATCCAACATGTTGGAACCACAATGATAGACGAGTTTCCAATCCTAGATGCTCCATGAGGAGCGCTAGTGTGTGTTGCAGAAATGACGCATATCACTGTCCATTCAATGTTCCACGATAAAAATAGGAACCTACAATACAGTTAGCAATGATACCGCACCAAGCATTGACACTCCACTGTCGTTGATGAGCAGCTTGGCGAATCTAATGGGGATTTTCACGGACCAGTAGTGCATGTTCCTCAGATTCACGTTACCCTGATTTGTAAATGAAGCTTAGGGATACTGGATTACCTTGCAACTGCTGAAGTGCAAAACGACAGAATGCAATGCGGGATTCAAAGTCATTCCCGTACAGTTCTTGGTGCAGTGAGATATGGATCGGATGAAACCGATGCCGTTGCAAGTTTCTGCACATACTCCTGTGGCTTATTCCTACACCTCGTGAAATTTCTCGTACACCCACCTGAGTACTGTGCGCTACAGCAGCCGGAACAGCAATTTCGTTTCCATTTGCAGTCGCTGGCATTGTACGTCGACGTGTTGTGGGAGCCCAGCTTCCTGTTTCCGTGAGTGTGTTGTAGATGTAGCCAATGGTTCGACGGGACGGACACCGCCGATCTGGGTAGCGTTCAGCATACATTGTCACAGCTGCGGTTGCATTTCTGTGACATTCGCCACAATTAAAATAATATCTAGTTTTTCTTCATTACTGAAGGCCGGCATATCGACTAGATGACGGCAAATGTAACAACCCACAAGAAAACAGGTTTTAATGTGGCAACGTATGTGAATTACATTACAGTATGAGAGCAGTTCAGCGGACCAGATTAGGAGACACTTGTACACTGAAGGTATGTTTACAGTAAGATACAGGCGCCAGTGCAGGCAACCCCTGTTCTGAGCACAGTAATACATGCGATGCATTACGTCAGAGACTGTGACGCCTTTGCTATCTTTTACAAGCCCCATATTTCGGAATTTACGAGGCTAAGAAATGTGAAACCAAGTGTGTTACCACTAATTGTACCTCTAGTTGTCATTTAGCAAACAATAAACATGTGCGCAGGACATCCATCATTCTGACACAGCATTATTTGACACATTATAATTGGAGGACCGGTGCAAGTAAGATAGAGCTCGAGAAGGGGCTAAACTATCTCCCTTTAGGAGTGCCATCAATGAAATATGGGCCAATGATGTATTGTCATACAATACCACACCATATATTAACACTCCACTAACATAGTACGTCAATCACATTACAATTACTGGCAGCGTGAGGTGCACGCTTGAGTCTCAGGACGTGCGCCAGCTGTGCACTTCATTTATTTCAAGCATCAACTTCGCTTCTCAATTTCTCGGGATGTAATTGACGTAATGCTGTGCAATCAACGCCATTATTTTTGTGATTCTTCGTGCTATTTATTGCATACGAAGTAATAGGGGGTGTCCGTATAAAAATTGTTTTGAAAATAGTATTTGTTTACGTTTTAAAATTTCGCATAATATTTGGTTTCCGAAGCCCCTGCCACACCTTGATACTGGTGAAAACCGTTTTTGAGTATCTATTGTTGTCCCAGAGATATTTGAAGTGGCAAAGTTAGGTGAGACACCCTGTATAACACAGCATTTAAATATGTAAAACGCTACAACGGTCTCCTCTACATCTTGGATCACAGCACTGTATGAAAGTGAATCATGCATTGTGGGAAAACTGGAGAATCAGAAACAGAAACATTTCAGATGTTGTGAAACAGAAGGGTCCTGAAAACTCAGTAGATCGGCATAAGAAATGAGGAAGTATTCTGCAGTGTTGACGAGGATTGGACAATGTGGAAAACTGTATCTAGAAGAGAAACGGGATAGTGGGAAATGTCTTAGGGCATCAGGGATTAATTTCTATCTTCACTGGCATGCCGCATCAAACCACTGATGACAAAACAGACAGAGTCCAAACGTGCGGAAAAAGTAAAATATGCTGGTCTTCAGATTACCAGAATTGTTGTTCGAAGGCTGCTCAGTAAAGAACGATCGTATTTTTTTTAAAAAAACTTTATTCATTCTCAGAATTTTGATGGTCCTTGTCAAAATAACGTGCTTTAGGGTCGTTTGCGTGTCCTTACCTGTGCGGCACCACCAACAACTCGATGATGCTGTTTTAACGCAGCAAAACCGGTCGTTAATAAATCATCACTAGAGTTGTTTGTTGTTTGCTGAAGTTCAATTTACCCTGAGTCGCCTTTGGATGTGATGCACTTTTCTCATGCTTTCTGCATCTGAAAAGACATGCTGAAAAACAATTCTTGGAAGATCCTTCAGCATCGCCTGCTCATCCTCCACTACTGATAACGAAAATGCCTCCCGCTAAGGTTTTTATTCAGGTTAGGGAAAAAAGAGGCACATGGAGCTAAATCCGGACTGTAGAGAGGGCAAGGGATACACTCCACGTTTATTTTTGGAAGATATTCACTGACAAAATTTTCTATATGCGACCATACATTATCGTGCTGCAGCATCCAGGCAGTTGCACGCATATGTCGTCTTTTGCGTCTGATGTGGGCTTGTTTTCAGGACATCCCTGTAGTATTGTTGAGTTATTGATACGTCCGCAGGTAGTACATGTTTTCAAACGATTCCAAGAATAACCAAAAATGAGATGACTATAGGTTTCCCAGCAGGAAGAACCACATTTGCTCTTTGGTTGGTAGGTGATGAAGGAGATTTCCACACAGGGCTTTACTGTTTTCTCTCAGATTCAAAATGATGAAGCCAAGTTTCACCAGCAGTGATGGTCTCTTAGAGAAACTCGTCATAGATCCCTAACATCAGCTTCAACTACTTGCGGGCTTACGGTTGCCATGCCATTTTGTCGGGATCGTTCCTTCATTGCCAAAATTGTCCTCTGCCCCTACATGAGTATGACGGGACACTCTCAAGTCCCGAAGTTTTTCATTTATTTTTGCAGTTTCACTTTTTTGTATACGATATTGCGCAATTTACTTCTCTGTAATGTAAACTTCTTGTTAAAATAAACAATAATATGAGGTGCACACCGTTCTGTCAGGATGTTCTTCATAAGAAGAAACTCCTAAAGGGACTACGTCTTTAAGTTCTAGCCCCAGTCCTATTGATTTTCACCAATGTATAGGGTAAACACTGTTAGGTTTTAAACATTTGTTTGCAGTGTGTCTGCTTTCGACTTGCCATAGGTAGCTGTAGCCCGACTTCTGAATTTACAAATGTGGCAGCGTCCCGATTTTTCACTAGTCAAAGGTGGCAGACTGCACGCAAATATCCTTGTGTATAAGAATGAGGAGTCTTGGAAACCCACCACGCACAAACACGTCTCGTGTGCAGATTTTCCTTCACAAACTAGTGGGTGGCATCCAGTTACATTTTCAACATTTCGGACTGTGTACGAAAGGTTATTTGTCTATCCTCTTTCACAATAACAGCAGCGAGGTTAATGTCTCCTTTCGTAAGAGAAGTGTCTCGAGGGCCTGGTGCCCGTTCCTTTGAAACTGATTGTCTCCCCTCTTTAAACCGTTTAAATTATCTTCGAGCTCTGCTGTAGAGAAGAACGGACTCTTCACATGCCTCCTGTAGCATTGCATAGACCTTAGCTACAGATTTGTTGAGACGAAAGCAGAGTTTCAGATCAGCAGCGTGCGGTATCTCCAATTTTGCGATAGGAATTACTGATCAGTAGTGTGGCATTGTATGTTCTGGCCAAAAACCCTGACTCATTGTCTGTCAGCAGTTTTTATCAATGGTGTCATATTACAGCTCAGACAATCGCTCATGTCGATTTCGCTGACAGCGTCATCGGGACTTCCTTGCCTCCCCAGGAATCACTACATCCTGCTACGTGCCACGGTCAAGGAGGGGAGGGCCTCCCACCCCCTGCACTTCTGAACTTCTACATCTACATCTACATCTACATGACTACTCTGCAATTCACATTTAAGTGCTTGGCAGAGGGTTCATCGAACCCAATCATACTATCTCTCTACTATTCCACTCCCGAACAGCGAGCGGGAAAAACGAACACCTAAACCTTTCTGTTCGAGCTCTGATTTCTCTTATTTTATTTTGATGATCATTCCTACCTATGTATGTTGGGCTCAACAAAATATTTTCGCATTCGGAAGAGAAAGTTGGTGACTGAAATTTCGTAAAAAGGTCTCGCCGCGACGAAAAACGTCTATGCTGTAATGACTTACATCCCAACTCGTGTATCATATCTGCCACACTCTCTCCCCTATAACGTGATAATACAAAACGAGCTGCCCTTCTTTGCACCTTTTCGATGTCCTCCGTCAATCCCACCTGGTAAGGATCCCACACCGCGCAGCAATATTCTAACAGAGGACGAACGAGTGTAGTGTAAGCTGTCTCTTTAGTGGACTTGTTGCATCTTCTAAGTGTCCTGCCAATGAAACGCAACCTTTGGCTCGCCTTCCCGACAATATTATCTATGTGGTCCTTCCAACTGAAGTTGTTCGTAATTTTAACACCCAGGTACTTAGTTGAACTGACAGCCTTGAGAATTGTACTATTTATCGAGTAATCGAATTCCAACGGATTTCTTTTGGAACTCATGTGGATCATCTCACACTTTTCGTTATTTAGCGTCAACTGCAACCTGACACACCATACAGCAATCTTTTCTAAATCGCTTTGCAACTGATACTGGTCTTCGGATGACCTTACTAGATGGTAAATTACAGCATCATCTGCGAACAATCTAAGAGAACTGCTCAGATTGACACCCAGGTCATTTATATAGATCAGGAACAGCAGAGGTCTCAGGACGCTTCCCTGAGGAACACCTGATATCACTTCAGTTTTACTCGATGATTTGCCATCTATTACTACGAACTGCGACCTTCCTGACAGGAAATCAAGAATCCAGTCGCACAACTGAGACGATACCCCATAGCTCCGCAGCTTGATTAGAAGTCGCTTGTGAGGAACGGTGTCAAAAGCTTTCCGGAAATCTAGAAATACGGAATCAACTTGAGATCCCCTGTCGGTAGCGGCCATTACTTCGTGCGAATAAAGAGCTAGCTGCGTTGCACAAGAGCGATGTTTTCTGAAGCCATGCTGATTACGTGTCAATAGATCGTTCTCTTCGAGGTGATTCATAATGTTTGAATACAGTATATGCTCCAAAACCCTACTGCAAACCGAGGTCAATGATATAGGTCTGTAGTTAAATGGATTACTCCTACTACCCTTCTTGAACACTGGTGCGACCTGCGCAATTTTCCAATCTGTAGGTACAGATCTATCGGTGAGCGAGCGGTTGTATATGAGTGCTAAGTAGGGAGCTATAGTATCAGCGTAATCTGAAAGGAACCTAATCGGTATACAATCTGGACCTGAAGACTTGCCCGTATCAAGCGATTTGAGTTGCTTCGCAACCCCTAAGGTATCTACTTCTAAGAGACTCACGCTAGCAGATGTTCGTGTTTCAAATTCTGGAATATTCCATTCGTCTTCGCTGGTGAAGGAATTTCGGAAAACTTGATAATAAATTCAGTGGGGAGGAGCACACCACAGAACTGCAGAAACGCCTTAACAAATCTATATTTGCAATTCGAGTATTAGCAGACATAGGCGACATAAAAATGAAAAAGCTTGCATACTTTGCCTACTTTCATTTCTTAATGTCATATGGTATAATATTTTGAGGCAACTCTTCAAGTCAAACAAAAGTTTTCAGAATCCAAAAGCGTGTAATACGTATTATTTGTGGAGTAAATTGACGGACGTCCTGTAGAAACCTCTTCAAAGAACTGGGTATACTAACTACTGCCTCTCAGTATATTTACTCCTTAATAAAATTTGTCCTAAATAATATATCTCTTTTTCCAACAAACACCTCAGTTCATACCAGGAACAAAAATGATCTGCACAAGGACTTAAAGAAGCACTTACTTCAGTTCAAAAAGGGGTCCACTACTCAGGAACACTCATCTTCAATAATTCGCCAGCAAACATAAAAAATTTAGTTACAAATAAAGATCAGTTTAAAAGGAGCCTGAAAGACTTACTAGTGGCCAACTCCTTCTACTCCATTGACGAAGTTTTTAATAGAAACAAATGATGTATATACTCATACTATTAGTACTGTTATTTCAGCTTAAGAAATGATGTATTGTATGTACTCATATTATTAGTACTGTTATTTCAGCTTTAAAAAAATTGACATGTTCCACATCCACGAGGATCTCCTCAGCACGGATCTACGGAACGAAAAACTAATGTAATCTCTAATGTCATCTGAAAATTTTGCACGTAGCACCCCCTTCCCGAGCACCCATTCGCTCTGCAGCGCATGTCATGCAAACTCAATTCCCCACCCCGTGAGCATCTTTTATAATATGGTGATTGCATACACATCATCATTTGTTGTTCAACGTGAAGCACCGACATCAGCACCGATCAGCTGGCCTGAACATGAAGAATACGGTGTGAGTCAAGAAGAAAGATACATGCGGTAAGGGTTGATAGTATTAGTGCTTCTGAACAAAAAACTTCTTATGTACGCATGCCCTATTCTGAATGGTTTCCGAGACCGAACACATTTAATATTACTTTTGAATGTTTGTCTTGAATAATTCGAAAATCGCACTCTCAAGCAAAAACGTGTCGCAGTACAAAATTAAACTATATTAAATTTCCTACAAAAAAGGTCCTATTCATTTTTTTCTCTAGAACTAACGGTTTGTGCGATGAGAGCACGAAAAGTTGTAAAACTCACCCGACTCACATGCGCTGTAGCGTGCGTAGTTTTTGTAGCCCAATTTGAGGTAGCATATTGAGGTAGCACATTGAGACGGACAGTTTGATACGGGACACTTGTGGTGTATCAAGTCGGGAAACTTCTCCCTCCGCATAAACCAATAGTTCTAGAGACAAATAAGGAATAGGACATTTTTTGTAGGAAATTTAATATACACTCCTAGAAATGGAAAAGAGAACACATTGACACCGGTGTGTCAGACACACCATACTTGCTCCGGACACTGCGAGAGGGCTGTACAAGCAATGATCACACGCACGGCACAGCGGACACACCAGGAACTGCGGTGTTGGCCGTCGAATGGCGCTAGCTGCGCAGCATTTGTGCACCGCCGCCGTCAGTGTCAGCCAGTTTGCCGTGGCATACGGAGCTCCATCGCAGTCTTTAACACTGGTAGCATGCCGCGACAGCGTGGACGTGAACCGTATGTGCAGTTGACGGACTTTGAGCGAGGGCGTATAGTGGGCATGCGGGAGGCTGGGTGGACGTACCGCCGAATTGCTCAACACGTGGGGCGTGAGGTCTCCACAGTACATCGATGTTGTCGCCAGTGGTCGGCGGAAGGTGCACGTGCCCGTCGACCTGGGACCGGACCGCAGCGACGCACGGATGCACGCCAAGACCGTACGATCCTACGCAGTGCCGTAGGGGACCGCACCGCCACTTCCCAGCAAATTAGGGACACTGTTGCTCCTGGGGTATCGGCGAGGACCATTCGCAACCGTCTCCATGAAGCTGGGCTACGATCCCGCACACCGTTAGGCCGTCTTCCGCTCACGCCCCAACATCGTGCAGCCCGCCTCGAGTGGTGTCGCGACAAGCGTGAATGGAGGGACGAATGGAGACGTGTCGTCTTCAGCAATGAGAGTCGCTTCTGCCTTGGTGCCAATGATGGTCGTATGCGTGTTTGGCGCCGTGCAGGTGAGCGCCACAATCAGGACTGCATACGACCGATGCACACAGGGCCAACACCCGGCATCATGGTGTGGGGAGCGATCTCCTACACTGGCCGTACACCTCTGGTGATCGTCGAGGGGACACTGAATAGTGCACGGTACATCCAAACCGTCATCGAACCCATCGTTCTACCATTCCTAAATGGTTCAAATGGCTCTGAGCACTATGGGACTCAACTGCTGTGGTTATCAGTCCCCTAGAACTTAGAACTACTTAAACCTAACTAACCTAAGGACATCACACACATCCATGCCCGAGGCAGGATTCGAACCTGCGACCGTAGCAGTCGCACGGTTCCGGACTGCGCGCCTAGAACCGCGAGACCACCGCGGCCGGCTACCATTCGTAGACCGGCAAGGGAACTTGCTGTTCCAACAGGACAATGCACGTCCGCATGTATCCCGTGCCACCCAACGTGCTCTAGAAGGTGTAAGTCAACTACCCTGGCCAGTAAGACCTCCGGATCTGTCCCCCATTGAGCATGTTTGGGACTGGATGAAGCGTCGTCTCACGCAGTCTGCACGTCCAGCACGAACGCTGGTCCAACTGAGGCGCCAGGTGGAAATGGCATGGCAAGCCGTTCCACAGAACTACATCCAGCATCTCTACGATCGTCTCCATGGGAGAATAGCAGCCTGCATTGCTGCGAAAGGTGGATATACACTGTATTAGTGCCGACATTGTGCATGCTCTGTTGCCTGTGTCTATGTGCCTGTGGTTCTGTCAGTGTGATCGTGTGATGTATCTGACCCCAGGAATGTGTCAGTAAAGTTTCCCCTTCCTGGGACAATGAATTCACGGTGTTCTTATTTCAATTTCCAGGAGTGTAGTTTAATTTTGTGCTGCGACACAGTTTCGCTGGAGGGTGCAGCTTTCGAGTTATTCAAGAAAACCGTAAAAAAGTGATATTAAATGTGTTCTATCTCGGAAACCATTCGGAGTACGCCATACGTCCATCTGAAGTTTTTTTTGTTCAGAATCAGATTCTCTGTAATTAGTGTTAAAAGTGTGTGCTTCATCGTACTTAGCCTTTTTCCTTTAAAACTCTTTCAAACTTTATGGACCTGGTGTCATCTGACTATGCCGTAGCACAGTCTGAACCTGTCTCTCAGAATCCTGCTGCTCGCCAATACGTACAATTCAATTGCCCGGGGTTCAAAACATGTAAATGTAGGTCTAGCATCTGGCAATAACTTCGAAGTAATTTTAGATCTAGGAAATGCACAACATGTCGGGGCTGAAATGCAGCAATCATGGGATGAGTGGGGCTATCTTTGCAGCATGAGGAAGTATACAGATAAGAAATTGACAGACGAGTATCACCCATCTCGCACGCCTATAGATGTTTCTATGATTGGACGTAAGATTTCGGTAGTTGATACATTAAGTGAGGCAATGCTTGAATTAGTATCTTGGGATGTGCACATTTATCTAAATCATTCGAGTGTTCTGAACATGTATGATCTCTATAGTTCACTGGCATTTGCTGTAGATAGACTAACGAACTGGTATCCACGTATAAGTTACCGTACTATGATTTCATCAAGTTTTTGCGCAATAGTGTAATGATAGGCCAATTGGGTCAAGGTATCAGTACCTGTACTCCTCGTGTGCCAAAAGCGTTGAGCCCAACAAGTCCGTGGAGACTGAGAAATGGTATTCCAATTCATGTGTTCAAGCCTATTGGACTTAATGTAATATAGGTTGTATTTAAGGCTTGCAGAAGAGGGTTGTTGGCGTAATAACTGTACTATAACGATACGAATGAGCATAAACCATTGTTGTTATTCGCTCTCGCTCAGCTTTGGTATTTACCTGTATGTCAGCGTCTAATTACGCGATCAAGCTTCTGTCACCTGCATAAGCGTTACAGACAAGAAGCGGAATTAGAGTGGCGGAAGGACACGTCCCTCCTTCCCCACCCACCACCTCCCCTCCCCCACTACTCCGGTTTTACAAACTAATAGAGAGAAAGCGGTCTTTGGCATGCTTCCGCATATATACTCAACTTACCAGGTACAAAAACACATCAGCCATAGTCGTATAGCAGCAGCAGCAGCAGCACGTGTGTTACTCTCAAAGCAGAACCATGGTGTACGACGTGTTCGTTGATATCCAGGGATTTCGGACTACAGACAATCGATTTGTTGCAAAAGGAATAGCATTTAGGATGCTGGGTGACGGCGATCGCAGTGGTGTGATGGCATCCGGTGTTTCTACGTTTGGCCGCACAGCCGTCTACCATGAGGTGGACGTAAATTCTGCAAAATGGTGAATTACCACCACAGTATGGACTCAGATGTCGTACCATTGGAGATGATGTTGAGTTATATAAGCTCAGTTATTACACTCAAGTCACTTATTTCCGTGTAGAACTTCGAGAAAGTGAAATGGGTTACAGACGTTTTACCAGAATATGCTGTCTATAATGATGAGATCTGAAGCATATGTGGAATTTTTGGAACATTGGTGGCGTTGATCATCGTTCACATGTTCCAGTATCTTGAACAGTGTACATTCAAGTCTTGCAGAATAGTGAAACCAATGAGTATCGTCACCATAACATATTATCCTTTTGCGTTGTAAACTGAACGTCTTCGCAATTAATAAGAGAAAGATGGACACATTTTTACGTCACTATCTTGAAAGGACATATCTGGTGCTCAGGATGTTTTTATGAGTTCTAGTAGCGTCGTGGATAACTTCTATGGTGACGATGAAGAACTATTTTATAACACTTTTTAGCGACGAGAACGGTGTGCTAGTCGGAGCTACACTTGCCTTTCATTCCTGCTTCGCAGAGGCTTTCTGGCGTACGAGTTTGTTGGTGGTCAAGGCTGTGTGCAACTGAGCCATTCTCTCGATGATATCCATATTTGCAAGGGTACATTCATACGGTCTCATTTAACGTACAATATTGGATTTGTTTGTCGGATGGCAATAACCTTACCAATTTCGCAGGTACTTTCTCGACTATTTACGATACGTCATCTGACGACGATAAACAAGCACAATTTTTTAAATAAACAGGTGGATCAGAAATAATTAATAATAGGTTAATTACAATCTATCTTTTTTCGTAACTAAACCATATGTGCGCGGTCGCTTAGTGCTTGACGCACGTGAGAACCGTTGTGCACCATATTTAACTGAAATTATCTCGTGTTAGAAAAACTCGGACGGAGTTCTGGTTTGGAGTAGTTGAAAATTTGATGTGTTCTTGAGATTACATCCCCATAATGAATCCACCAAACTTCAATAATAAAAAAGTTTCCCCCATGTCGCAAAGTCGGAAAAGTCGACTGAAAAGTAAAAAATTTTGCAGACTGTCCGTATATAATTTGCCGTCATATGTGAAGCTCAGACATAGTGCTGCTCTTCCATATTTATAGCGCGAGTAATTGACGAGTTGAATGAAATGTTAGATTGCGCGTGAGACGTGGCACCTCCACGTGTTCCTGCCGAACAGCAAAATAAGTAGTTTTTAACAGGCTGTAAGCAAACTTCACACAGCACGTCGTACTCGGCGAACTGCCCACGTGTTTGTCTGCATAGAGCTTTAATAAAACACTACCTACAGCTGATATGGCATAGAAGCGGTATATTAAGGTTGCTTGGACAGTGGTACAGTTCAACGCATCTCCAAAATTTCCACATGACTGTTTACGTTATGGTAAGCGCATTCTAAGGTAACTTCCAACGTAAACAGTTTGCTTTCCTCGGCGGAGTGTAAAGTCCACTTGGAGGTGATATACGTGGATGACCCCTACTTGTAGACCACTGTAACGTAGCAAGTTATTACGAGGTGACATTCGTTGCAGTAGGGCAGGTAGCCGTTTGATACGGTGGCTGCAGGATGGCTACGTTCTTTTTCTTCGCTTTGCTGCCTGCCGTGAGAACTGCATAGAGTGCACTGCGTCGGTAGGAAAACTCATACCCTCTACGAATCTAAATAATCCATATAAGTTATTATTCGAATTCGTTCAAATTTGGTACACAGCCTTTTGTTATTAATGGAATGATGCTGTCAAAATTTCATACCTTTTATTTATTACAGTTCCGGAGATAATGAAAAATACCTAAAATTCCTAAAACCGACGCTAATGTTTTAAAACCCAGTTAGAAACAATAACACATTGACTTTCATTATCATCTGAAGCCATTACAAAGTTATGAGAGCATAAAATCAATTCATTAGAATTTTGCCGGTCGCGGTGGTCTCGCGGTTAAGGCGCTCAGTCCGGAACCGCGTGACTGCTACGATCGCAGGTTTGAATCCTGCCTCGGGCATGGATGTGTGTGATGTCCTTAGGTTGGTTAGGTTTAAGTAGTTCTAAGTTCTAGGGGACTGATGACCACAGATGTTGCGTCCCATAGTGCTCAGAGCCATTTGAACCATTAGAATTTTCTTTCCAAAACTTTAGTTACTTCATATTACGTAATGCAAAAATAGCTCAAGACTACTATTTGCTTATAATTTTGCTGTGTGAGTGCATCAGAATGATTGAGAGAGTGTATGTGGTACATACGTTAAAACGTAATGTGTCATTTTATGTAAGACCTTCTCCAAACGAACCGTGGGAAAGTTATGGTGCAACTACGATTCAGATGACGTATGTCGGTGTGAGCTTGCTTTTGTCTAAAAGCAACCAGAAACAAAGCTCTGGAATAAGTTTATTTATCAATTTGGAGAATATGTTGAACTTCATTTGTTTTGATTAAACAATATACTAGAAATTGACGGTTTAATTACGTATATTACAATTAGATTATTGATAGGATAAGGCAAGTTTTGCCGTGAGAATGATCTGAAAGAAATATTCTGACTGGTCGTTTAGATCAACAGCCAATCTAAGCTGTTCCCGTGCGAATATAGTAGACTGGGCAGTGAATAGTTCGAGATAGTCCCTTGCTAACCTTCCTACGGATAGTTAGCTCTGTAAAAATAGCCTGTAAGATGAGAAACTAGAGTTCATTTCGGTTAGAACGTGTCGTGATTGAAGCGACTGGAGTTACGAACATTTTAATGAAAGTTTGGTGTTCCTAAATTAATTTCGTGCTCTGTACGGAATACTTTGGCGAGCACTTCTTACTAAGAAGACCACTGAAACGACCGAATGTTTAACTCGCGAAGAGTGGTGGATCTGTGATTGTTATATCGTGAAAATTAGTGGGGTAGGACTCTCAAAAATTGTGACTGCTTTCCGAGTGAAACTATGTTGTACAGATAGTGAACTTAACAATGATAGAGCATTACCATGTTAAGTAAGGGTTTGATAGCCATTTCATAGGTTTCCATATGAAAAAAAGCAGATTCAATCTAATTTAAAATGCTTTCTGCAAGTAGACTGCATCCTCCGAACGCCCGATTTTTTGAATATAAACTTTCAGGAAGTGACTTTTAACTCGAGTTACGCGGCCTCTATGTGGTAGGTATTAGGTAGTGGTTTCATCAACGCTGCTTTACACTGCCTAGCACGTATGTGATACTACAGAGGAAAGGGACGTCGGAAGGAAGGACTATCGAGGTAGGTGGACTTCCGATAAGTGAGATAGAGAGATAGTAGACGAAGACGACCGCACCACGAACTACATAGTAAACGTATATGTAAATCTAAAGCATAGGGGTGTACGACATTATCGATAGGCACCAGAACGTATAAGCGTTTTAAACGCTAGTAACTGGCGTTTTAGAGCGTGCTTCAATATGGTGTCGGCTTTACGGAACTGCTGCTGTCTTGTGTTTGATATCTCTCTGTGATTTGTCTACTCGTGCACAGGTAAACCATTCCGCCAAACAATATTTTTATTAACTATGCCCTGCCTACATACAGCTTTCATATACTACTCTGACTCCCATAGGAGCACTATATTCAACAGGTGAAACATGTCAGAGCTCCGACTGGTACCCACAGGCGGTGCTGCCCTTCACATGTACATATTTTCGTGTTTCGCCGTCTCGACATGTGGTAACAAGCCGGGGGTTTGGCAGCTCACAACCACCGCCTTGGCGTAATTTTAGACCAGAAGAAAATTGCCTCCATTTATCACAAATTCAGTTTGTATGCTTTTAATACTTACGTGAGGAACTGAAGCTGACTTTGGTGCAATGTAGGGGCACACAACGGTACCTAATTCGATTACTACAATAACATCAGAACCCACGATTTCTATGTTTGCCGGAAAAAGTATAAAAAAATATGGCTTTCTGATACGTAAAAGAGTCAATGTGCATTATTATAGTCTTATCTCTATTTAGAAAGAGTTGCAAATCATCGCATCAGGAGGAAATTTCTCCATTTCTCTACTGTCCTCCAACGACGATCCGCCCTAAAAGCATAATTTGACAATTATATCACTGTCGGCTAATAACGAAAATACGAGCATAAGAAATATTTTTTTTCGTGATGTACGTAGACCCAATGGCAGCTAAACTATTAGTGCTGCAGTTATGTGTCCTCGGCTGGGGGAAGACTGGGCGACATCGTATGTTACTTTCATGTTTTCTATAAATTGCGTAAAAAATCGTAGTACGCGTCCACGATCATTATTTCTAGTGTCCGTTTTCGTCGCAGCCTTCATCGGCACAAATGAGAAGTGTTTAATAGTTCTACCAGAGATACAGTACTGCATTATGAAGAGCAAAACGAAAACATAGTAAATGTGCCATCTCAATATCTTCTGCATAAGACTGTCCACGTTCTTGCAAGACTGCGATAAAGAAGTTTACGAAAGGTAATTTTTCATTGGATTTAATACTCTACAGAAACAGTTGTTAATTATTTTTGTTGGTTATGCGAGATAAAGCAGGAATGTCAATGCAATTACAGTTCCGAAAATAGCGGCTCGTTCTGGCCATCTATTATCGGTCTAGCATTTCAGAGCCACTGTACGGTGCGTGCTTGCTTTCTCTGTGGATGGCGGCCTGAAACAGGGGACTGTTTGGTCTGCAGCGCTGGTCGACCAACCTCGCTATGCTGCTTCGCTGGGCTCTGTGATAAAGCTTTTTCCTTCCACTTATTCCAGCGTTTCTCTTTCTCTTGTTACGGGCTGTACACTATTATTTGCTCTGTATCAACGGCCAGAAGCCGTCAGTCTGTCGCTCTCTCCCACCCTCAGATTTTCCCTAAACTGTTGATTCTGCGGTCTATTGGTGGCATGAGTGGAGATGTGACAGTGTTCGTATAGGAACATGTCTGCTGCAGCATAGGTTACGTTCCAGACGCGCCACAAGCATGAGGTTCTTGTCTGACCGAAAAGTCTTAAATATTGTTTGCAGGCTCTTCGTATAACGTATCACTAACACTAACACGTGTAGGACGGGTTGCGCTGCTTTCTCAGTGCTGTTGCCACTCGACTAACATTTTCTTTTCACACTGTACTCTGATGTCATTTTTTCACACTGTCAAAGTATCATACTCTGTTACTCACTACAGAGCAGAGGTTTCATCTACACCTACATGACTACTACACAATTCACACTTTAGTATCTGGCAGAGGGTTCTTACAATCACCTTCGGACTATTTCTCTGTCGTTTCACGAACAGCGCGAGGGAATCAGAATGAACAATGAACACTTAAATCTTTCTGTACGAGCTCTGATATTATCTCCTAAATCGTTTGTGTAGATTAGGAACAGTAGAGGACCTACAGCACTTTCCTGGAGAACGTCGGGTGTCACCTCTGTTTTACTCGTTGATTTTCCGTCGATTACTGAGAGAAAATTACGGATCCAGTCGCACAACTCAAGCGCTGCCCCATAGGCACAAAATCTGATTAGCGGTCTCTTGTGAGGAACGGTATAAAAAGCCTTCTGGAAATCTAGAAATACAAAGTCAGTTTGAGATCCCTTGTCGAAATTACTCATTACTATGTGCGAATAAAGAGTTCGTTGTATTTCACAAAAACAACATTTTCTGATTGAGTGCTGAGTGTGTATCAACAGACCGAAACCTACGAGGTAATTCATAACAATAATTTGTAATAAAAAATATCCGAGCTCTGAGAAGTTGTGTATTTTAGGCTGACATGAAGTCGTCATATTTATCGGTACTTTAAACCAATTTCTCATTATAACAAATACTCGAGCCCTAAACAAACTGCTCGAAAGAAGATGGGAACTCCGCACTGACGATGACGTCGACAGGAGGCGCGCCGTGAGGCGTAGCGGTGGCGGGACAGGTGGACGCACTGTGTTTTGTGTTCGTGCAATGACGAGAAAGTGCTGCTGAGAAGTGTAACACTCGTGTGGTGTATGATACAAAGCCTTCCTCGCGCGCACGCGGCACGCGAGGTTTGGGGTTGGTGGGATGGCGCTTCATACTGGCAACACACACACACACACACACACACACACACACACACACACACACACACATGCAATTTTAAACTTACGCTACATTGGACATGAATTAGAGTAGAGCTCATTGATACAGGGGTGCTGATTTCAACGAAATATGACATAAACGTTGAAAGGAGTCTACTGGGGCACACTTATATATGGCACCAGACTATGATAAGAGTATTAAAATAAATTAAAATGAAACTAGTATGCTATAAACTAGGTATGTCTCTGGTAGGCTCCATAATGCGGATGGCTGACTGTGCACGACCGCAGAGACAAAGATACTGTTTTTGGTTGAGAATATTACAGTGATGGAGTAAGAGAGCTCTCGGTGCACAGTTGTAGGTAGCTGTCTGTGAGGGAAAGACGATCGAGTATGCAGTTTATCGGTGTGCTGTGTGAAGCCACCAAGTATTAGATTAATTTAGGTATGTCAGTATTGTTGAAAATGGGAGCAGAAGTCTTTATGCAAGCAAGGTAAAGATGTTAAATAATTATGATTTGTTAGTATAGGTCGGTTGGCTGATAATTTGTAATTGTTGAGTAACTCCAGAATGTACGTCGACAGTTTTGATAGAAAGGCTAGTTAGGTATTTATTTTTGTTATGCTTTTAAGATTTATTAACAGAGATATATGTAATTTGATGATCTGCATTTATATCGGTTTAATGAGGTTAGATAATAATTGCTGTTTAAATATCATTGTTTGTGAATCAATTGTGAGTAATGTAACTTCAGTTGTCAAATGTTCCTTTTGAAAAGCCAAACTTAACTTGCAATACAATTTTACTAAGAAAAACACAGTGTTAGTAATTCATCATAATTTGTACCACCTCCCTGTCCAGGTCATATATTTTTCCAGGAAGTTGGATTTCTCATAAATGTGTTCATTTATCAGCAACAAGAATTACATGTCCATTGCAAAATGCCACTGTCAGTATTGCACACTGCTGAGCCTGTAGCAAGCATATTTTTGTTTTCCGCGAGAGACCAGAATATATCGCGTTACTCCGTTGCTCCTCTAGTGGTTAGACAATTTAATTTATTTGTTATGTGCACGGGGACCAAAGTTATCAGTTTTGAACAGGGCCAGAGGATTCAGTGCCTAAGAGGCTGAATGTATTTTGCATTGACTGTACTTCTTTATTGGTACGGGGAGTTACATAGCCCAATCAATTCGTGTAATGTTTTTCCAGCCGTAACACAGTGTAAGTACACCACTTGCAGTTGCAACACGTTACACGATAATTAGAGTTTTGCATCCATTCCACAGTTCAGACTTCATTTAACGTAATCGTAAAGTTCTATCATTATTAATTAAAAGACCGTTCTACATCTACATCGATACACTGCAAATCACATTTAAGTGCCTGGCAGACGATTCATCGAACCACCTTCACAATTCTCTATTATTCCAATCTCGTATAGCGCGTAGGAAGAATGACCACTTATATCTTTCCGTACGAGCTCCGATTTCTCTTATTTTACCTTGGTGATCGTTCCTCAACAAAATATTTTTGCATTCGGAGGAGAAAGTTCGTGATTGGAATTTCGTGAGAAGATTCCGTCGCGACGAAAAACGCCTTTCTTTTGAAACGTCCCCTTAGAACAATTTATACATGACTGTGCTTAAACTGACACACAATAGTTTTTAGCGCAACGCAATCTGACTTTCAGTAATCCCTACAAGAGAATGGCCCTGACTAACATTAACCTATACTTTTCACAAATCACTTACTTCACAAAAATCTTCGTTACTCAAGCTACTGCAATACCGCCACTACTGCCAGCTAAATAAAAGATTCAAACTACGGAAGGCACTAACTACTGATAGGTATAGTTAGCAAATGAAACCTTTTAATAGAGAACAAACAATGTATTTACCGTATTTACCTTAGTAGTCATAATATATATATCACTTCATGACACCAATTCTTACAAATTTCAAAACTCCGCCATCTGTCTCACCACGTCCACCACTGCTGGCGGCTCACCTCCAACTGCGCAACGCTACGCGCTGTTAGCATCCAGCTGCCGCTGCCCAACACTACAATGGCAGATGACAATGCAAACCAGCCACAGACTGCACACGGCACAGCCAGTGATTTTTATACAGAGCGCTACGTGGCGGCGGCGTTACCAAGAAAAAAACCTAAACAGCCTACTTACATAGCCCCCATGCTCCCCACAAAAAAATTTACAAATTGTTTTGGGCAGTGGCCAACACAGATTTGAAATTTTTTTTTATAATTACAATAACAAAGAAATGAAATGCACACACTTATCGATACAATCTTGGTCAAAAGCTAAAATTTTCTCACATTCCATAAAGACAGTCCTGATCATTCATCAAAGTAAAATTGCAGTGTTTTTCTCAAAGTCTGAGTAGTAAAAGAAAATGCACACGAAGTAGTGGATTTCCATGCAGTCTTGAAGAAGTAGCATTGTCCTTCCAACGGAAAGAAAGTGCTGACTCTTGACATGCGGACAGGTAATGGGCCACAACAGAGCAAACCCACAGCAGAGTCAGTAGAAGTTTTAAAGAATATTGGTAGGTAGGTCGTTACAGAGTAGACCCATTGTAGTCCTGGTAGAGATTACGGTATTGGTGGGCCACCAGAGTTGCAGACCCACTGCAGTCCTTGTAGAAATAATGGTATTGGTGAGTCATCAAATGTGTAGACCCACTGTAGTCCTTGTAGAGATGGCTAGCAGCCAACTGTTGCGACTGTATTGGTGCACTATCACCATCGAAGAGTCTTGTGGACAATATAGCAAGTCCATAAACCACCACTTGTGCACGCACAAAGTTTTTGGAGTTGTCCTTAGAACCAGCAATGCTGTTAACCAGTCCCTTGCTGAATTATCAACACATGTGCAAACACTAACAGTCCCTACTTCTCACATATTGTCCATATACTATGACCAAGAGAAACGTGTGCAGTGAAATGTAATTTACAAGTTACTTAATTTGATGAACTGGTGTCAATTACAATTTTATAACACAAGAATACAATAACGAAGGTACAAAATACATCTTTAAAGAACATAACAATACAGATAACATTTGCAGTAGTGCAGGCTTTACAAAAGAATCGAAATAGCAAATACATCAGTGTTACAAAAATTATGACATAAGTACATACATAAAAGATCAGAATAACTTTTGAAACATCAACTTCACACATGAGCAATAAAACAGAACAGATAAATAATGTCTAAACATCTTTACAAAGTAAATAACACACTATCATAAAAATTCTACTACGTAACTCTCATCAGATAAACACCTAAACACAGGAAGAACACAAATACCCAAGGGTACACAAACACATAGTGGGTTAACACAAGAGGAAAGGGCAGGATTTGTTTTACTGCAGTATTTTGCATAGAGATCTCCCTTCGTTCATCATTATTCCCAAAAAATCCTATCTAAGCCTGCTTTCTGTATTCTGTTCACATCCTCTTTCAAAAATAGTTTTTCTCCACTGTACACTACTTTTGTGGCCATACCATTTTCTTATAGCTTCTCAATGCATTTCTTCCAATTCATCATAGTTCACAAACCAGAGTCCGTAACCACTACTCATTGTTCCTTACCTTATTCGTCGACACTTCTTCAATATTTCATCATAACAGATACGTAGCATAATCAAATAACTCATATAGCATCAGCTTATTGACCATAAACATATCACAACAGCATAATACACATAGTCATCGTAATAATAACATCATAACACCTCAGTCAATTCTCAAAATCGTCGTAGCTTCCTCCAATAATTTCAAAACCTAAAAAAATTCTCTGCTCATGTCAAAAGTGTCATCTACCTCAAACGTACTTTAAAAATCATGATCCCATACCAAATACATCATTCAAAGCTCTCATAATATCGCAATCGTTCCGAAAAAATATGAACTGTTCACAAAGTACAGACAAAATACAATTTCATAAGTGTGAAGTTATCCAACGGTGCAATTACGTAAACATCTGTCACTGATGTAGTAAAATAAATCTTTGTCTCTCTCAGTTAAATAACCAGATAGCTGTGTAATTTATGTGTTAGAGAAATATGGTACCGATGTGTAAAGTTGTATAAGCAAATACCATATTAGCTAGGGCTCCTTGTGCTTGCCAAACACATGGTACACAAAGTAGACGTGTACCCCCCTGAGGATTAATGTAATTATATCCTCAGATGTTACAGATTACAGCAATGGAATGAAATGTATCACGGAAAACCTTTGTATCGTTGTATTTCAAATATCTTTAAAAATAAATGCTTTAAGTACAAAATTAGTCACTCAAAATCGCGTACTGTAGCGCTAAACTGTGCGTCGTGTTGTAAGATAATCTCTGTGGAAGTGTCGTAGTTATCGTCCTCCGAAAGCTAAGTTCTACAGAAGTCAATGTACTTACCTCATGATAAACAAAAGTGAAATGCTTTGCGTATAGATATCGTAGTTACTACGCTTATTGCCGTGATGAAGTAAGTACTGTACTGTAACGTATTGTTGTGCTACAGAAAAGGCTGTCTCATTGTAGCTGTACCACAAAGTTACTACTAAAACATGTTTTACTTTCCAGAAAAATTCAGAAAAACTATGCAGATATAAAACAGATAAACTGCAAAAGCAACATTGTAAATTGTCACTCATTAGTAGCGTCGTGACAAAATCGTGTAGCTGTCACATAAACTAACCACTGAGTCATCTGGTATCTCACAGAAAGTACTTTCAATCCAGAATTTATTTTCAAGTAAACCAAAATGTTGCATTAAAATCTCATTAGCAGTACTGGTAACTGTTCTAAGTATGTCAGCCTTATAGTCGTTATGTAATCGTGCAACTAACAAGCAAGAATGTACATGCACAATAACACTGTGACGTCTGTTCACTATAACAATGCATTCGTAATTTCTGTTTAAATAAGTTCTCTTGGTTCTTGACTGGATATTTAACTTCAAACATGGTTGCATGTTAACAGATTCTAAGTCTGACAAATTGTACTAGTAGCGTGAAGTGAAAATTTTTATGGCAAAGACAAAGTTAAAAAGCGGATTATCTTTCAATAAACGGTTTTACATGTGAAATGTGGTGTAAACCTTTACTCTTCCTAGTACGCAGACTGTCAACTGAAAAGCAATTATCATGTGATTACGTTGTTAAGGAACACTGGTATTTTGCTCAAGGTTAGCGTATGTTATTTTTCTCTGAGCCAGCCGGCGCAAGCGGCTGCCTGCGGTGCGAGTCATTGTCTGTTTCTTTGTTGGCGCGCGTCGCTATTGGGATTAGGAGACCTAACTTCTACAAATTCACCTTGTCGAGAGGGCCCTGCTCTGTTTGAATCCCACCAGTTCTGCTGCAATTCAGGTCTGTCGTTACGATCATATCGTCTGTCGTCATGTCGGTAGATTCCATAGTTTCTTTCTTCTCGGTCACGTGGTGGAGAATTTCTCCCTGAATCGTAACTGCGCGCTGGACCGTTGCGTCTTAAGTTATTCTGTCTCCCTTGATAATAATTATTTTGGTTTCCATATTGTCTGCTTCTCTGATTGTCTCTGTGATAGTCATTACTACGGAAATGCGATCTTTCTCTGTAACTATTATTACTCCGCCAGTGGTTGTCATATGGGTGGTTTCTGTTTTGGTCACGATTTTCGTTGTAAGAATAGACTTGTCGTGTTCAGTTATTGTTTCTGTCGTCACGTAATTGTGACGGATGTGTACTGTAATGATTGTTTTCCTGTTTTCGCATCCCGCGACTGTCTGTGTCAATTTCTAATTCTTGTAAGAGTCCCTGAAAAGCTTCAATGTCGTCTTTGCAACGCCCTGCCAAAATAATATTCCTTAAATGTTCAGGCAATTTCATTATGCAAATGCGGATGTGTTCTGAAGGGCTATATGGGTTTGAAAGATATTGGTTCTTATGCAACATGTCTTCAAAATATTTGACAAGACTGGAAAATTCAGATTGTTCAAAGTGTTTCATCATCATTATGCTATGTTTTACTCTCTCTTGTGTAGCTTGAGACCAATATGCTGAGAGGAAAGCATGATAAAATTCTCCTTCACTGTGACAATCGAGAATGACCGATCGCATTCTTACAGCTGGTTCATTCTCCAAGTAGCCACACATAAATTCTAATCTGTGTTCTAATGACCAGTTGGGAGGAAAACAATGAGAGAATTGATGAAGCCACGCTTGTGGATGAATGTCGTTGCCAGAATTCTTAAATGTTTTGAACTTACGTGTAGTAATGAACAGCTTATAGTCAAAATCATCATGTCGGCGAGTCGCATGTCGGTCATTGTTACATCGTTTCGGCGGTTCCATCGCAAAATTCAATGCGCCTTGCCAATTTTTTTCATAATTTCCGAAGTGTCCTGTGTTATTATTTTGTGGTTGTTCTGTATATCTATGTCCCTCTTCCCGTACTGGAGCGCGAGTGTCCTCTGAAATATGTAATACTTGAGCCAACTGATCTTGTACTTCCCGCATTTCTCTTTTGTACTGTGTGTTGATTTGATTTTGATTCGGTTTGAATTTTCTAATTTGTTCATACTCTTCATTGTCAGTGAAGGCTACAGGTTTTGTGTCATTCAGATTATCATCTACCTTCCTAGATAAATTAGTGAACTGATCCGAAAGTTCGGCTACTTTCTCCGATAGTGAACACATTTCCTCAGTGTGTTTTTCTGAACCAAGTTTCAGAGTGTCCATTTGTGTTGAAATCGAATCTACTGTGTCCTTTAAGTTTTCCTGAGTTCTTGCAAGTTGCGTAACCGAATCGGTGGATGCAACGAGTCCATTTTAGCTTGCAAGGTGTCGTGATTTTCACGAATAACAGTTTGCAATTCTTTTATGGCTGCTTCATGATTCTGTAATGCGTTTTCATGTCGCGAAAAAATAGGTTCAAAATGCTCACAAATTTGTGTTTTTACGTCATTACAGATTTTTTGACATTTCGATTCAATGTTATGTAACTCAGTAATTAAATCTTCACGTGATTGTTCAAGTGTGGTGTCTAACTTCCGAAGATTTTGTTCCATTGTGTCTAACTTTTGAAGCTTTTGCTGTGTTTGTCTCTGATTTTGTTCCATTGTGTCTAACTTTTGAAGATTATGTTCCATTGTGTCTAATTTTTGAAGCTTTTGCTGTGTTTGTCTCTGATTTTGTTCCATTGTGTCTAACTTTTGCAGATTTTGCCCCACTTGTTTCTGATTTTGTTCCATTTGTTGCATTAATTGCAAAAATAATGTATTAGTGTCTGGAATCTGTTTTTCTATGCTTTTTGGCAGTGCATTTTCACCAGCAACATTTACATTTTGACAGGCAGAAAATGTGTCTTGACTCATTTGAGAAAACTGTGAGGACCTATAACCTAAGTCTACAGTATTTGCAATATTGTGTTCTGTCATTTCGGATTCCTGAGGCGAGCTGTTGCCGACTGATCGATCGATAATTGTTCCCTGTTCACTACTTGTTTCATTGTCTACACCATTATTTGCCACCCGCTCCATTTCCCTATGCACAATTACCAAATTACTTCTTCGAATGTCTGTTAATTCACTACACATTGGTGCTGATAAGCGACGCTCGTCGTCACTATTATTTCTCAGTTTACTTTGGAGCCTAGTGTCACGTTTTTCACACGCCATTATTGTCACAATATTTCACACGATGACACATAAAAGCACAATTTGAAGAGCAAAAAATAAGAGAACACATTAACATAATATCTAGTTAATTGCAAGCGAAGCTGCAAAATACTTGGTGCAAATCTACATGCATGCCACAACTGTTTTACTGTACAACAATGAAAGACTGCCACTACAAAGGAAATTCTCTCTATGATTATGCACTAGCAATAAACAAAGGCTATGCTAACTACACAAACTACAAGAAAAAATCAGAAGATTCCAATGAGGTATCCTGGCAGGGTCGCCATATGAAACGTCCCCTTAGAACAATTTATACACGACTGTGCTTAAACTGATACACAATAGTTTTTAGCGCAACGCAATCTGACGTTCAGTAATCCCTACAAGAGAATGGCCCTCACTAACATTAACCTATATGTTTCACAAATCACTTACCTCACAAAAATCTTCGTTACTCAAGCTACTGTAATACCGCGAGCGCCACTACTGCCAGCTAAATAAAAGATTCAAACTACGGAAGGCACTAACTACTGATAGGTATAGTTAGCAAATGAAAGCTTTTAATAGAGAACAAACAATGTATTTACCTTAGTAGTCATTATATATATATCAATTCATGACACCAATTCTTACAAATTTCAAAACTCCGCCATCTCTCTCACCACGTCCACCACTGCTGGCAGCTCACCTCCAACTGTGCAACACTACGCGCTGTTAGCATCCAGCTGCCGCTGCCCAACACTACAATGGCAGACAACAATGCAAACCAGCCACAGACTGCACACGGCACAGCCAGTGATTTTTATACTGAGCGCTACGTGGCGGTGGCGTTACCAATAAAAAAACCTAAACAGCCTACTTACACTTTTAATGATGTCCATCCCAAATCCTGTAAAATTTCTGTGACATTCTGTCCCATATTTCACGATAATACAAAACGTGATGCCTTTCTTTGAACTTTTTCGATGTACTCAATCAGGCCTATCTGGTAAGGATCCCAAACCACGCAACAGTATTCTAAAAATGGACGGACAAGCGTAGTGTAGGCAGTCTCCTTAGTAGGTCTGTTATATTTTCTAAGTGTCCTGCCAATGAAACGCAGTCTTTGGTTAGCCTTCCCCACAACATTTTCTGTGTGTTCCTTCCAATTTAAAATGTTTGTAATTGTTGTACATAGGTATTTAGTTGAATTTACGGCTTTTAGATTAGACTGATTTATCGTGTAACCGAAGTTTAACGCGTTCCATTTAGCACTCATATGGATGACCTCACACTCTTCGTTATGTAAGGTCAACTGCCACTTTTTGCACCATTCCGATATTTCTTCTAAATCGTTTTGCAGTTTGTTTTATAATGTTAACTCCAGTCGAGTCTCGCGTTCACTCATACAGTGCAGTGGGAAGGGCGCACAAAGCGAAAGGGGAGGGGGTGTTCTTGAGGCTGATTTTGCAGAGGTGCAGGGGGGGGGGGGGGGCGAGGTCCTTCACTCCTTGACCTTGCCAAATGGCAGGCTGTCAATATTTCTGGTATGACCTTGCAGGTAAGGAAAAGCCGATAGTGATATCAGCAGCATATGACATATGTAATTGTTTCAGCTGTAATATGACAACATTGATAAAAAAAGTGCTGGCAGATAAGGAATCAGCATTTTTGCCCTGGACATACACCGCCACACCACTCTGACACACTATGTCATCAAAAGTACCCAGACACCCCCAAAAACATACGTTTTTCATATTAGGTGCATTGTACTGCCACTCACTGTCAGGTACTCCATATCAGCGACCGCAGTAGTCATTAGACATCGTGAGACAGCAGAATGGGGCGCTCCGCAGAACACACGGACTTCGAACGTGGTCAGGTGATTGGGTGTCGCTGGTGTCATACGTCTGTTCGCAACACTTTCACTGTCCTAAGCATACCCAGGTCCACTGCTTCCGATGTGATAGTGAAGTGGAAACGTCAAGGGACTTGTACAGCACAAAAGCTTACAGGCTGACCTCGTCTACTGATTGGCAGAGACTGCCGACAGTTGAAGAGGGTCGTAATGTGTAATAGAGAAACATCTATTCAGACCATCACACAGGAATTCCAAACTGTATCTGGATCCACTGCAAGTATTATGGCAGTTACGCAGGAGGTGAGAAAACTTGGATTTCATGGTCGAGTGGCTGCTCATAAGCCACACATCACGCTGGTAAACGCCAAATGACGCCTCGCGTGGCGTAAAGGGCCTAAACATTGGATGATTGAACAATGGGAAAACGTTGTGTGGTGTGACTAATCACGGTACACAATGTGGTGATCCAATGGCAGAGTGTGGGCACGGCGAATGGCCGGTGTATGTCATCTGTCAGCGTGTGTAATGACAACAGTAAAACTTTGAGGCGGTCGTGTGACGGTGTGGTCGTGTTTTTCATGGAGGGGGCTTTCAACCCTTTTTTGTGTGGCACTATCACAGCATAGCACCTTTTTGCTTCCCACTGTTGAAGAGCAATTTAGGGATGGCGATTGCACCTCTCGTCACGATCGAGCACCTGTTCATAATGCACGGCCTATGGCGGAATGGTTACACGACAGTAACATCCCTGTAATAGACTGGCCTGCACAGAGTCCTGATCTGAATCCTATAGAATGCCTTTGGGATGTTTTGGAATGCCGACTTCGTGCTAGGCCTCACCGACCGGTATCGATACCTGTCCTCAGTACAGAACTCTGTGAAAAATGGGCTGCCATTTCCCAAGAAACCTTCCATCGCCTGATTTAACGTGTGCCTGCGGAAGTGGAAGATGTCATCAAGGCTAAGGGTGGTCCAATACCACACTGAATTGCAGCATTACCCATGGAGGGCGCCACGAACTTGTAACTCATTTTCAGCCAGGTGTCCGGATACTTTTCATCACATAGTGTATGTCTCAATCTGCCACCTCTGACAGGAGGGAACCATTGCCAGCAGTGAAACTAGTGCTACGTTGACGCCAATCACTCCTGCCATTTGTAAGCATGCGTGTTGTATCCAGCTTACCTAGGGTTATTAAGCGCTTCTGTAAGTGCCCAGGTGAGTGAATCCGCTGTGATGTTACTGAAGTCAAGCCTGACGGCGTAGCCGAGGCGCTCGGCTTGCCTGACGTTGAAGTGCTGGTATGCAAAGAACGGCACCACCACCAGCGGTACCCCGTGGTGCACGGCCTCGGTCACGCTCAACAGGCCGCCGTGGGTGATGCACAGCCGCACGTTCTCGTCAGCTGCAACACCGACATCACAAAGGTAACCTCACCAATGTGTTAACATTTATAATTACAATTGTTCGAAGAGATTTCGGGATTGCAGGCAGTCGTCGTAAACTTCACTCCACGGTAGTTCAACTGGATACCTGCCGGTCATCTTCAGCTGAGCCATAGAATACTGACGAAGACGTTCTCCACTCCGCCTTATATAGGGCGCTGATGATACTACCGTGCGTGCGTCAGAGTCACAGTGACAAACGGACCACACAATCCAGCGCAGCGCCCTCGCTGGTGGAACCGCAAGGATCATCTGGTTGATGGTTGATTTTGGGCGGGAGGCGGGGGGGGGGGGGGGGGGACAAATCAAACAGCGGGGTCAACTGCCTTTCTTGGATTAGGGAATGATGGGGTAGGAAGGCGGCCGTACTCTTTCAAAGAACCAATCCGGCATTTGCCTGGAGCGATAAGCGGAAATCTGGAAAACCTAAATACGGATGGCCGGACGCGGGTTTGAACGGTCATTCTCCGGAAAACAAGTCCAGTGTGCTAACCACTGCGCCACCTCGCTGAGTAAGGATCAACTGTCTTTGTCGTTGACGCACTCATCGGAGTATTCTGACGTCTTCGTTTGGAGCAAATGTCGGAGACGACGGGATTCCACGCATTATACAGGTAATAGCTGCTGTCACACACCGTTGGGTGGCTTGCGGAGTATAAATGTAGATGTAGAGAAGAGTGTTGCAACGGACGCTTTTATGAGTCGCGAAAAGATGTTGCTGTGTCCAAAATTAATGTTTTGTCATATTCTATTGAGTTTCCGTTGGAGATACAATGTTCCGCACTTGTGTACTTACTGGGTTGCACAAGGCAAATGCAGTGCTTATGTTCTGTCCAACGTTCTTCCTCTGTGCGTGCTGTTTGTCCTATATAGGCCATACCACGCTAGCAAGGTATTTTGTAAATTTCCGTCTTCCGCAATAATAAGTTGACCTTCACTGATCCCAGCAGGTCCGAAAACTTAGATGGTGGGGGAATAATCATGTTTTCCTGAAAGTCACTAAGGATTCTTGCTACTGTGAAGGAAATATTTCCAACAAATGGAAAAAAAGCTGGGAGCTTTGCTGGCGCGTTCTGCACTTCATCCACTTCCCGGTTCTTAATTTTAGCTGAGAGTGCCTTACAGCAGTGTTTATTCAGGGCTGATCATGGCGCTGAAAGACCTCCACAAACCCCACATTTGTGTGCTCAGTTCCTGCTCCTACTTCTCCTATTTTATCCAGGTCACTCCTAATACTATATCTCGGATTCATGGGCAGGCTGTTTCCTGCTCCCCCAACTATAATTACCTGATCTTCCTTCTCAAAGTCCCTGCATAGCTGACCTAAGTTTTCTGTCACCTGGCTAAGGCTAGCACTTGGTGATGTCCATAGGTTAGTTAGGTTTAATAGTTCTAAGTTCTAGGGGACTGATGACCATAGATGTTAAGTCCCATAGTGCTCAGAGCAATTTTGAAACCATAACTTACAGTCTACACAGAACGCCCCCTCTTTCAAAATTCTACAGCAATCACCACACTTGTCACACATGGTTTGATAGACAAACTTAACACAAAAGCAGAGAATAAATTGGCACAAGACCACAGTAGTTTCGTAACCTTTACCCTACTAATCCGTAAATAAACACTACTGCAAACTAACTTTTAAACTTACTTCCAAAAGTTTTAACTACTCAAACTCTGTATGACTGGCACGAATTAATTTGACTTTGAAGCCATAACTCTAGTTAAAAAGGAAAATCTACACTCATGCGAAATTTACACCCAAAAAGCGTAAACAAAACTAGTGACTACCAGCCTTTTACGAAATACTTCCTTTTCGATCTAAATACGGTCAGAAAAGCTAAACCTTCAATAGATATCCTAATGAAGAAGTATATATACTAGTCTAAAATGTAATATTAACTAAATTAGCTCTTATTTCAATATTAATCACTTAACTTTGCGAGATCTTAGTATATGCACGTCTGCCTAGCTCCAGAGATGATATCCTGGAGCACAAACCTGATTATGAGCAGACCTAATAGAGTCCAGAATTAGACCCTATAACATTACAAGAACCAGATACAGTATTTCGATATGTAAAACATAGGACGGTACCTGGGTTAGATGGAGTGAAAAGGTTAAATAAAGGTATGTAACATGCAAATTAAGGATTTAGCGTATGAAAATTAAGGCAGGGCAAACTGTAAGATACTCATATCTCTCTCTTGGTCGACAGCACTTTTGAAGATCGCAATAACTGTGAAAATTACGAGAAGATTCATGAATATACAATATAAGATATATACTAAAATAATACATAACTGATTAAAAACTATTGCAGTTAGTCTATTAGGAGAAGACAAAATTGGATATAGGAAAGGGAGATTTCGCATGGATAATATCTTTACCATCACATACGTAACAGAACAAAGAAAAGGAAAGGATCTGGGAACACATCTCCCTTTCATTGATTTTAAAAGACGATTTACAGGATAAATCGAATAGTGTTCTGGCAGATAGTAGAAAATGAGGTCTATCTTCCAAACCCAATTTTAGTAATAAAAAGCTTCTATAGTAATATCAATTTTATCATAGAAACACCAATTAAAAGAAGTGAACAGATATGAGAAATACAGCACTTAAACAAGGATGTAGCTTATTATCCACTCTTTTTTGATGCATGTATTGACGACATTTTAAGGAAATCAAAATTCCTAACAGATCCAGGAATTGAATTATCAAACTATTTATTCAATCACTGAAATAGTGATTCAAGTAAATGACATACAGTAGACATATAGATAGACCAGAATGGTGCAGAATACATGAGTTATTACGTCGAACCAGTAGACATGTTGACAATTAAAAAAAATCCACGTAGCAGCGAAAGGTATTCCCTATTAAATACAAAAAATAGTGCATCAAATAAAATTTTGAATTGCAATATGCAGTTAATTATTTTACGAAATTTCTACTAAAAACAAAAGACTATTACCCATTATATATGACTGCGGTAGTCACTTTTCAGTTTTTACATTTTCTGGCTTCCCACTTCCAGAGAACAATTTGTTTCATTTTAGAAAATGTAGCAAAAAATGCTTTTGTTTTAACTTCAGGCATGTCGGAGCTGCGAAGATTAGATCCAAGGCTGAAAAGTATTACTCCATCCTTGGCATCATCCAGAATCTTCTGAAAATACTGCAGACAGAAAACAGTTTGTTATGAGAATATTGTAGTGAACTCTATTTCGAAGCTAATTCGGTCTTGATAACCGAGAAAGTAAATTTCGTTTATGACTTCAAGGAAAGATGAAACAATTTTGCATTAGCTACACGGAAAGTTATCTTGTATTACGTAAGAATACACGACATCCGACATTCTTTGAATGTAGATGTAAGCTACGCACATTATTTCTGAAATTTACTTTGTAATTTTCATTTATCAGTCTTAGGAACACAGGTACAGGCTATGCTACTGCACTTCAGTCTTCGCTTTAAAGTACTTGAAAATTAGGAATAAACTGTGGTCTCGATAAAATAATGAAGAGGTGCGTGATGAGATGCTGGGGATTTAAAGTATCATGGAAGACTCAGCAGGATAATACGTCGTTTGTAAATGGTTTGGTTTCTAGGTGGAGAGTGATGCGAAACTACTGCATTTGACAGGTAGAACAAAAAGGGGCCCGGTTTTTCTGAACCGGGTTATACTAGGTGTAATTATGTAATAGGCGTATTTAAACTGTTTTAGCATGTAATTATCTGAACTGTTTCTTATTTAAATTGTTTTGTTAATTAAATTGCATTGTGTATTATTGAGAAAGAGCGGGAAACCGCGCATAGATACATTTTGAGAAAGAGCGGGAAACAGCGCGCAGTAATACATCTGTAATGGTAGCAGGGATTGTCTGCACCAAAAACCATTGTTGGCGGCGAGACCGCACTTTTGTAGCATTGAGCGTTGGAAGCGAGCAGTTGCGAGTAAGATGTGAGACGAGGCAGTCGTAGCTAGCGAGACATGAGGGGAGGTCGCTGTAAGCGAGGTATGAATTAACACTTTGAAAGAAGCGGTGTGCTCGCCAGCCACTCGCTATATGTAGCGCAATGCTAGTTTTTAAGAATTTTTGTAAAGAACTATGCCCCTTGTAATTGTTTGTCAAGATCGTTCTCAGAATATAGTTATGTAATTTTGATGGAAAATTAGGTATGTAGCGCAATGCTAGTTTTTAAGAATTTTTGTAAAGAACTATGCCCCTTGTAATTGTTTGTCAAGATCGTTCTCAGAATATAGTTATGTAATTTTGATGGAAAATTAGGTATGTAGCGCAACGCTACTTTTTAAGAATTTTTGTAAAGAACTATATCCCTTGTAATTGTTTGTCAAGATCGTTCTCAGAATATAGTTAACTTCTACCAGATTAAATGCATTAAGAACTTTCTATCCCAAAATCATTCACGTAAATGCTTTACGGAATTTATTGTTATCTTAAAAGAAAAGTCTAAACTGAGCTTCAGCTTTTATCAAATCTAAATTAACTTCAACTTAAAGAATTCCAGTCACAAAGTATTATGAAACTCCACCAGCAGCTTATAATTATGTTAAAGAGAAGTAAGTATATTCATTCCACAGTTTGCTGTAGCAGTCAGATGGCGATCCAGTATAAATAATTAAAGGTAAGAATCAGTCTTAATAATTTCAGGTAACGACTGAGGGTCACGGCGACAACACATTTTATGTTTCGTCGTAATAATCAGCAGGTAGTCTTGACAGAGCAGCAGTTAAAAGATTTTAAGAGACGCAGCGTTCAGTCAGCAAGCAAACGTACATCCAATATTAGACGGGAAGGTTTCACTTGGCGATATCCATTCAGTACGACATTTTAGTGAATCTACTGTGGATATGAATATACTGACTTTGATAATAGTGTGAATAAGTTACTGTTAAGTGGCGCAACGCATATACTAAAGTGTATAACTTTTATTCACAGGTCATCGGCAATTCTGTTTGCTTTATTGATTCGGCGTTGAAAAAGTGTTTGTTCAGTGTTGAATCCGCTTTGAACAGTGATATATTTTGTTGCGTGTGATGATTATAGACAATGTCCCGCAGAATAATTACTCGTTCTCAAACTGATAAAACTGTACAAAATACTGACGAGAGATTCTTTTCTGGAATAGGCAGTAATAATACGTGTGAAAACCCTGATTCTGAAACGTTAGGTGAACAGACATTTAATAACTGTAACAATATGGAAGCGTTTAACGAACAAGTAACTTCAGAAATGCCCACAGACAATGAAACGGTAGTGCAAAATAATTTGGCATTAAATGCAACAGACGGTACACAGTCACAAATTCCGCATAGTAGACATAACAGTTTCAGTAACGAAACCACTACAATGCAGTCAGACAGAGAGACTCCATTAAGCACTGATTTAGATTCAAACGGTACACAGCTACACAACCTGCGTAGCAGATCCAACAGTTCTCATGACCAAAATTCCGAAATTACGGAAAACGTGACGCAGTCACAATCATCTGAGGATGTTCAAATGAACACAGATCTACAGCCTTTAACAACGAATACAAATACACACAGAAGTCAATCCGAAACAGATCCAATAATGGCATTTTTGCTACAAATGAGACAAGACATGAATCAAAACTTTAACAGAGGGTCACAAGAATTAGAAAAAAGGTCACAAGATCTAAAAAACGAAATTAAGGCAGAACACGCACACACAGATCAGAAATTAGACAACATGTACCAAAATCTAAAACACGAAATCAAAGTAGAAATTCAAACAGTCGCTGAAAAATGTTCACAATCAACACAAGAATTACGCGACAAAATTCAAGAAATATCCGATAACCAAGCAACATTTGCAGTTAGTATACGGGAAACAATGACAGAAAACTTTGCTAAACAAAACGCTCAGATTGATGAACGTTTTAACAATCACACAGAAAACTGTTTGATACGTCACCGTAAACTGGTGCGATCGCAGGATAAAGAACGAAAAGGATTACTACAAACAATCACTAAACAGCGTCAGGACGACAAAAAGAAAGTGTTTGCCCAGGGCAAAACATATGTAGACAATCACATACAGTCGATCTCGGAAGAAATCGAAACGGTCAAAGAAACAAATAATCAAATACAAGACAGGCTTACAGAAATCCAAACACAGACAATCGATGTGAAAACTTCTACAGACACTGAAATCCAGAATGTTAAAGATAAATTAACAGAGGACGTTCAGACACTAACTGACAAAATAGAACACATAGAAATTAACCATGACACAGAAAATTTAAAGGCAGATTTTAAGAAAGTCACCAAAAGCAACCGTAAATTACGAAACGAACTGACAGAAAAGATCAATGAACTCATTACAAGAATAGATCTTTTAGATACTAACAATGACGAGAGATCAGACGACACTGCACCAGTGCCAGTGCAACAGAACTCTAATAGTAATAACACGCCATTGACAAATATACAACAAACTATCACAGATCTAAAATCGCGTAATGATTCATTGCATCAGCAAATAAATTCTCTACAGCAAGAGATAGCGGACGCACAAGAAACCGCCGCACATAATCATTTTCAACAGAACACACACCGTTACGAAATGCCTCAGATCCATAATACATATAATGTTGGTAGACTTCAGAGAGTAAGAGATTTTACCCAGGAAGAAAGACACCCGAATCCATATTCAAGACAATACGACAACACTTACACACACAGACATGACAGTTTTGATCACAAACATTTTCTTTCAGTTAGAAAGTTTAAAACATTTAAAAACGACAGGGCGCAAATACATCCGTTGGATTTTATCCAACAGTTCAGGGGAGCACTTCCACCATCATGGCCAATACAACATAAGTTAGAATTTATTGTCAGTTTTCTTGAAGGAGAACCAGCACGACGAATGCGACCAATCGCTAGACAATGTTTTTCCGTAGAAGCATTTGAGGAAGCATTTTTATCAGCATATTGGTCTGACACTACACAAAACAGCATCAAAGATCGGCTACTTAGTTTGCCAAACTTTGAAAATTCTACCTTTCCAACAATCACACAATTTTTCGAGTACATGGTGGAACAGAACCAGTACCTCAACGAGCCATACAGTCAATCGGCATTAATACAGCTTAGCATTTCAAAACTGCCCAGAGCTTTGAAAGTGTCATTACTGACAGGGCAACAAAAGGACAATGTATCCGCTTTTAGAGACATCTTACAACTATTAGAAGCACACCAGGCAGACTACGCATTTGTTAACAAAAATTTTTCACGACAGAACGGAAAACAAACAAACTCAGCTACTTTTGAACAAACACGATTTGGTAATAACAATCCGAGTAAACGCTTTCGCAGCGAAAATGACAACGAAAACAGGAGTAATGAAAAACATTATACTGACACGGTAAATTTATATTCAGGACAGCAACAGAATCCGAGACTTAACACGCAACCGAATAGGTCAAATTTCCATATGAATCATCGCTCAGATAATGCGACCGGGGAAGGCCATTACGCGGGTCGACCGCAAAATGAACAAAAACAAACGTTTCTACAGGGTGCAGGTGGGCTGCCGTACAGTCACAGTTATAACGACAGGAGAAAAGAAAACGAACACACACCGCCGAGGACGTTCCACAATGACAATTTTAACGGAAACTACAACAGGGCCCAACAGCTGCGTTACCGTATGAATGTACCAGACACCAGATTTCATCCACCAGACACTGCTAATAATCAAAACGGCAGAACTGTACAGTTGATAGAACACATACCAAACTCCCAAGCTGAAAATCACATATCGGAAGAATTATGACTAGAGAAAACCTGCAATGAATCTCTTAATGTCGATACTATGAAATCACACAGAGAAAACATAACGACCGAAAATGCCATTACATTTGACGACGTGAGAGACACATTGTTACAGGAAAAACCAATCCTACAGAAAACAATATATCACCCAATAATAGAGATAAATTTACAGTCGCACAATATTTTAGCGATAATTGATTCAGGTTCACCTATGTGCGTAATTAACGAAGACACATTTAACAGATGCAATAGCAATAATGATTACCCAGTATTTCCTTTAAACAGAACGAAGGTCAAGGGAGCTTTTGCAGGAAAAGGCATTGAAGTTAAAAGACAGACACAATTAACATTTGTTTTTGCAGGGGAAACGTTCCACAGTGATTGTTGGATAGTTCCGAATTTAACAACAGACATGATATTAGGAATAAATTTTCTTGTTCAGTACGATGCGAAGATTGACTTCAAATCGTCATACCTCACACTACAAAAGGAAAACAGGGAAGTGATCGTAAGATTTCAAAACACAGTATCCTCCGAAGAACAAAATATGCACAGGATCGAGATTATTACTGATTCTCAAGATAACGATTGTTATATCGCACTATACACGAACACACTTAATAATGACTTGGTAGAGGAACATGAGTACAATATGTTCGAGACAATTACACGCAAGGTAGACAATAGTGTAGCAAAATGCGACGCAGAACGCACAGAACTTGAAAATATTCTGGTACAACACAAAGCAGTTTTTGCCAATGTTCCAGGAACAATGACAGGATTTATGTACGAATTTCAGGTGAAACCACACGAGACTTTCAAAGCAAAGCATTATCCAATCCCACACATACACACAGAAGCAGTTAAGAAAGAATTACGAGCAATGATCGATCAAGGAATAATAGAACCAGCAGCCAGCCAATATATAAATCCACTACACATTGTTGAAAAGAAGGATGGATCACTACGTTTAGTTTTAGATTCACGTCAAGTTAATAAAATAATCATTACAGAAACCGACCGACCACAGACGTTAGAAGAGTTACTGCAAAAATTTCATGGCACCTCCATTTATACTACACTCGACCTCAAATCAGGGTTTTGGCAAATCCAACTACACCCAAATTGCCGAAAATATACGGCATTCCTTTGCTTTGGGGAATGCTATCAATTTTGTAAACTTCCATTTGGACTAACGATTTCGTCTGCCGCCTTTATACGAGGCATGAATACTATTCTACCACAAGATCTGAAAAACAAAATTACTACATATGTCGATGACATTTTAATTGCAGCAGAAAACTGGGAACAACACAATCATACTCTTCAACAATTACTGAATACATTCGAGCAGAATGGTATAACTATAAACTTGCGTAAATTTGAATTTGGTAAAGCGTCAATAAAATTTCTAGGGCACATTATCTCACAAACAGGTATCGCACCAGACCCTGACAAATTGCAAGCACTGAAAGACATCGACGTGCCAACAAACAAAAAGGAACTTCGGAGCTTTTTAGGTCTTATCAATTATTTTAGAAAATTTATCCACTACAAAGCATTAGACACGCCCTTGCTATACCAGTTTACAAGTAAAAACACACTTTGGTCATGGAATGAAGACGTTGAAGCTGAATTCGAGAACTTGAAAGAAGCATTATTAAAAGCACCTTTGTTATCACACCCTGACCCAACACAAAACTTTTCCGTTGCAACAGATAGTTCAACCACAGCACTAGGAGTACATATTTTCCAAGAAATAAAGGAAGAAGATAAGACAGTCGTGAAACACATTGCTTTTGCAAGCAGGATACTTTCTCCAGCAGAGCGCAATTATTCTGTAACAGAATTAGAGACACTATGTGTAATTTAGGCTTTTAAGCGATTCCGTCATTTTCTATATGGCCGACATACAACAATATATACCGATCACCGAGCAATCCAGTTTTTTATTGTCAGCAAAACTTACGCACGATAGATTAAGCCGCTGGAAATTATACTTACAAGAGTTTGATTTTACCATTATACACATTCCAGGCACGCAGAATACTGTTGCCGACGCATTGTCGAGGTCCATTCACAATAAACGCATGGAGAAAGAAAATACCTTTTGCTACAACAACCATAGTATTATGTATATTAAACAAGTAGTTTTCGAAAACTTTATATCAGCAGCATTACAGGATATAGAGAGAGAACAGCAGAAAGATGAAACACTGAAAGAGATTGTAACGCTTTGGAAAGACAGAAGTAACGCTAAAGTCAGACTTCATTACACTGTACATCAAAATATACTCTTTATTCGATCATACCGAGACGGTAATAATTGGCTTTTATGCATTCCGGAAGGGATCGTAAATAAACTGATATGGTATACACATCTAAGTTATGGACACTACGGAGCGAGGAAATGCTTTCTGATTCTGCGACAAAATTGCCACTTTAATAACATGGAGAAACACATAAGAAAAGTATTAGCATCATGCAAGATATGTCAAAAAGCTAAATCATCAACAGTGTCACACATTCCACCATTGTATCCCATCATACCGGTTAAGTTAAGACACATGGCAGCAGTGGATCTTTTCGGTCCAATCCCCAGAACAAATAATGGTTATAGTTATATTTTTGTAGCTGTAGAACTAACATCCAAATTTGTAACATTTTCTCCACTAAGGAAAGCAACAGCAAGAACAGTATCAAGAGCGTTTGTTAGAGATTTTCTATCAGTAGTAGGACGTGTACAGAAGGTTATTTCGGATAACGGTCCGCAGTTTAGGTCAGACGAATGGAAGAAAATGTTAGAAAGTAAGAACATAACACCTATTTACATATCAAGATATCACAGTTCTTCCAACCCATCAGAAAGAATAATGAAAGAGATCGGGAAGTTATGCAGAATTTATTGTCATAAAAGACATAGAACATGGGATAAATATATTTTACAGTTTCAAGAAGTGATAAATGCAATACCCAATGAATCTACGATGCTATCACCAACCGTAATACTGACAAATAAAGACCCACCGAACAAAATTACCGAACTAATTACTTTTCCTAAGACGCGTAGGCTTCGACATTGTGAAATAATAGACACAGCATTAGCAAACACTAAAAGAGCTGCAGATCGGCGGAAGAAACAACAGAAGCAGGTAAGTCGACTACAGAAGTGCGAGATTGGCGACAAAGTACTGATTCGCACTCATTTTCTTTCCAACAAAGGTAAGCACAGATGCCGTAAATTCGAACTTCTGTATGCAGGCCCTTACAGAGTTCGTAATATTCCACACGCTAATGTAGTGCATGTGGAAACGCTACGTAAGAAGAAATCATTAGGGAATCATCATGTATCCAACGTGAAACATTTCTTGACTTAAATTTTTGCATTTCAGCTGACGAAAGGACGGCGTGACACGTAAGTATGCAACAATGGTAGTTTCAGCGCGCTTCAGTAACAAACAAAGCCGCGACACGCAGCGGGCCGCTAATATTTCACCGTACCTTAAAGAACACAGCAGTACTTAATGATGCTACGCCAGCCAAGACAAATAAAAACACGAGAAACATTTCCTAACTTAAAGAGAACATGCAGACAACGACACGACGTATGAATTTGTGCACTGAGAGCTCATAAATGACAGAAATTTTTTTTATAACGTGACATAATTACTTAAGAAAATGTCGATTTTTGCAATCTACATCTACATCTACATCTACATCCGTACTCCGCAAGCCACCTGACGGTGTGTGGCGGAGGGTACCCTGAGTACCTCTATCGGTTCTCCCTTCTATTCCAGTCTCGTATTGTACGTGGAAAGAAGGATTGTCGGTATGCTTCTGTGTGGGCTCTAATCTCTCTGATTTTATCCTCATGGTCTCTTCGCGAGATATACGTAGGAGGGAGCAATATACTGCTTGACTCTTCGGTGAAGGTATGTTCTCGAAACTTCAACAAAAGCCCGTACCGAGCTACTGAGCGTCTCTCCTGCAGAGTCTTCCACTGGAGTTTATCTATCATCTCCGTAACGCTTTCGCAATTACTGAATGATCCTGTAACGAAGCGCGCTGCTCTCCGTTGGATCTTCTCTATCTCTTCTATCAACCCTACCTGGTGCGGATCCCACACTGCTGAGCAGTATTCAAGCATTGGGCGAACAAGCGTACTGTAACTTACTTCCTTTGTTGTCGGATTGCATTTCCTTAGGATTCTTCCAATGAATCTCAGTCTGGCATCTGCTTTACCGACGATCAACTTTATATGATCATTCCATTTTAAATCACTCCTAATGCGTACTCCCAGATAATTTATGGAATTAACTGCTTCCAGTTGCTGACCTGCTATTTTGTAGCTAAATGATAAGGGACCTATCTTTCTATGTATTCGCATCACATTACACTTCGCTACATTGAGATTCAATTGCCATTCCGTGCACCATGCGTCAATTCGCTGCAGACCCTCCTGCATTTCAGTACAATTTTCCATTGTTGCAACCTCTCGATACACCACAGCATCATCTGCAAAAAGCCTCAGTGAACTTCCGATGTCATCCACCAGGTCATTTATGCATATTGTGAATAGCAACGGTCCTATGACACTCCCCTGCGGCACACCTGAAATCACTCTTACTTCGGAAGACTTCTCTCCATTGAGAATGACGTGCTGCGTTCTGTTATCTAGGAACTCCTCAATCCAATCACACAATTGATCTGATAGTCCGTATGCTCTTACTTTGTTCATTAAACGACTATGGGGAACTGTGTCAAACGCCTTGCGGAAGTCAAGAAACACGGCATCTACCTGTGAACCCGTGTCTAAGGCCCTCTGAGTCTCGTGGACGAATAGCGCGAGCTGGGTTTCACACGATCGTCTTTTTCGAAACCCATGCTGATTCCTACAGAGTAGATTTCTAATCTCCATAAAAGACATTATACTCGAACATAATACGGTTTCCAAAATTCTACAACTGATCAACGTTACAGATATAGGTCTATAGTTGTGCACATCTGTTCGACGTCACTTCTTGAAAATGGGGATGACCTGTGCCCTTTTCCAATCCTTTGGAACGCTTCGCTCTTCTAGAGACCTACGGTACACCGCTGCAAGAAGGGGGGCAAGTTCCTTCGCGTACTCTGTGTAAAATCGAACTGGTATCCCATCAGGACCAGCGGCCTTTCCTCTTTTGAGCGATTTTAATTGTTTCTCTATCCCTCTGTCGTCTACTTCGATATCTACCATTTTGTCAACTGTGCGACAATCTAGAGAAGGAAGCACAGTGCAGTCTTCCTCTGTGAAACAGCTTTGGAAGAAGACATTTAGTAATTCGGCCTTTAGTCTGTCATCCTCTGTTTCAGTACCATTTTGGTCACAGAGTGTCTGGACATTTTGTTTTGATCCACCTACCGCTTTGACATAGGACCAAAATTTCTTAGGATTTTCTGCCAAGTCAGTACATAGAACGTTACTTTCGAATTCATTGAAAGCCTCTCGCATAGCCCTCCTCACACTACATTTCGCTTCGCGTAATTTTTGTTTGTCTGCAAGGCTTTGGCTATGTTTATGTTTGCTGTGAAGTTCCCTTTGCTTCCGCAGCAGTTTTCTAACTCTGTTGTTGTACCACGGTGGCTCTTTTCCATCTCTTACGATCTTGCTTGGCACATACTCATCTAACGCATATTGTACCATGGTTTTGAACTTTGTCCACTGATCCTCAACACTATCTGCACTTGAGACAAAACTTTTGTGTTGAGCCATCAGGTACTCTGTAATCTGCTTTTTGTCACTTTTGCTAAACAGAAAAATCTTCCTACCTTTTTTAATATTTCTATTTACGGCTGAAATCATCGACGCAGTAACCGCTTTATGATCGCTGATTCCCTGTTCTGCATTAACTGATTCAAATAGTTCGGGTCTGTTTGTCACCAGAAGGTCTAATATATTATCGCCACGAGTCGGTTTTCTGTTTAACTGCTCAAGGTAGTTTTCAGATAAAGCTAAACTGATAATATAGATCGTTCATTAATCAATTATTTTAGTGGTAACATTAACATGTACTCTTTATTCCAGAATGCAGCATTGTTGTCACACGTCATCAAAATGAAACGTAGTTTTAGTTAGAATAAGGATGTGAATCTTTAGGTCACGCAGATAGCTGACGCTAATTGTCATTACAGAAATTTTATAGGTCATTCCGGGAGCTGACGTGATTTTGCAGCAGTTAATATTATGATAAAGTGTTTTATAGGTCATGCCAGGAGCGGACGAGAAGTACCAGAAGATGTTTATTGAAGTCATGCCGTGCACTGACGATAATTAATACTGAATGTTTTATAATAAGTCATGCCGTGCGCTGACGTTAATTAATGCTGAATGTTTATAACAGGTTATGCAGAGAGTTGACACAGATGCAGAAGAAGAATGTGTATGTTATGTTAGTATATAAGAAATGTATAATGTTAAGAAATAATTTTGCTAGCATGTGACACATTGCAACACTATGGATGGGGACCACACATTACAATGTCTAACCAGAATAATGTTTACCTTAATTTTCAGCTGCAAAAGAATACTTTAAATAATTTTATGACAGTAATTTTATTGTATATTATGACCTGACATTTGACGACTCATAACTGACGACTACACCCCTGAATGGAAGATAAAATTTTAGGACAGTAAGTCAAGAAATGCATTGTCAACAAAATTTATAATTAATGATGTAAGAAACTAAGATATGTAAATACAGAATAAGTAATAATGTACTTGTCTATAACAAATCTGTATACTATCAAATACTGAATAAGTAGGAACTTTTATGTCTTTTATATATGGGAATAATTTTCTGGAAGAATTCTTAAATTAAAACTACATATTGTTACAAATTACGACACAACATATTTTGTCATAGGGAAAATTATTTGGTAGTCAAATTATGGTACCAACAATGTCCGTGAACCCATTGCCAAAACAATTTTACCCGTACCTTAATTCCTGTGCATCCCCATGGTTATTGAGCACAGAATCAGTGAATTGTGAAACACATGACTTCAACCAATGATGTTCTCGACAAGGTGTTTGCATACCTAGATGCACACCACAGCCCGATGTATGTCAATTGGTGCCTGCATACCTAGATACACACCACAGTATGATGTACGACAATAGGTGTTTGCATACCAAGATGCACACCACCAACCTTAATGGACCATTGGAGATGGAACTTAATCCTGATGTGGCTGCGGCAACTCAGGCTATTCGACGACGTACTTAGTGTTTGGGTACACTAAAACTATGGAGCAAGGCGATGATGGAACCACATGGCGAAACCTGGTGTTGTGCAATGTGAGGGAAAGGAACAGACTTTTGAGTGCATTCACAGACAGTTGCCAGTGCTTTGACCATGCTATCCAATTCCTTTTGTACCTTCCTTAATTGTGGTACTAAGAGATGCCAATTTGAATTAAATGTTTCATAATGTAAACTTTCAATTGCTTCATATGATCTGTATATTGATTTTCACATTTACTCTTATTCTTGTTGTTAAATTTAAGGGAACCAAATTTTACTTGATGTACAATTCCTACTAAAACCCTTTCTATTTACATATTCTCTTTATTAGAGATAGACAAATCATTTCGTATGACAGCATTTGTGTATTCACTTTGTTCAAACTATTTTCTATAATCAAATTTTATACTTATGTTGAGTCCATATGACTCAACAACGTAGTAAAATTTTAAGAAAGCCGAGTAGCGGCATATGTAATTATGTAATAGGCGTATTTAAACTGTTTTAGCATGTAATTATCTGAACTGTTTCTTATTTAAATTGTTTTGTTAATTAAATTGCATTGTGTATTATTGAGAAAGAGCGGGAAACCGCGCATAGATACATTTTGAGAAAGAGCGGGAAACAGCGCGCAGTAATACATCTGTAATGGTAGCAGGGATTGTCTGCACCAAAAACCATTGTTGGCGGCGAGACCGCACTTTTGTAGCATTGAGCGTTGGAAGCGAGCAGTTGCGAGTAAGATGTGAGACGAGGCAGTCGTAGCTAGCGAGACATGAGGGGAGGTCGCTGTAAGCGAGGTATGAATTAACACTTTGAAAGAAGCGGTGTGCTCGCCAGCCACTCGCTATATGTAGCGCAATGCTAGTTTTTAAGAATTTTTGTAAAGAACTATGCCCCTTGTAATTGTTTGTCAAGATCGTTCTCAGAATATAGTTATGTAATTTTGATGGAAAATTAGGTATGTAGCGCAATGCTAGTTTTTAAGAATTTTTGTAAAGAACTATGCCCCTTGTAATTGTTTGTCAAGATCGTTCTCAGAATATAGTTATGTAATTTTGATGGAAAATTAGGTATGTAGCGCAACGCTACTTTTTAAGAATTTTTGTAAAGAACTATACCCCTTGTAATTGTTTGTCAAGATCGTTCTCAGAATATAGTTAACTTCTACCAGATTAAATGCATTAAGAATTTTCTATCCCAAAATCATTCACGTAAATGCTTTACGGAATTTATTGTTATCTTAAAAGAAAAGTCTAAACTGAGCTTCAGCTTTTATCAAATCTAAATTAACTTCAACTTAAAGAATTCCAGTCACAAAGTATTATGAAACTCCACCAGCAGCTTATAATTATGTTAAAGAGAAGTAAGTATATTCATTCCACAGTTTGCTGTAGCAGTCAGATGGCGATCCAGTATAAATAATTAAAGGTAAGAATCAGTCTTAATAATTTCAGGTAACGACTGAGGGTCACGGCGACAACACATTTTATGTTTCGTCGTAATAATCAGCAGGTAGTCTTGACAGAGCAGCAGTTAAAAGATTTTAAGAGACGCAGCGTTCAGTCAGCAAGCAAACGTACATCCAATATTAGACGGGAAGGTTTCATAGGAAGCTAAGCATCAAAGATGAGCATGGAGCCGTCAGAATAAGCGAAGTGATGAACCAATCGGGAGAGCGGACAAGCTTTCGGGGAGAATGAGATTTAATTTCCCAGCCGGTTATCCCGAGGAAAACTTTCCGCGGATTTCCGAAATCACGCCAGGCAACTAGTATAGTTCCTCTGAAAAGGGCCACAGCCAATCTTGTGCCATAATCTTGCCCAGTCTCGTTGTCAAAGAGATATTAAGAGTCTATTGCCCCGTTTATTTTCATTATTGTAGGAAGCCCATTTCGCCTAGGATTGGTAGAGTGGATTGGCATAGGTAGCACTGATTAATTGGATGGATATCATGGTCTCGACGTGAAGCTTTTCTAAATTATCTACCTCTACACTTATACTCCAAAAGCGACCTTTCGATGTGTTTTGGAGGCAATTCCGCTTCAAATATCTTATGACGCCTTTTCCAATTTCCATTAGCGACTGCACAAGATGTGTAGATGCAAGGAACTTTGGAATACAGTCGAATGTTGAGATTAACGAGCTGTTGCAAGATATGGATTAGAAGGACAATCCAGCAATGGGAAAGGTACTTTCTGGCGAAGCTTATTGGAGTTAACAGAAACTGGAAGGAGTGGAGAAAGGAATGGTGAATTACACAGCGTTTACAAACCTGAAAGTGGGGCAGATGAGGCTCTCGTACGTCCGGATGGTAACTGATGACGATTGAGCTCTCTCTTGCATGGACTTTGGTTACTCATTGTATGCTTACTCTACTTCGTCGTTTTATTTACGTGTACAGACTTTTTCTTTATAAAGAAGATAAAAGACGCGCCATGAAGAAATTAACCAAATTGGACTGAAATCGGACGAAGTGGTGTAGACGTACTGAAAAACAAATGACAACAATTTCAGAAAAATTGGATGATTTATTGAAGAGAAGAAACTTCACAGATTGAATGAGTCAGTAACGTTTTAGTCCACCTCTATACGTTATGCGTGCAATTATTCGGCTTGGCACTGATTGGCAGAGTTGTTGAATGTCCTCTTGAGGGATATCGTCAGATTCAGTCCAATTGGCGCGTTAGATCGTCAAAATCCCGAACTGGCTGGAGAACCTTCCCCGTAATACTCCATACATTCTCAATTGGGCAGAGATCTGGTGAGGTATCTGGCGAAGGAAGGGTTTGGCATGCACGAAGATAAGCAGCAGAAACTCTCGCCGTGAGGCGAAGGGCATTATCTTGCTGAAATATTAGCCCAGGTTGGCTCGCAATGTACGGCAACAGAATGGGGCGTAGGATGTCATCGACGTACCGCTGCGCTCTAGAGGTGTCACAGATGTCAAGAGAGCGATCCTGCTATGAAAAGGATTTGCATTACAGACTAAGACTGCTGGTTGTCGGGCCATATGGCGGGCGACAATCAGTTTGGTATCCCACCACTTTCTGGGACGTTTCCAGACACGCCTTCGCAATTTCCGCGGTTCATTTCGAAGCAGGATTCAACAATGAAGACAGTTCTACTCCAGTCGATGAGATTTCGCCCCAAATGTGCCAGGTACCACGGCAAAAGGGCTTTTTGGTGCACGGAGGTCATGGCAGTCGACGCAAATGATGCCGTGAGCTCACATACATTTATGTGAGCTGCCTGTTAATGGGCCTTGTGATAAATGAAGCACCAGTGGCACGTCGGATCGACGATAATGAATCCGGGGATCTGAGTGCCCCACTGACAATTGCTCTGGCCTCACTTTCTATCGTATCTCGATCTCGATAGTTTCCTTCTTGACGCTGTGTTTGGTCATGGTTAGCCTATTCCTGCCAACATCGTCGAATAGCAGCATCGCTCCTACTGAAATATCGAGTGATTCGCCAGTTACTCCAAGAGGTTTCTTTGAGTCCATCTACACGTCCTCTCTCTTAGACTCTTGACATCTGCCTTACTGTTCACGTGCCTGTCTGCGAGGGACAGTTAGTGTCCATCGGAGTACACGGAATGGAATTCTCAAAGACCATATGTCGTTGTAGCAACACTTCTGCTGTTTACTCTCCCTGCCAGCTGCGCAGTGAAACTGCACTGCAGCGTCACACACTGATCCATCGGCAGCCAAAGTTCACCATTTTTCATTTTTCATCGATACCTGCATGAGTACTAATGTGTGATCAGTTTGCATAACTCCTTCGTGATGTGTATTTTTTTCTTTTTTTGTCGTAGAGTATATTATAATTGATTTCCAGCACAACAAGTACGTTTAACTAAGCATGGATGGTCACTCGTGTTGAATAAATGTGGGTCTAATCACAAAGCGCATGCAACAGGTTAAATTCAGGTCTAAGTTCTTTGTTTATTTTCGCATTCGCCCCAAGGAAAGGCAACTCAATGTGATCTTCGCAGATAGCTCTGGGAAAGATGGTCCACTACGGTATTCTGTCGCCTTACTCGACGGCACGAACCTTAAGTGCGACCACGCGATTGGCACTTCGGATGCAAGAGTAGAAACGTCTTTTTCAAATTTTCAGGTGTTAAACTGGATGAAGAATTTTAGGCCGAAGGATCAAGTGCTACTCTCTGGCTTCCGGTGGCTATCTGATTTGGTGAAGACTGCCAGTCTCGCTAGCGGGATGAAAGCAGAGCTCAACATCTGCAGCATCGTCGACAGGACTGACTGCGGACGTTTGGTACATAGCTGAGTGGAGGGTCTGAATCAGAGGCTGAGACGGTTCTGCGACCGTGTGGGCTGCAGATTCCTCGACTTGCGCCATAGGGTGGTGGGGTTTCGGGTTCCGCTGGATAGGTCAGGAGTCCACTACACGCAGCAAACGGCTACACGGGTAGCAGGGGCTGTGTGTAGTGGACTGGGCGTTTTTTTTAGGTTAGATGGCCTCGGGCAAGTACAGAAAGGGCAACAGCTTCAAAGGGTGCGGGGCAAAATCAGGAGATGCGGGGAACAAGCAGCAATCGGTATTGTAATTGTAAACTGTCGAAGCTGCATTGGTAAAGTATCGGAACTTCAAGCGCTGATAGAAAGCACAGAAGCTGATATCGTTATAGGTACAGAAAGCTGGCTGAAGCCAGAAATAAATTCAGCCGAAATTTTTACAAAGGCACAGACGGTGTTTAGAAAGGATAGATTGCATGCAACCGGTAGTGGCGTGTTTGTTGCTGTTAGTACTAGATTATCCTGTAGTGAAGTAGAAGTGGATAGTTCCTGCGAAATATTATGGGTGGAGGTTACACTCAACAACCGAGCTAGGGTAATAATTAGCTCCTTTTACCGACCTCCCGACTCAGCAGCATTAGGGGCAGAACAGCTGCGAGAAAATTCGGAATACATTTCAAATATACTTTCTCAGCATATTATAGTCTTAGGTGGAGATTTCAATTTACCAGCTATAGACTGGGATACTCAGACGTTTAGGACGGGTGGTAGGGACAGAGCATTGAATGACATTATACTGAGTGTACTATCCGAAAATTACCTCGAGCAATTAAACAGAGAGCCGACTCGTGGAGATAACATCTTGGACCTACTAATAACAAACAGACCCGAACTTTTCGACTCTGTAAGTGCAGAACAGGGAATCAGTGATCATAAGGCCGTTGCAGCATCTCTGAATATGGAAGTTAATAGGAATATAAAAAAAGGGAGGAAGGTTTATCTGTTTAGCAAGAGTAATAGAAGGCAGATTTCAGACTACCTAACAGATCAAAACGAAAATTTCTGTTCCGACACTGACAATGTTGAGTGTTTATGGAAAAAGTTTAAGGCAACTGTAAAATGCGTTTTAGACAGGTACGTGCCGAGTAAAACTGTGAGGGACGGGAAAAACGCACCGTGGTTCAACAACAAAGTTAGGAAACTACTGCGGAGGCAAATAGAGCTTCACTCCAAGTTTAAACGCAGCCAAAACCTCTCAGACAAACAGAACCTAAACGATGTCAAAGTTAGCGTAAGGAGGGCTATGCGTGAAGCGTTCAGTGAATTCGAAAGTAAAATTCTATGTACCGACTTGACAGAAAATCCTAGGAAGTTCTGGTCTTACGTTAAACCAGTAAGTGGCTCGAAGCAGCATATCCAGACACTCCGGGATGATGATGGCTTTGAAACAGAGGATGACACGCGTAAAGCTGAAATACTAAACACCTTTTTCCAAAGCTGTTTCACAGAGGAAGACCGCACTGCAGTTCCTTCTCTAAATCCTAGCACAAATGAAAAAATGGCTGACATCGAAATAAGTGTCCAAGGAATAGAAAAGTAACTGAAATCACTCAACAGAGGAAAGTCCACTGGACCTGACGGAATACCAATTCGATTCTACACAGAGTACGCGAAAGAACTTGCCCGCCTTCTAACAGCCGTGTGTCGCAAGTCTCTAGAGGAACGGAAGGTTCAAATGATTGGAAAAGAGCACAGGTAGTCCCAGTCTTCAAAAAGGTTCGTCGAGCAGATGCGCAAAACTATAGACCTATAGCTCTGACGTCGATCTGTTATAGAATTTTAGAACATGTTTTTTGCTCGAGTATCATGTCGTTTTTGGAAACCCAGAATCTACTATGTAGGAATCAACATGGATTCCGGAAACAGTGATCGTGTGAGACCCAACTTGCTTTATTTGTTCATGAGACCCAGAAATTATTAGATACAGGATCCCCGGTAGATGCTATTTTCCTAGACTTCCGGAAGGCGTTCGATATAGTTCCGCATTGTCGCCTGATAAACAAAGTAAGAGCCTACAGAATATCAGACCAGCTGTGTGGCTGGATTGAAGAGTTTTTAGCAAACAGAACACAGCATGTTGTTATCAATGGAGAGACGTCTACAGAGGTTAAAGTAACCTCTGGCGTGCCACAGGCGAGTGTTATGGGACCATTGCTTATCACAATATATACACTCCTGGAAATTGAAATAAGAACACCGTGAATTCTTTGTCCCAGGAAGGGGAAACTTTATTGTCACATTCCTGGGGTCAGATACATCACATGATCACACTGACAGAATCACAGGCACATAGACACAGGCAACAGAGCATGCACAATGTCGGCACTAGTACAGTGTATATCCACCTTTCGCAGCAATGCAGGCTGCTATTCTCCCATGGAGACGATCGTAGAGATGCTGGATGTAGTCCTGTGGAACGGCTTGCCATGCCATTTCCACCTGGCGCCTCAGTTGGACCAGTGTTCGTGCTGGACGTGCAGACCGCGTGAGACGATGCTTCATCCAGTCCCAAACATGCTCAGTGGATGACAGATCCGGAGATCTTGATGGCCAGGGTAGTTGACTTACACCTTCTAGAGCACGTTGGGTGGCACGGGATACATGCGGACGAGCATTGTCCTGTTGGAATAGCAAGTTCCCTTGCCGGTCTAGGAATGGTAGAACGATGGGTTCAATGACGGTTTGGTTGTAGCGTGCACTATTCAGTGTCCCCTCGACGATCACCAGGGGTGTACGGCCAGTGTAGGAGATCGCTCCCCACACCATGATGCCGGGTGTTGGCCCTGTGTGCCTCGGTCGTATGCAGTCCTGATTGTGGCGCTCACCTGCACGGCGCCAAACACGCATACGACCATCATTGGCACCAAGGCAGAAGCGACTCTCATCGCTGAAGACTACACGTCTCCATTCGTCCCTCCATTCACGCTTGTCGCGACACCACTGGAGGCGGGCTGCACGAATGGTCCTCGCCGATACCCCAGGAGTAACAGTGTCCCTAATTTGCTGGGAAGTGGCGGTGCGGTCCCCTACCGCACTGCGTAGGATCCTACGGTCTTGGCGTGCATCCGTGCGTCGCTGCGGTCCGGTCCCAGGTCGACGGGCACGTGCACCTTCCGCCGACCACTGGCGACAACATCGATGTACTGTGGAGACCTCACGCCCCACGTGTTGAGCAATTCGGCGGTACGTCCACCCGGCCTCCCGCATGCCCACTATACGCCCTCGCTCAAAGTCCGTCAACTGCACATACGGTTCACGTCCACGCTGTCGCGGCATGCTACCAGTGTTAAAGACTGCGATGGAGCTCCGTATGCCACGGCAAACTGGCTGTCACTGACGGCGGCGGTGCACAAATGCTGCGCAGCTAGCGCCATTCGACGGCCAACACCGCGGTTCCTGGTGTGTCCGCTGTGCCGTGCGTGTGATCATTGCTTGTACAGCCCTCTCGCAGTGTCCGGAGCAAGTATGGTGTGTCTGACACACTGGTGTCAATGTGTTCTTTTTTCAATTTCCAGGAGTGTATAAATGAACTAGTAGATAGTGTCGGAAGTTCCATGAGGCTTTTCGCGGATGATGCTGTAGTATACAGAGAAGTTGCAGAATTAGAAAATTGTAGCGAAATGCAGGAAGATCTGCAGCGGATAGGCACTTGGTGCAGGGAGTGGCAACTGACCCTTAACATAGATAAATCTAATGTATTGACAATACATAGCAAGAAGTATCCTTTAGTGTATGATTATATGATAGCGGAACAAACACTGGTAGCAGTTACTTCTGTAAAATATCTGGGAGTATGAGTGCGGAGCGATTTGAAGTGGAACGATCACATAAAATTAATTGTTGGTAAGGCGGGTACCAGCTTGAGATTCATTGGGAGAGTCCTTAGAAAATGTAGCCCATCAACAAAGGAGGTGGCTTACAAGTTCGACCTATACTTGAGTATTGCTCATCAGTGTGGGATCCGTACCAGATCGGGTTGACGGAGGAGATAGAGAAGATCTAAAGAAGAGCGGCGCCTTTCGTCACAGGGTTATTTGGTAACCGTGATAGCGTTACGGAGATGTTTAGCAAACTCAAGTGGCAGACTCTGCAAGAGAGGTGCTCTGCATCGCGATGTAGCTTGCTCGCCAGGTTTCGAGAGGGTGCATTTCTGGATGAGGTATCGAATATACTGCTTCCCCCTACTTATACCTCCCGTGGAGATCACGAATGTAAAATTAGAGAGAATCGAGCGCGCACGGAGGCTTTCCGGCAGTCGTTCTTCCCGCGAACCATACGCGACTGGAACAGAAAAGGGAGGTATTGACAGTGGCACGTAAAGTGCCCTCCGCCACACACCGTTGGGTGGCTTGCGGAGTATGAATGTAGATGTAGATGTAGAACCTCGCCAAGTAAAATCAATGTTAGGTTGTATTCGTAAAGATAAGATTGAGGCACTTAACTCTGTCGTTGACGTAACTTCCGAAAATTCTTCTCTCATTAAGGCAAAAAAAAAAAAAAAAAAAAATAGAAAACCAACAGGACCATTTGTTGCTTCTTTGCTGTACTACTCCGTCACTAAGGTAAATATTCCAATTGATAAGCTGAGCAGACTCTTAAAACTTTAATTAACTATGATATCTGATTTTCCGTGATCCGATTTTGATCAAATAAAACTGATGTGTCGTCCGACGCTATGCGCAGGTTACGCATGAAAACCTCATGAAATTCCCCTAGTAGCTTTGGAGGTTATCTTGTCCAAACAGACAGACCATTTTACAGTTTTATTATTGACATTAATTAACTAATATTAATAAAATGGTATAGAATTTTATAGGCTGATAAAAATTTACGTATTACTTCTCCAAGGGTCCAAAGTGAGTTGATGATATGAGCCACTTTGCTTCAAGTGGCCGTTTACATTATATTCCTTTTTTGGACTCACTTTGTATAGTATAATCTGGGAAAATATTACAAAGACCCACCTGTGGAAGCTTCTGTGGAGGCTTTATGTGCACCCCTCCGATTTCAATGAGGTTAGGCGACAGGGGACGCGGGAAAGACATGCTGACATGAGTGTTTGAAAGTAGGACGGAGGTGTTCTTCTCCGTGTCCGATACGCTTGGCAGCGCCGTGCTGTTCAGGTACTGCCGCGAAACGGCTTCCAATCTCGGTTTGTAGTACAACTCGCGAGTGACTTTTGACAGAGTCGCAAACGCCGCGTTGTGGAGTCGTTCCAAGAATGACATCCTGTCCGTGTACCAGAGGAATGTGTCCGGAACGGAAGCGCACGGACTGGGGCTGCCGACGATATCCGCCATCCAAGAGGTCGGCGATATGGTCGCCACTCCGATGACTGGTATCCGCAGGCTGTGAGCCAGCGGCAGGAAGCACTCGCTGAAGAACTCTTCGATGATCATGACGTCGAACTTGTGCTCAGCGAGGAACAGTCGCCGGACGCTCTCTGTGTGGAGAAAAATTTCAAACGAACTCACTCCGAAACGGAAGAGAGTCATGATCAGTCCAAATGCGCCACGTTCACCGAGTGAGAACATGTTATCTGTAAAACAAAAGAGGTATTCGTATTTAGTCACAGCGAAGCTGTTTCTCTCTTCCAAACAAATTATATCTAATGAAATGAATGTGGCAAGTAACAAACGGCTGCCTAATCGTTATTAGAACTCAGATCCATATAATATTTGACCTGCGTAGAGTTGGTACACACTACTTCTGAAAGTACCTCTCTCAGCATTAAAAGATCTACTGGAAAACCTCTCCCTACAACTGATCAACTGATTCTGACTAAAAGATGTTTGGACAATATAGTTGTGGAGTAACAGCGATTGATATAAAATCAATTTAGTGCTTAGTACTTATTTAATGCTGGCCGGTTTCAGCCCATCGGAGGGACCATATTCAGGGCCAGCATACTGTCAAATAACAATATATATCTTAAACAAAACTAATGAAAACCATCTTATAAGATTGGATTACGTAAATATAATGTTTTATCCGCTGGTTAACTGCTGGTGGTGTCAGGTCTTCCAAGATGTGGCAGTAGACTGTAAAGAATTTACCTTATGCCTGAGCATGTGAGCGTAAACAACGCCACCAGCGGTGAGCAATGGTAGACGTCTACACTTAAAAATTGAAAGAAACCATGACCATTCTTTAAAAAAAACATTGTTATACAAACAAACATAAAAATATGTGAAAAGCTTTTTAAGTCAAACTTATGAAAGAACGTTAGTAAGTTATTTTCATTGTAAAATACTATGGGGGAAGGAAAAAATTTCCTGTCTGTAAACTATTTACTTTGTGCTTATGTATATCCTATTTCTATTATTTAATAACGTAGCAAGTTTAAGTGTGTCTATCTGTAATATTATATACAGAGCCGTCTAGTCCAGGTACTATGGACGCCGTTGCCATCATAGCGGCCCAAAATGGCTGTCGTCTCTGCTACGATGTTGTTTTTGTTGTGGTCTTCAGTCCTGAGACTGGTTTGATGCAGCTCTCCATGCTACTCTATCCTGTGCAAGCTGCTTCATCTCCCAGTACTTACTGCAACCTACATCCATCTGAACCTGCTTAGTGTATTCATCTCTTGGTCTCCCTCTACGATTTTTACCCTCCACGCTGCTCTCCAATACTAAATTGGTGATCCCTTGATGCCTCAGAACATGTCCTACCAACCGATCCCTTCTTCTGGTCAACTTGTGCCACAAACTTCTCTTCTCCCCAATCCTATTCAATACTTACTCATTAGTTATGTGATCTACCCATTTAATCTCCAGCATTCTTCTGTAGCACCACATTTCGAAAGCTTCTATTCTCTTCTTGTCCAAACTATTTATCGTCCATGTTTCACTTCCATACATGGCTACACTCCAATACAAATACTTTCAGAAATGACTTCCTGACACTTAAATCTATATTTGATGTTAACAAATTTTTCTTCTTCAGAAACGCTTTCCTTGCCATTGCCAGTCTACATTTTATATCCTCATCAGTTATTTTGCTCCCGAAATAGCAAAACTCCTTTACTACTTTAAGCGTCTCATTTCCTAATCTAATCCTTTCAGCATCACCCGACCTAATTCGACTACATACCACTACCCTCGTTTTGCTTTTGTTGATATTCATTTTATATCCTCCTTTCAAGACACTATCCATTCCATTCAACTGCTCTTCCTAGTCCTTTGCTGTCTCTGACAGAATTACGATGTCATCGGCGAACCTCAAAGTTTTTATTTCTTCTCCATGGATTTTAATACCTACTCCGAATTTTTCTTTTGTTTCCTTTACTGCTTGCTCAATATACAGATTGAATAACATCGGGGAGAGACTACAACCCTGTCTCACTCCCTTCCCAACCACTGCTTCCCTTTCATGTCCCTCGGCTCTTATAACTGCCATCTGATTTATGTACAAATTGTAAATAGCCTTTCGCTTCCTGTATTTTACCCCTGCCACCTTCAGAAATTGAAAGAGAGTATTCCAGTCAACATTGTCAAAAGCTTTCTCTAAGTGTGCAAATGCTAGAAACGTAGGTTTGCCCTTCCTTAATCTAGCTTCTAATATAAGTCGTAGGGTCAGTATTGCCTCACGTGTTCCAACATTTCTACAGAAGCCAAACTGATCTTCCCCGAGGTCGGCTTCTACTAGTTTTTCCATTCGTCTGTATAGAATTCGTGTTAGTATTTTGCAGCTGTGACTTATTAAACTGGTAGTTCGGTTATTTTCACATCTGTCACGTTTGTCTGGCCTCACAATAGTAAAATGAAAAATGTGAGTATGTTTCATCAAAATATTGGGGGATTGAAGAATAAAATTGATGAGCTTCTGCTTTGTTTAGAAGATATAGAAACTGAGAATGTAATAGATGTGTTATGCCTGTCTGAGCATCACATTGTCACTGATATGCAAAAGGTTAGCATCAATGGGTACAAATTAGCTGCACATGTAAGTAGAGATAATATGATGAGAGGAGGAGTTGCCATATATGTCAAAAGCTTCCACAGCGCAAAACATTTAGAAACTAAAAAATTTTGTGTAGAGCAACATATGGAAGCATGTGCCACTGAACTAAAACTAAATGATGGCACTTTCATAATTTTAACAGTGTATAGGTCCCCCTCAGTGAATTTCCAGCTATTTCTAGAAAACTTGGATGCTTTGTTGTGCTATCTGTCAGACAGGGGGAAGCAAATTATCATTTGTGGGGATTTCAATGTTGATTCCCTGAAAGAGTGTGATAGCAAGAATGACCTTGTAGTATTACTCAATTCTTTCAATTTGAGCTCCGTCATTGATATTCCTACTCGGATAACAAGGAACAGCAGGACATTGATAGATAACTTTTTTATAGACCAAGATAAGTTTAAGGACATAAATGCTTATCCTGTTGAGAATGGTCTTTCAGATCATGGTGCACAGCTAGTTACAGTACATGGCATAGCTCCATCCAGTATATCAAATCAGAATTTCAAAGCAGTGCGTTCAATTAACAATATAAATACTGCAAACTTTAGGGAAAGACTAAAGGAGCTAGACTGGGATGAAGTGTATATTGGAACCCGATGCAAACCTGAAATATAACTTATTTCACGATAAATTTTTAAGGGTATTTGAAAATTGTTTTCCCAAGAAAACAGTGAAACATAATTCCAAGAAAACATAAAAAAACCTTGGCTAACTAAAGGAATAAGAATATCTTGCAACCGTAAAAGAGAACTGTATCTAACAGATATAGGGAGTACTGACCCCGAAATTGTTCAATATTATAAAAACTTTTGTGCGGTACTAAGAAAAGCTATTAAAAAGTCCAGAAGCATGTGTATCATGTCTGAGATCAGTAACTCTGATAATAAAATCAAAGCAATTTGGAATATTATTGAAAGGGAAACAGGGCAACCAAGAGCACAGGAAGACTTTACTGCCATAAAACTGAATGACAAGTGTACTAACAAACAATCTGAAATTGGAAATATTTTCAATAATCATTTTTTAAATGTTGTGGAGAAAGTATGATCTAGATCTTCACTAGAAGAGGCAAGGCTTCTAATAGAAGAGGCCATATGTGTGCAGTTTGAAACAACTGTATTTCCACGAACCTCTCCCTCTGAAATCAGTAAAATAATAAACTCACAGAAAAGTAAAAGCTCTTACGGAATTGATGGCATTTCCAGCAAGATACTTAAAGCTTGTTCCCCACAGATAAGTAGGATTCTCAGCCACATATGTAATACCTCTTTGGAGCAGGGTGTTTTCCCCGATAGATTGAAATATGCCATTGTAAAACCATTGCATAAAAAGGGGGATACGTCGGATGTCAACAACTATCGCCCAATCTCTCTTCTGACAGCTCTATAAAAAAATTTTGAGAAAGTAATGTATTAAAGAGTAGCCTCCCATATATTTAAAAATAAAGTACTAACAAAATGTCAATTTGGTTTTCAGAAAGTCTTTTCAACAGAAAATGCTATATACTCTTTCACTGATCAAATATTAAATGCTCTAAATAACCGGACATCACCCATTGGTATTTTTTGTGATCTCTCAAAGGCCTTTGACTGTGTAAATCATGGAATTCTTTTAGATAAGCTAAATCATTATGGTTTGAGGGGGGCAGTGCACAAATGGTTTAATTTATACTTAACTGGAAGAATGCAGAAAGTTGAAATAAGTGGTTCATGTAATGGGGCTATCAAGCATGGGGTCCCACAGGGTTCAGTCTTAGGTCCTTTACTGTTCTTGATATACATTAATGACTTACCATTCCGTATTGATGAGGATGCAAAGTTAGTTCTTTTTGCTGATGATACATTTATAGTAATAACATCCAAAAACCAAGAACTAAGTGATGTAATTGTAAATGATGTTTTTCACAAAATTATTAAGTGGTTCTCAGCAAACGGACTCTCTTTAAATTTCGATAAAACACAGTATATACAGTTCCGTACAGTAAATGGCACAACTCCAGTAATAAATATAGACTTTGAACAGAAGTCTGTAGCTAAGGTAGAATTTCCAAAATTTTTAGGTGTGTCCTTTGATGAGAGGTGAAACTGGAAGCAACACATTGATGGTCTGCTGAAACGTCTGAGTTCGGCTACGTATGCTATTAGGGTTATTGCAAATTTTGGTGATAAGAATTTCAGTAAATTAGCTTACTATGCCTACTTTCATTCACTGCTTTCGTATGGTATCATATTCTCGGGTAATTCATCGTTGAGTAGAAAAGTATTCATTGCTCAAAAACGTGTAATCAGAATAATTACTGGAGCCCACCCATGGTCATCTTGCAGACATCTATTTAAGGATCTAGGGATCCTCAGAGTAACCTCACAGTATATATATTCACTTATGAAATTTGTTGTTAATAATCCAGCCCAGTTCAAAAGTAATAGCAGTGTGCATAGCTATAACACCAGGAGAAAGGATGATCTTCACTATGCAGGGTTAAATCTGACTTTGGCACAGAAGGGGGTAAATTATGCTGCCACAAAAGTGTTTGGTCACCTACCAAACAGCATCAAAAGCCTGACAGATAGTCAACCAACATTTAAAAATAAATTAAAAGAATTTCTAGATGACAACTACTTCTACTCATTGGCTGAATTTTTAGATATAAATTAAGGGAGGGAAAGAAACTAACTTGATCATTAGTGTCACGCAATATTTTGTGTAATGTAATATCTTGTACAGACATCTTTCATTAACCTGACACGTTCCACATCATTATGAAGTGTCGTATTCATGATCTATGGAACAAGTATTAATCTAATCGAATCTAATCTAATCTCAACAGATACCCCTCCTTTCTGGTTGCACCTACGGTACGGCTATCTGTATCGCTGAGGCACGCAAGCCTCTCCACCAACGGCAAGGTCCATGGTTCATGGGGGAAGGCTACGATGTTATCTGACTAAAAGGTTCATGGTTCTCACTTTGAACTTTATAATATAAATGTTGTTGTTGTTGTTGTCTTCAGTCCTGAGACTGGTTTGATGCAGCTCTCCATGCTACTCTATCCTGTGCAAGCTGCTTCATCTCCCAGTACCTACTGCAACCTACATCCTTCTGAATCTGCTTAGTGTACTCATCTCTCGGTCTCCCTCTACGATTTTTACCCTCCACGCTGCCCTCCAATGCTAAATTTGTGATCCCTTGATGCCTCAAAACATGTCCTACCAACCGATCCCTTCTTCTAGTCAAGTTGTGCCACAAACTTCTCTTCTCCCCAATCCTATTCAATACCTCCTCATTAGTTACGTGATCTATCCACCTTATCTTCAGTATTCTTCTGTAGCACCACATTTCGAAAGCTTCTATTCTCTTCTTGTCCAAACTAGTTATCGTCCATGTTTCACTTCCATACATGGCTACACTCCAAACAAATACTTTCAGAAACGACTTCCTGATACATAAATCTATATTCGATGTTAACAAATTTCTCTTCTTCAGAAACGCTTTCCTTGCCATTCCCAGTCTACATTTTATATCCTCTCTACTTCGACCATCATCAGTTATTTTACTTCCTAAATAGCAAAACTCCTTTACTACTTTAAGTGTCTCATTTCCTAATCTAATTCCCTCAGCATCACCCGATTTAATTTGACTAAATTCCATTATCCTCGTTTTGCTTTTGTTGATGTTCATCTTATATCCTCCTTTCAAGACACTGTCCATTCCGTTCAACTGCTCTTCCAAGTCCTTTGCCGTCTCTGACACAATTACAATGTCATCGGCGAACCTCAAAGTTTTTACTTCGTCTCCCTGAATTTTAATACCTACTCCAAATTTTTCTTTTGTTTCCTTTACTGCTTGCTCAATATACAGATTGAATAACATCGGGGAGAGGCTACAACCCTGTCTCACTCCTTTCCCAACCACTGCTTCCCTTTCATGCCCCTCGACTCTTATGACTGCCATCTGGTTTCTGTACAAATTATAAATAGCCTTTCACTCCCTGTATTTTACCCCTGCCACCTTTAGAATTTGAAAAAGAGTATTCCAGTCAACATTGTCAAAAGCTTTCTCTAAGTCTACAAATGCTAGAAACGTAGGTTTGCCTTTTCTTAATCTTTCTTCTAAGATAAGTCGTAAGGTCAGTATTGCCTCACGTTTTCCAACATTTCGACGGAATCCAAACTGATCCTCCCTGAGGTCTGCATCAACCAGTTTTTCCATTCGTCTGTAAAGAATTCGCGTTAGTATTTTGCAGCCGTGGCTTATTAAACTGATAGTTCGGTAATTTTCACATCTGTCAGCACCTGCTTTCTTTGGGATTGGAATTATTATATTCTTCTTGAAGTCTGAGGGTATTTCGCCTGTCTCATACATCTTGCTCACCAGCTGGTAGAGTTTTCTCAGGACTGGTTGTCCCAAGGCCGTCAGTAGTTCTAATGGAATGTTGTCTACTCCGGGGGCCTTGTTTCGACTCAGGTCTTTCAGTGCTCTGTCAAACTCTTCACGCAGTATCGTATCTCCCATTTCGTCTTCATCTACATCCTCCTCCATTTCCATAATATTGTCCTCAAGTACATCGCCCTTGTATAAACCTTCTATATACTCCTTCCACCTTTCTGCCTTCCCTTCTTTGCTTAGAACTGGGCTGCCATCTGAGCTCTTGATATTCATACACTTGGTTCTCTTCTCTCCTGTAGGCAGTATCTATCTTACCCCTAGTGAGATAAGCTTCTACATCCTTACATTTGTCCTCTAGATAATATAAATATGTAGATCAATATTGAGTGAACACAGAATGATGGTGGGAAAACAGGGCTTGATATCGAGTTTTTCATTCTTAACTCATCCAGCGTGGGGTTGGAAACTGTTCAATATGGTGATGATGATGTATACAGAGTTCCGTTGTTACATACAAATCACTGTTATCTACCAAATAAAATATTGGCTACAATTTTTGTTTTCTTTTTGTGCCTATCACTTTGACATGATACTTGCACAATCAATTGTCACTGTGTGACTCAAGTTCCCGCTATTAATTTCGTTTTTAGGCATTATACTTAGCCGTTATTGGCTGTCAAAACGTCCTTTTAGTCGCACTGAAATAAAAGGTTTACTGACGGATAGCTTCCGTCGCAAGGTAGTACCACCAAACGTCTAACGAAAGCACTAAACTTATTGCTTTTACTTAAAAAAAGTTAATAGTAAATGAAGTGTTTTAATCGAACAGAATGTCCAAATACCTCATGTCAGACAGATTGTTAGTTACATATGATCGCATTTTACTTAACATGAATGAACTCAAAAATTGGTGAGGAAAAATCATGTATTTTTCAAACGTGTTCCGTAGACAATCTTCATCCAAAGACCAAATTGATTCGATCCAGTTGTGTAACAACATTACATTCAATATTTATTTTGTGAAAGCGGTACTAAAAAGTGTCAGAGCTAAATCAGTGACGATGGATCGTCTGCCGTACCTGGATGTCTCACTCGACAAGAGTATTGTCTGCGTTAGTAGGGTCACGGGCTCGAAACCTAATCTCGAACACATTTCAAATTTTCCAAATACTTTCAAAACAGCTCACGCTTGGTCAGTACCAAAACTACTCCACAACCTTATTAATAAATCATTATTCCGTTGCCGCGCGGTGTAGCCGTGTGGCCTAGGGCGCCTGGCCACGGTTCGCGCCCCTGCCGCCATCGGGGCTTCGAGTCGTCCCTCGGACATGGATGTGGTGTTGTCCTTAGTGTAAGTTAGTATAAGTTGGATAAAGTAGTTTGTAAGCCTAGAGACCGATGACCTCAGCAGTTTGGTGGCATAGGAACTTACCACAAATTTCCAAATTTCGAGTATTCGGATGAGGAAACCCAATAGATTCAAGTTTTTAACACTACATGAAAGTATGGACACAATTAAAACTAATACCAATGATATCAGATGTAAGTAGTAATCTTTTCTTTGTCTCTGTACAATGACATGTCATTGTAATGTTTTTCTTGTACTTGAGACGGCCAGCCAGCTATGAGAACAGACAAGTGCACTGAAGGGGATTTCGGCAGCTGGACAAAAACAACGTTTCTGCTGAACTCCAGGAGTCGGGCAGGTGTGGGCCGGGAACAGAGAGCGATTATTTAGCAGGCTCGCAAACACCAGGTGGTTTCTGAGGGGGAGATAGGCTAATTGACTGCACAGGACGTTGGAAACTTTCAGAAAGTGAGAGCTTAAAGAGTGCTCTTCGGAAAAGGTAACATCTGCAACGGCAGGAGGAAAATACGAGACACTAAGCGTGGGAGATGGATGTTGCGGATTGAAGGAGGTCACAGGTGTAGATGATCAAATTTTATAAGGAAGCCTACGATTGGTTCATAATAATTATTTTGGTAGCAAGGATGAGAACTCAAAAGTGCATACAAGCAAACGTTTTGACTGGAGTAAACGCAAAAACACACATATAGTGAGACAGGTTTTCTGTCTTCTGCTCTTCTCAAAGACAGAATTGAACATGGTTGGTCAACCACGGCAGTTTAGTTTGGAGTAGGGAAATTGTTGGAATTGTAAACAAATATCCATTGGTCGGGCCTCGGTATGTATACTGAGATTGGCTGCCGAGATCCTGGCTTGGCAGACCGAGCTCGATCTAGTGAAGGACAGGAGAACATGCTAGGGCATGAAAGAGTATGATTCTTTTTCGTGAGGTGCCAGGGAGACGTGAGAGATGTCTTCACTTTAGAGCTTATGACAGGACAGATACTGTAGCTAAACTTAGTATTCTCAGTCACTACTTCGGCTCCCTTCTGCACCTGAGTATCGGCAGAGTGGTAAGCACGTTGTGATGAGGGGAAAACGAAGTTACCTGTTTCAAGCCAAAGCTTCATCCTTCTGAGCTACTTCATAGCCAGCCAGCTGCACTCAATATGAGCTTAGGCCAGAAAACTGGTGTTTTCTCGTCCTTTTATGGATCTTTCCTATGGGCTGGATGTTGGATACAGTACATCGTCTGTATCAAATGAAGCAGAAAAAACACAATAGGTACGCTACACTGTGCTGAACATTTGCTATTTACAGTTATATTATTCTATACGTTTGGCGTTCAGGGTTATATTCACAGAAATTATACGTACGCGTACGAGCAACTTTTACTTTGGAGAAAGTGTTCAAAGCGACCAACTTGCATTTGCGAACACTTCGCCGCTCGCTGGATCATACTCTGCAGGGCAGTGGCACGCACAACAGTTATTTGGTCGTGCACATCCATTGTTGAAGGACTATTCATTTGCTCCTTTAAGCGTCCCCAGAAACAAAATATTAGTACATTAACGTGCGGGAAAGGTGGAAGCCACTACATTGGACCTCCACGACCAACCCATTTCCCTGGAAACACTTTATTTAACTTGTTACGCGCATTCATTCCAAAGTGTGGCGGCGCATCATCACCCTGAGACCACAGCTCTCGCTGAACGCCAAGTGGAACGTTTTATATTGCATCAGGTAAAATACTGGAAAGAAATGTGCGATGCAGGGGTAGATTCGACTTGTCTGACGATAGATAAAGGCCCAAAGCACCACTCCCACGGTTCTAGCCTGTAGACCTATGCCAAAGTGTGCTTGAAAGCCACGTTCACGGGTGAAATGGGGGTTGTTTTACCATCAATAGTGGCTGTTGAGGAGGTTGAAAATACCTTGACCAGTCAAGCTAGATTCGTCAGTCCATTTATAAAACGTTCGTTATCTTCAGCTTGGTGCAAAAGCCATTCACAAAACTATACTTATCAAATTCGGTCCTGTTGCCCTTGGTGTTGAGCTAATGTGCAATGGTATGGACGCAGTTTTTCATTTCACAATACTTAAACAAACACTCTTTGAGATATTTGGACTTGCCTGGCGATGTCACCGGTTTGTGGAGTACGTCTAGTGCTTGGAGGATATCCGTCCATTACTTGTGGACGAAGACTGATGGTTTCCCGAAAACGTTGCTCCAGGCAACGAAAAATTTCCTCACTGGGATGGAGCCTTTGAGGGTACCGTGAAGAATACGCAAGAGCAGCAACAGCAGCTTGGTTATCGGATGCACTCAACACCTGTTTGTGAACTCCATCGGGAAGTCGCCGTACATGAACTGAAAGGACCGGTAATGGTTGTGGGCTGCGCTATTAGTAAGACACATGCATGCAATTTATTGGATCCCACTGCCACGTGGTACGGCATTGTCGTGTGACAAAATGATGTCCAGCTTATAAACGGCGAGATCTAGGGAACGGATGTCTAAAAAATAAAAAAATAAACCTGACAAAGTTTGCGGACCATAGCTCCAAGGTTAGTGTGGGTTTGATGTCCAACCAATCTTCTCATTGAGCTACCACGGCTCGTACAGTTAAGTGGAGTGATGTGCGTTCCTCTGTACATTCCGATGCACTGTATTGTCAGCTGGTCGTTTTCATACAAGCGTTTTCAAAATTCACCAGATCTGGTTTTCGTCGGTAAGCTTTCGTCTTGAATCTGGATGAGAAGTCGCATACTGACGTCCACATGCTGTATTTTTTTTTTTTTTTACCCTGTGTATACACACATCATAAAAGTTTTACATCACCTCGGTTCCGAGAGTTCCGTAACCTGTACAGAACATTGGAATAGAGATCAACATAAACATCATATATTGCTCATGAAAACCACACATTGCATGTTGTACCACCATACAGCGAGATCTTCAGCAGGGAACCTCCACTTTGCTGCAATCGGTGGACAGTGTTTGCCTCCAATCACGTCTCCGACAACTGTGTGGTGGAAGGCATATGCGACACTCGTCGGTGAAGAGAACGTGATGCCAATCCTGAGCGGTTAATTCGGCATGTCGTTGGGCATACCTGTACCGCGCTGCATGGTGTCGTAGACGTCGGGAGTGAAGATGCGCATCATGCAGCCTATTGCGCACACTTTGAGTCGTAACGCGATGACCTGCGACTGCATGAAAAGCATTATTCAACATGGTGGCGTTGCTGTCATGGTTCCTCGCAGCCATAATCCGTAGGTAGTGGTCATCCACGGCAGTAGTCGCTCTTTGGGGGATAGAGCGAGACATGCCACCGACAGTTCCTGTCTCTTTGTATCTCCTCCATGTCCGAACAACATCGCTTTGGTTCAGTCCGAGACGTCTCGACACGTCCCTCGTTGAGAGCCCTTCCTGGCAACAATGCGGACGCGAACGAACCGAGATATTGAGCGTCTAGGCATGGTTGAACTACAGACAACACGAGCCGTGTACCTTCTTCCTGGTGGAATGACTGGAAGGGATCGGCTGTCAGACCCCCTCCGTCTAATTGGCGCTGCTCATGCATGGTTGTTCACATCTTTGGGCAGATTTAGTGACATCTCTCAACAGTCAAATGAACTGTGTCTGTTATACAATATCCATAGTCAACGTTTATCTTCTGGAGTTCTGGCAGCCGGGGTGATGGGAATTTTTTTGATGTTTGTTTTTTCCTGTTATGTAAAGTTACGTTACAACTTTTTTCATTTTTTCCTTTTTTGTCTTCTCTTAGTTTGCTTACTACCTTTGAATTTTTTTTCCCTTTTTGATAGCTTTCATTCTGCGTAAAGTGTGTGTCATTACGAAACATACACTCCTGGAAATTGAAATAAGAACACCGTGAATTCATTGTCCCAGGAAGGGGAAACTTTATTGACACATTCCTGGGGTCAGATACATCACATGATCACACTGACAGAACCACAGGCACACAGACACAGGCAACAGAGCATGCACAATGTCGGCACTAGTACAGTGTATATCCACCTTTCGCAGCAATGCAGGCTGCTATTCTCCCATGGACACGATCGTAGAGATGCTGGATGTAGTCCTGTGGAACGGCTTGCCATGCCATTTCCACCTGGCGCCTCAGTTGGACCAGCGTTCGTGTTGGACGTGCAGACCGCGTGAGACGACGCTTCATCCAGTCCCAAACATGCTCAATGGGGGACAGATCCGGAGATCTTGCTGGCCAGGGTAGTTGACTTACACCTTCTAGAGCACGTTGGGTGGCACGGGATACATGCGGACGTGCATTGTCCTGTTGGAACAGCAAGTTCCCTTGCCGGTCTAGAAATGGTAGAACGATGGGTTCGATGACGGTTTGGATGTACCGTGCACTATTCAGTGTCCCCACACCATGATGCCGGGTGTTGGCCCTGTGTGCCTCTGTCGTATGCAGTCCTGACTGTGGCGCTCACCTGCACGGCGCCAAACACGCATACGACCATCATTGGCACCAAGGCAGAAGCGACTCTCATCGCTGAAGACGACACGTCTCCATTCGTCCCTCCATTCACGCCTGTCGCGACGCCACTGGAGGCGGGCTGCACGATGTTCAGGCGTGAGCGGAAGACGGCCTAACGGTGTGCGGGACCGTAGCCCAGCTTCATGGAGACTGTTGCGAATGGTCCTCGCCGATACCCCAGGAGCAACAGTGTCCCTAATTTGCTGGGAAGTGGCGGTGCGGTCCCCTACAGCACTGCGTAGGATCCTACGGTCTTGGCGTGCATCCGTGCGTCGCTGCGGTCCGGTCCCAGGTCGACGGGCACGTGCACCTTCCGCCGACCACTGGCGACAACATCGATGTACTGTGGGGACCTCACGCCCCACGTGTTGAGCAATTTGGCGGTACGTCCACCCGGCCTCCCGCATGCCCACTATACGCCCTCGCTCAAAGTCCGTCAACTGCACATACGGTTCACGTCCACGCTGTCGCGGCATGCTACCAGTGTTAAAGACTGCGATGGAGCTCCGTATGCCACGGCAAACTGGCTGTCACTGACGGCGGCGGTGCAGAAATGCTGCGCAGCTAGCGCCATTCGACGGCCAACACCGCGGTTCCTGGTGTGTCCGCTGTGCCGTGCGTGTGATCATTGCTTGTACAGCCCTCTCGCAGTGTCCGGAACAAGTATGGTGTGTCTGACACACCGGTGTCAATGTGTTCTTTTTTCCATTTCCAGGAGTGTATTACAGTGAAGTTCCACCAAAGTATGATGTTTGGTAAGACAGGCAAGGAAAATTCGTAGCCTTTACAATATCTTCAATTGACCAGATAGTTCACCGTCCTTCCACAGCTCCTTATTGTTAAAAGTCAGAAAAAGGGCCAAGAATCACCTTTTAACATGTTTTAAAACATGTTAAACTGAGAGAGGTGACCCTGTAAATATTTTTTTGTCTAATGTATTTCGTTTATGTTTCCTTAATTTTTAATTTCTGGCGTAAGCACGCATTGTCGCATTCACAGCAGGGTTATCTTCAGGTTGCCGTTATCTCTAGTATAATTTTCTCCATTAGTTGTGCCTTCTACTTCATTACGCTGGCTTCGTTTTTGGGCCCGAATATTTCTCTGATTATTAAGGTCTTTACTATTTCCTAAATCAGCACCAGAGGATGGTAGATTTAGAGTTGGAACAGCATCAGTCAGTCATCAGCTTGTGTTTCGAAGGAATGTTCAACAGTTCTTTACAAACCCCTTTCACAATATGAGGCAGTAAAGTATAGGGAGCTGTCATGAGCGTTTTCAACTGAAAAGGAATTTGCAAGTTTACAAGCATTTATAGATTTTCCTTTTGTCTGGCCGTTTTTAAGACGCGCAGAAAATCACTTAAAAACTTAGTTTAAAATACCTCAATTCAATGATTACAGCGCAACTCTGTACTCAACCACCAGTCATTAATAAAACTTTGCACTGTCGTAAGTTACTTCGTTATCGCTTGTAAACACAATTACAGCAAATATGGGTTTCTGAGCGCCGCTTGGGTTCACTCTGACGTCAGCGGCACAGCTTCCTACAGCGCATGCACCTCATGATCCCTACCGTGTATTCTTCAGCCCGGTGCATTATACAGTGACGCTTATTTATTTTCATATTTGTCAACGTGTTTTGGCATCATATGTTTGTAATTTTAGGTTGGCCACTTACCTCCAAAGAGATACATAGTGTTGGGTACCGGCACGTGTGTCAAATTGTCCGATGAGCCTTGCTCCGAGAAGGGCGTGACGGCTGTGACGTGACGGCCGCGGGCAGCTAGACCCGCCGCCAGCGCCATGCCTAGGGTCCAGTGGCTGCGCGCGCCCATCTGGAAGATCAGCAGGACGCGACGCGTCTGGGGGGAGGTTCCAGGCGCCGCCGCCACCAGCGCCAACGCTCCCACCCAGGTAAGCAGCAGCGTTACTGCGCGAATACCACACATCGCCGCAGTACCTGCCACATAGCATCTTCCGTTGAACGTCGGATGCTACATGGCCCAAAAAATTAGACAACTGCAACACCCAGACACATGGTTTGAACGAAAACTCGGAAGATATGTTGGACGAAAACTGGAAAGATGAGTTGTTCAGCATGATTAAGATGACATATACCAGCGGGGGAGGGGGGGGGGGGGAGGGGGGCTTGGACAGAAATATGAGAAAACCGCGAGAAATGCATGTTTGAACATATGCAGATGTTAGCCCTGCCTGCAGGTTTCCCTGTTGTATTTGGCCACTAATGGCACCTGTGAAATGCCTGCAGTACGTTGTGAGCGTCAGTCGTGGTCGGAACAGTGTTCAGCGTAGTTGTGAGTGCATTTTGTCAAGAGAATCCAAAGTGGGCATATGATTGGTGCTCGTACCGAAGATTTATGCCACACAGAAGGAAAGCGGAAAAACATCACTAAGTCACAACGCGGACGAAAGTACGTCTTGAGTGGTCGTGACAGATAAGAGATTTGTGACAAATAACAAGGGGGCGACTGCTGCAGAAGTAAATGCAGAACTGGATGCCGCTGTCACAAACGCTGCCAGCGCTAGAATAACACCAAGTAGCGATCTACAGGGCGAAATGAAATTCCAAAACCAATCATTGGTGATGCAAATGCCCATAATAGGAGAACATGGTGCTTAAGCCAGGAAACCTGGTCAGTGGAGCAATGGAAGAAAGTCATTTCGTCGAATGAGTCTTGTTGCACGCTACTTCCAATTTCTAGCCGAGTTTAAGTCCCGAGAGTGAAATATTGTGGGGTATAGTGATGATTTGGCAGTCATATCATAGTATTCCATGGGCCCCCTTGGCGTTATGCAAGGTCACACTATCGCAAAAGACTACGTAGTCGTTTTGACTGGTCAAGTCCATCCAGTGGTACAATGTTGGTTCCCAAATGGTGACACGCCTCCTGTTCACATAGCTCGCATCATGCAGGACTGCTTTCGCGAGCATTGGGATGAAATTTTTGCCTCTCTCCCCCACCCCCTGACCACAGTCAACAGACCTCAGTACTGCTGAGCTTTTGTGGTCTACTTCAGAGAGAAAGGGCCGTGATTGCTTTCCACCTCCGTCACTGTTACCCTGACCACAGTCAATAGACCTCAGTACTGCTGAGATATTGTGGTCTACTTCAGAGAGAAGGGGCCGTGATTGCTTTCCACCTCCGTCACTGTTTTGCAGGTAAAATGGTGTACGATCTCCTTAAATACCCTGCACGGCCTATTCAGCCTCATTCCCAGATGAATGGAAGCGTATTTTGAGCGGTAACGCTGTTCCTAGCTCGTATTAGGCATGGACTTTTTGTTTCCATATTTTTGTCCATCTCCTATAGATGGAGTACACTAAAGTCTAGCACTTTCTTCTCTGGTGTAGGCACCAAAGGAATGTATTACACTTTAAATGCGAACATTTTTAGGTTAGGTTAGGCTTTACCGTGACTGTTATTGACATTAAATGAAACAATAAGTTTACTGTTACCAGTCACTGTTTATTTGTTTCCACGACGCGTTTCAAAGGTTTAAACCTGATGATGGAGGTAACAGTAAACGTATTGTTTCATTTAATTGAATGTATTACATGTCGGAGCAGACAGATGAAATGCAGTTCCACCCAAGTGGAAAAGTAAAATTGAGTGCCAGGATCCCTCAACAACATCTAATACCGTAATGTTAACACGTGAGTGCGACTGCTCATGTTGCTATTGTTTTGTGGCTGGTGAAATCTATCGCCATATTGTCCAGAACATCTGGAACAATGACAGAAAGGTGCTTTAGTGGATCGACAAGCCTATGGCCTATGGCCTCAAAGTGACATAACTTGTCCAGTATATTGGTCTGCCAAAGAAGACTTTCCAAAATGTGTACAATGAATGTTGTACATCCACGTCTATACACCCCAAGTCACCTTGTGGTGTGTGGCCGAGGATACTCTGCCACTGTCACTTCGTTCTTTTTCCGTTCCGCTCGTGAATGGTATGTTTGAAGAACTTCTGCTAGAAAGCCTCAGTGTGAGCTGAAATCTAATTTTCCCTTCATGATCGTTTCGCCAATTATACCTAGGAGGAGGCAACATATTGGTTGACTCTTCTTGCAATGTATACTTTTAGAATATTAACAGTAAAGCACACTGTGGAACAGGGTAGCTCTTTTCGGACATATGCCACTGGTGTTGGCGGAACGTTTCCGTGACGCTTTCAGGCTTATTAAATGAACGTGTAATGAAACATGCTGATCTGCTTTGGATCTTCTCTACTTCATCTATCAGTCCTACTTGGTATGGATCGCAGACTGCAAGCAATATCCCAATACTGGTGGACTGAGTGTTTTGTAAGCTAGCTCCTTTAGAGGTGGAGCTCGTTTTCTAAGGATTCTTGCAATCAATCTATATCTGGCTTCTGCCATAGCTGCGATTCGTTTTATGTGATTGCTCCCATTTAAATGTAACATTTTGTGGATCTGACCACTCTCGGTATTCGTTCTTAAATCGTGTAAGAGCCAGTGCTGAAACCTTTACAGCTGCAGGTTGGTGAAGCGTAGAGTATGTTGGTGAATTCGAGATGGAGCTTTGTGTGCCATTGATATACCATTAGCAAGACATTCATTTATTCAACTGTTAAAGTTGGATCTTCTTCTCCACAGCCATGGCAAGAGCAGCGGACATAGCACTCAGCTTTGGAATTTCGTGACTCATCCACTTCAGCAGATATTTCAGGCCACTGCCTCTCTCATGGCTGCTTAAGTGACACCTTGGCACTCTGCAGGGCAGCAGGTGGCATTCATAGCTTGTATACAGTGTCGACCACCAGATCGTCGACTGCTTTTTATTAGGGAATTCTTGAGGACATCGACTGAGTGTCGGAGTAAATTCCAGTAGCTCTGCACGGGGATGGTAATGCAGAGTTACGAATGGCCTCCATCACCGCCAGTGTCTGCTGGTTGATGCAAGTCACCTTTCGGCACACCTCCTGGATACAGTGACATGTTGATTGCGAACCAAACACCATCGGTTCAGGCTTTAGTAAACCAGAGGTAGATGTCCCCAAGATTCGTATCAGCACATGAGTTCCCAGAATAGGATTATCACTCTGCAGCGGAGTGTGCGCTGATATGAAACTTCCTGGCAGATTAAGACTGTGTGCCGGACCGAGACTCAAACTCGGGACCTTTGCCTTTCGCGGGTAAGTGCTCTACCAACTGAGGTACCTAAGCACGAGTCACGCCCCATCCTCGCAGCTTTACTTTTACCAGTATCTCGTCTCCTACCTTCCAAACTTTACAGAGCACTTGCCCGCAAAAGGTAAAGGTCCCGAGTTCGAGTCTCGGCCCGGCACACAGTTTTAATCTGCCAGGAAGTTTCATTTCAGCGCACACTCCGCTGCAGAGTGAAAATCTCATTCTGGAAACATCCCCCAGGCTGTGGCTAAGCCACGTCTCCGCAATATCCTTTCTTTCAGGAGTGCTAGTTCTGCAAGGTTCGCAGGAGACCTTCTGTAAAGTTTGGAAGGTAGGAGACGAGATACTGGTAGAAGTAAGACTGTGAGGACGGGGCGTGAGTCGTGCTTGGTTAACTCAGTTGTAGAGCACTTGCCCGTGAAAGGCAAAGGTCTCGAGTTCGAGTCTCGGTCCGGCACACAGTGTTAATCTGCCAGGAAGTTACAGCATATGAGTTGTTTGCAGCTCGCAGCAACCAGGCTCAACAGAGAAAGTGGGCAGCAATCTCGAATGTGGCAGGGCGAATGGCAGGTAGCATGTCATAGAGTCTGCATTATAGTTGGGTTTCTGTAACTGATAAGCTTATAGACTTCGATAGCTAAGAATTTACTGCCGACAGTCTGAGGTAATGATGTCAGGTCTCGGTGTGAAACACTGCATGTGCCCTCCTTTTCTGGGTTCATCAGCGTTGTTTGCCACGCCTCAGTATCATAGCACTGGTTCTGAGTGCTTTTCTGCCACGTCTGTAGGCTGGTAGATATTCTTGTGGAACTTTTACTCGATTTTGGTTCAAATGGCTCTGAGCACTATGGGACTTAACATCTGTGGTCATCAGTCCCCTAGAACTTAGAACTACTTACACCTAACTAACCTAAGGACATGACACACATCCATGCCCGAGGCAGGATTCGAACCTGCGACCGTAGCGGTCGCGCGACACCGGACTGAGCGCCTAGAACCGCTAGACCATCGCGGCCGGCTTACTCGATTTTGATGCATCGTGCTTTGCTTTCAGTAAGACGTTATGATTCCTCCTCAGTGAGGCCTTTTGCTGATTTCACTATTCAGACTTCTTCCTCGGGCGAGGTGGAATAATAGCTGCCTGTTTTTGACTGTGATTGCTACGCGTTACTCTGGCCTGATCTGACTTGACTTAGTGATGGCTGGAATAACTGCTTTAAAATATTTCATTTGCTTTTGATGTATTCTGTGGGGCAACAATCGTTCACAGTACGTTATATTTGTTTACGTCGAGGCTCAATTTCCTGTGCTTGCAACAGGCATTGATCTTCCGCAGATCTTTCTGGATTTCGCTTCAATTTTCTAGCTTTGCGACTTCTCTGTGTACAAAAGCATTACTCACGGAAACGTGTATAAAACATCTGATGTTATCTAAAAAGTCTTTATACGTATTGTGAGAAGTAATGGTCTCATAGAACTTCATTAGGGGACAACTGAAGTAACTTTTGCGTCGGAAGATGGCTCTCCATTGGGAACGCCATTCTGCTACCTGTTTTCCAGAAGGTGTTCAGTCCATACGTTCATATTTCGTTCATTATGCGTCAACGTGGAACTATATCGTACATCTTCTGGATGTCAAGGTATACTGCATCAACTAGGGCGCTCATATGGAGTGGTTTCTTAGTCTTGTGGACGAACAGAGCGAGCTGGGTTACTAATGATTTTTGTTTTCGACATCTATGTTGATTTCCACAGAGTAGATTTTCCGTCTCCAGAAATTTTTGTGCTTCTGTTTGACGGCTTTTCTGCACGACTGGAGTGATCGCTTTTTTGCAATCCTTAGAAATGCTTCGCTCCACGAGCGACGTATGGTACGCTGCTACAAGAAGTGGAGTAATTTATTTCACATAGTCTCTTGTGCCAAATGTCGGCGATCTGAACTCACACATCTGTGTGGCAGCTGCTGCACATGGGGGTGCGTATCGGCCGTTAGCTTTTAGGCTGTCCAGGGAGCGCCCACCTTCTGTGGCGAACACGCAGGGAATAGCCGAGGCAAGGAGCTCTTCGTAGGTCCGGTGTCTCGGGGGAAGTGAGACCTCAGTGTTCATCATGGAAGCCGTGTGGTGCTCGCCCGGTACAATAGGACAAAGTGTTAATGGATGATCCACATGAGTTCCAAAAGAAATCCGTTGGAATTCGATTACTCGATAAATAGTACAATTCTCAAGGCTGTCAATTCAACTAAGTACCTGGTTGTTAAAATTACGAACAACTTCAGTTGGAAGGACCACATAGATAATATTGTCGGGAAGGCGAGCCAAAGGTTGCGTTTCATTGGCAGGACACTTAGAAGATGCAACAGGTCCACTAAAGAGACAGCTTACACTACACTCGTTCGTCCTCTGTTAGAATATTGCTGCGCGGTGTGGGATCCTTACCAGGTGGGATTGACGGAGGACATCGAAAAGGTGCAAAAAAGGGCAGCTCGTTTTGTATTATCGCGTTATAGGGGAGAGAGTGTGGCAGATATGATACACGAGTTGGGATGGAAGTCATTACAGCATAGACGTTTTTCGTCGCGGCGAGACCTTTTTACGAAATTTCAGTCACCAACTTTCTCTTCCGAATGCGAAAATATTTTGTTGAGCCCAACCTACATAGGTAGGAATGATCATCAAAATAAAATAAGAGAAATCAGAGCTCGAACAGAACGGTTTAGGTGTTCATTTTTCCCGCTCGCCGTTCGGGAGTGGAATAGTAGAGAGATAGTATGATTGTGGTTCGATGAACTCTCTGCCAAGCACTTAAATGTGAATTGCAGAGTAGTCATGTAGATGTAGATGTAGATGGTGTAACCGCTCTTTAGAGAGTGGGTATACAGGAACGAATGTTAGATTAAAATTCTGTAATGACCCAAGAGCCAACAACGGGAGTTGTATTTCGAAGTAATAGTTAGTTAAAATCTTACAAAGAGTAGATATTTGAAATAGAATAACGCAAAGTAGTACAGTGGAAATCCAAGGAAGATATAACAGAGCTGAGTTTTGTTTTGAATATAATGCGCAGCATTATTAGCTCTCTTGAGTCTTTGTTTTCAATGGTGCACGTTCGCAGTCTTCCGTTGTAGTTGGAAGTTAGGGATTATAAGTCTAATTAAATATCATTCTGATAACTGGATTAGACACTAGAGTGGTGGTGATTAGATTATTTTGAGTTATTGGGACAGAAAATAGTAGGACCTTCTCATACTAGTATCTTTGCCGATGGTTGTCAAGGCAATTATGCTAATAAACGAAACGTGAGATATAGTGCCAGTAAAAAGACTAAATCTGTGCTGAACAGACATTGAAAGAACTCGAACCTATAAATAATATCGTGTTGTGACAATTAAGAAGCTTAGACATTGTAAAGCCAGAGACATATTTATGATTCGTGACAAAAAATAAAAGCACCTACAGCCGTCTTTATGATTTTAATTTATTTTGACATTACCAGTTTCAACGCTTCATTGCGTCATCTTCAGGCTTTGATGCGGTACAGGTTGATATGATCCTCACGCATAACCCATTAGTTGCCAGCATTACTGGATACGCAAAAATGTGTCAGCACTCCAACCACCAACTGCCAACTCAGTAATGTTGTTAACTGATGGGGATCATATCAACCTGTACCGCATCAACGTGTCAGCACTCCAACCACCAACTGCCAACTCAGTAATGTTGCTAACTGATGGGGATCATATCAACCTGTACCGCATCAACGACAGCCTGAAGATGACGCAATAAAGCGTTGAAACTGGTGGCGACAAAATAAATTAAAATCATAAAGACGGCTGTAGGTGTTTTTAGTTTTTGTCACTATAGTAAACGGCCGTCGTCCCAGAGACCTCCTGCTACAACATTGTTATTCTGATTCTTGTTCTCACTTGTTTTTACAGATCTACACGCGAGTATATAATTTCATCAGATATTAATGGTAAAGGACAGTTTCATGGCATGGGAAATCAATCTTCGATGATAGGAACGTGAAGGAATGTGATACGAACTGACTGTTATTATACCAAAACGATATGCACTAGGTCTACTCCTTCTTCATGGATTTCCCAGTGCCATCTCTCATTAATTTAAGAAATGCATTGTGTCAATAAAACAGAATATATACGAGACTTCCTCCGTGTTTTCCAAATCCCAAAAAACGGCTAGTACAAAGACAATTATATCTGTGAATATTCAGGGGTTATTGAGAAAAGCTGATCAACCTGTTACACACAGATAATAGGACTTTAACGAAAGCATATTGACTACGAAGGTAACGTAATAAAATTATTTAGGAAACAAAAATTAGAAAAAAATAAACTGGAACCCGATTGCTATGTTATTCCCGAGGAATAAAATCACCACTGTCTTTGGAACGTTAGTGGTTGAAAATGTATGAAATATCTCTGGGAATAGAAAACGAGATCAATTTTCAACTACTAGTTCACACAATTAGATACACGACGTGAGTCAGAGATGTTTTATGACCGACCCGCACGGCAGGGAATGGTTCTTAACTAGCCCGGACAATATGTATGCAAACTATAGAGATCAGCTCCTCTACCGGGGGGGGGGGGGGGGGGGGGAGGGGGCTGGGACGGCGAAGCGAAACCTGTGCAGTCGTGACGAGACAGTGGATGGTGGGTGTGCGGGCATAGTGGCCACGACGTTGATCTGCAGTTCTTGGATTCTGCATGATTGAATTATCAATTTGATAGAAGCGTTCTGTAACAGAATGCAGGGTCGTTGATGCAAAAGGCAGATACTTAGTTATTGAATGAAGACTGTTCATGATGTTGAATTTATTTAGTTTAGCATGACTGCCGAAGTAGGTAACAATTTCCTGTAGTCACGCTCTGATCGGCGAAATTGTGAGTGGTGTGCATAAACCAGGAGTGGGATTCTGTGGAAGCTCCTGGACAGCAGACGCTGCAAATTAACTATGGTCTCTGTGTAGTGAGTTATGTACACCATCAGCAGACGAGGGATAAGGTCATTGCTGTAAGAAAATGAAATTCCTACAGCCTTCCTTATGATATTATTTATTTTGTAGCAACCAGTTTCGGCGCTTCAGTGCGCTTTCTTCAGACTGGAGTTTATGCTGAACAGGTTATCACGATCCATATATACGCAGCATCAGTTGCCAACATTACTGGTTTACGTAGATTATTTGTAACTGTAACGTCAGCACTCCAACCTTGAACTGCCAACTGTTGGCAGTTGATGGTTGGAGTGCATCACAATTACAGATGGCCTGCGTAAACCAGTTGTGTTGGCCACTGTTATGGATCGTGATAACCCCTTCAGCATAAACTAAGGACTAAAGCTACCAACTGGAAGATCATATGGACGGCTGTAGGAGTTTCATTTTCTTACAACAGTGAACGACCGTGGGCCCCAAGACCTCCAGTCAAAAGAATGTACGTACAAAAGGCCATTGTTGTCTGTGACTGGTGCCCCACGCTAGCAAACGTTCCAGCCTTGTCGCAGTGTATTGCTACTATTGCGTTTGACTGGCTTGAGGTTAGTAACAAGCGGTGGGTCGTTAATTCATTGGTGTAAATGTTCTAAAGTTGACGTTTTACATCCTCTGTTGGGGCTTGGTTACTGATTTATGCATGCGAGCTGATCATGCAACATTGTTATTCTGATTCTTGTTCTGACTTGTCTTTACAGATCTACACGCGAGATAAAAGCGGAAGATTGATCCGTTAGCAGCAGTGCCTGTGAAAGTATTACACACCTTACGTATTCTTGGTGAAATGTACTAGGAAGTGTATTGGCGGTTTGCAACATTGAGTGTGAAGAAAGAACTGATGATTTGGTAATTTGTGATAAGGAACAAGGCGTGGCTTTTTGATAGTGGTTGCCGGGGTGTAATTAAAATAACGGATATTAGAAATTACCTTGCACCAAACAGAGCTGTTCCCTAATTCCAATTTAGATGTAGTGCACGCTCCCTTAGGCTAGTTTTCTGATACATCGTATGTGGTGTCTATGCAAATCGATCGCTGTCAATCTGGTCTATTTCAATATATATCTATCCTCAGGGGCGCTAAGTTGGGTAATACGTTTATGTGTAGAAAGTATTGCAGTATTGCAGCATTGCAGTGCTAAGGTGATGTGTTGGGAACCTGTAATTCTCCGTTGTGTTGTCCTGTGAAGATTGGTGACTAGAGGATGATAATCTGTTAAATGTGGAGAAATTTATTAAGCTGGGGGAGCCCTCATCGAGAAGAATAAAATAAATTCACTTAGAATTTACTTATTTTTAAGTTTTTTTAATGCGGACACCTGTTATAAAAGTCTGTTGATATTGATCATTTACATTAAGTTTTCGTCGTAATATGATTCAAATTAACTTTTCAAGTAGTGGTAGAATTTGGAATCAGTTTCACAATTTATACACCCAGAAGAAATGCAGATGATGAAAGGGTATTCATTGGAAAAATATATTATACTTGACCTGACATGTGACTACATTTTCACGCAATTTGTGAGCATAGATCCTGGAAATCAGTACCCAGAACAACCACCACTGGCCCTAACAACGGTCGTGATACTCCTGGGCATTGAGTCGAACAGAGTTCGATGGCGTGTACACGTACAGCTGCCCATGCAGCTTCAACACGATACCACAGTTCATCAAGAGTAGTGACTGGCGCATTGTGACGAGCCAGTTGCTCGACTACCGTTGACCAGACGTTTTCAATTAGTGATAGATCTGGAGAATGTGCTGGCCAGGGCAGCAGTCGAACATTTTCTGTATCCAGAAATGCCCGTACAGGACCTGCAACATGCGGTCGTGCATTATCCTGCTGAAATGTAGGGTTTCGTAGAGGTAGAGTGAAGGGTAGATCCACGGGTCGTAACAAATCTGAAATGTAATGTCCACTGTTCAGAGTAGTGTCAATGCGAACAAGAGGTGAGCGAGACTTGAAACCCATGGCACCCCATACCATCACGCCGGGTGATACGCCAGTATGAATACACGCTTCCACTGTACGTTTACAGCGATGTCGCTAAGCATGGATGCGACGATCATGATGCTGTAAACAGAACCTGGATTCATCTGAAAAAATGACGTTTTGCCATTCGTGCACCCAGGTTCGTCGTTGAGTACACCATCGCAGGCGCTCCTGTCTGTGATGCAGCGTCAAGGATAACCGCAGCCATGGTCTCCGAGCTGATAGTCCATGTTGCTGCAAACGTCGTCGAACTGTTCGTGCAAATGGTTGTTGTCTTGCCAACGTCCCCATCTCAGGGATCTAGACGTGGCTGCATGATCCGTTACAACGATGCGGATAAGATGCCTGTCATCTCGACTGCTAGTGATATGAGGCCGTTGGGATCCTGCTCCGCGTTCCGTATTACCCTCCTGTACCGACCGATTCCATATTCTGCTAACAGTCATTGTATCTCGACCAACGCGAACAGCAGGGTCGCGATACGATATACCGCAATCGCGATAGGCTACAATCCTACCTTTATCAAAGTCGGAAACGTGACGGTAAGCATTTCTCCTTCTTACACGAGGCATCACAACAACAATTCACCAGGTAACACGTGTCAACTGCTGTTTGTGTATGAGAAATCGGTTGGAAACATACTATATGTCAGCACGTTTTGGTGTCGCCACCGGCGCCAACCTTGTGTGAATGCTCTGAAACGCTAATCATTTGCATATCACAGCATCTTCTTTCTGTCGGTTAAATTTCGCGTCTGTAGCACATCATCTTCATGGTGTAGCAATTTTAATGGCCAGTAGTGTATTAAATGAGAATTTATTGATTTTACAGTTCGTGATGGCTGGGTATTGTGTGATGTCCTTAGGTTAGTTAGGTTTAAGTAGTTCAAAGTTCTAGGGGACTGATGACCGTAGATGTTAAGTCCCATAGTGCTCAGAGCCATTTTACAGTTCTTTTTTGTAGTCTTTACGGTTTCGTTAATATTGCGCTATGTAATACTTTCTAATCATAGGGACCGAAGATAAATGATACTACTTTTAAATGTCAATCTGTTTTGGAATCGGATAGGAATTGGTGCTGTCAGCGAATGTAGATCAGTCTCAGCCATTTTCCTAGGGTAGCTTGCGAAGCTGATTGAATGCAATGGACTTTTGGAACCAGGTATCTGGCTTGCGACAATTCCCTACGGCGGGATATAAAACTGAATGGCTTCAATTGGCTAATGAACACAAAAATTGAGCGGTAGCTGACTGGAGGCATTTTGTGCCGTCTGACAAGTCGTAATATTGCCTCTTTTCAAATGGGTCAACGCGTCTACAGCATCGACGGATGTGTGTTGGATGGTGCAGTATATGCTACAGTGAAATGGGTCCACCATCCAATTCTAGCAGAAATTTACGCTGTTTTTCATAAAAATTATGTACTTTTCTGGCTCTTCTTATAGACAATATAGTGTCTGCACATAACACGGACAGTAAACACGTTCAACAATGAAATATGAGGAATACGTACGAAAATAAATTAAACAATTTCAGTATATACGTTGTCACAAGGTTTGTGTATATTTAGCATTTAAATCAAGATAATTTATTTCTGAAGACGTCAAGTGTGGTTTTGAAATATACTGATGATTCTTAGTTTCACGAACAATAAATTTATTTCACTTCGTAAATTAAATTTGGAAAATAATCATGTCCACGTAGCATTACTTAGGAATCTTATGGAAAAAATTAAATCCGACTACGTTTTATGTAGCTAGGTACTTTACAATAACCTACATTCTAAATATTGTAAAGTGAAATCTGTAAGTTGACTAGCTTTCATATTACAACGTTAGTACCAGAAACATGTAAAAGTATTACGTTATGAAGACATTTGGAATGACGTAACATTTCTTAAACGCACCGGTGTACTGCGTAATTGTGTGAGAAAGATGACCCTCATACTTTACAGGCGGAAATCGGAATAAACATTACCGATACGAAGATGGAATAGCAACCTTCGGATGATCCACGAACTGTGACAGAAGCCCGAACAACAGGGGACTTACACGTTAGGACGTGCGTTGATACTATGAAACAGTGGATTTATAACAGCTAGGAATTAGCCGAAATCTAGGTTTGCCTATCAATCCCTGAAAGGAAAGGACGATTGATTGCTGTGCTCTATCATTTGAAAGTCATATCACAGTAGTTGAGTGCACCCACATTCCTAATGGAAGGTAACTTGATGAATCTTCGTTTATTATAAGAGATAGTTCTGTGAGGTACCATGTGTTGGGCCCTCTCATTCAGGTTATTGTGAACATGACCGAAGACGTTTATTTCAGCATTATCGGTGACCAAATGTTTCGTCCTTTCTTCCACCTCGTCATGATGAATACACCGTGGACACCACCGTCTTCCACGATGACAACATCCGTCTTCACAGGGCTGAACAAATACTTTCCTGGTTTGAGGAACACCCGGGCATGTGGTAGTAACTCGATCGGCCCGTTAAACCTTCCGCGTTTATTTCCATGGGAAACGTTCTGGGTCAATATGAAACAGTGAGGAATTGTCGAACTGCTGCCATTACAGATTATTAGCGTGTTTCCTCCTTGTAATGACTAATTGCTTCTTCGGTGCACTTATTAACCCAATCATAAAAGCCGTCGACACGACTCCTTGGGAGGAAAATACAGTTTCAAGAGTCTCTGGTGTGTCAGAATGCAAGCCACTTAGAGAGGGAAGCGCGTAGTTCGGAAGTCGGTTGTTGTCGCTCCGTTCGGTAAACTTGACAGTCAACACTATCCATTTCAGGTATCTCACTTTTTTACTCGTCCCGATAATTAGCCTATTTCTATGTAAAGAAACATCTGCAAATTCTGAATGCATCTCTTATCAACTTCTGTACTCATTTCTGAAGCACGACACAATTTTGCAACCTTATCTTACATATGTGGACGGAAAAACAAAGCACTGAGGCGACTGACGTCATTCTTAGAGGGAAAAGTTAATGCAGGCGACCGTAAATTAAATTCACGAGTTTGCAAAGAAAATTTCAATTTCCCACTTTTATTAGTTAAGGACAGGTTCTGGTCGAGAGGTACGAAGAGTGGTTGAAATTTGGAATTATTTCTTCATTCAGTATTGCTTTTATGTAAATGGGAGTTTTACCACATCCTTACTGAGACATTCTCGTAAGAACTTTTTTTTTATCTCGTAACAAGTTAAAAATGGATGGCCCAGCTCTTGAAAATTATCCAACTAAAATGAATTTGAGGGTCCATCGCGGCGGAACTCAGGAAAATATCTCGAAAAACAAATGGTGGCTATAAGGAGTGTTCAAACGAAAAGGTGCGAAACGTCGTAATATGCAAATCGACTGAAATCTGCGTATGTCGTTTGGGATAACATAGTGAGACATCTAGGGACGCGAATGGAGTTTCAGCACCTCCCCCTAAAAATTTCAAATCTGTGCCCTGAGCAGGCGACGTGATGCTCACCGACTTTTTCGTCGTCCGAGGTCCGACAGTTATCGAATTCCATAACCATGAAAAACCATTAACATTGACGTGCACAGCAAGACACTCCGTTGCCTAAGCAAGTCCACCAAGAGCAGACGGCCTGGACTGCTTCAAGGAAGAAGTGATCCTGCTTCGTCATAACACTTGTCCTCGTGTCTCAAAGGCCATACAAAGTGTAACGGCAAAGTTCAAATGGGAGCGGCTTGAACATCTGCCCCATAGGCCAGACACGTCACCCTGTGACTTCAATATCTTTGGTCCACCAGAAAAATATCTCAAAGGGAAGCGCATCAACTCGGACGACAAACTGAAAGACGAAGTGGAGGACAGGCTCCTGTCCTGTCACAGCCACAAGAATTCAGGGAAAAGGAAATCCTTCGGCTCGTGAAACAGTGGGATAGTTGGGCTCAGGCGTCTGGTGATTACTTTTGAATAAAGACTTCATTTATACACAAAGTGTTCTTTCGTAACTTTTCTTTTGAGAACTTATCATGTTTGAAAAACATATCGATCTCTTGGCATATTTTTCTAAGATCAAATGTTTGAAAAAATTAAAATTCTAACAAAAAGGAGACCTCTAGCTATGCCCCCCCCCCCCCGCCCCCAAAGTTAATTGTCTTTCATTAAAAATTGAATCGTGCCAACGGCCTTGCTGCAGTGGTAGTACCGGTTTCCCCTCAGATCACCGAAGTTAAGCGCTGTCGGGTTGGGCTAGCATTTCGATGGGTGACCATCCGGTCTGCCGAGCGCTGTTGGCAAGCGGGGTGCACTCAGCCCCTGTGAGGCAAACTGAGGAGCTACTTGATTGAAAATCAGCGGCTCCGGTCTCGGAAACTGACATATGGTCGGGAGAGCAGTGTGCTAACCACATGCCCCTACATATCCGCCTTCATGCACTGTTCGGGAGGAGTTTAAGTAAAAAATGGATCAAACTGTCGAGCCTCTAGAGCGCTTCCTGCGCTGCAAAATGTTGTTTCACAAAAAACGCGTTTCAAGCTTAAGAAAAAAATAACATTCCTTCAAAACAGAATTATCCTGAGATCCCAGGACTATGGAGGCATCCTTTTCAAACATCATCTGCTTCCGAATGTGGTGCTGTATTTTTTCAGTCGGCGCTCTTTTGACAAACTAGGACATTCTCTGCTGCGCGGCGGCCACGTATTTCCTGTCATAACTCATCCTACTTTCCACTATTCGTCCCTATGACGATTCCTAACACTTTCATGGTCTTCAGAATAGATGAATAACCTTCGCTGAGTACACCCGCAGCTGTATGTGATGTTAATTCAACAGGGTTTCTGGACCCTTTGGCAAACGCACGGGTTAAAGCTCACCTTGTCATTTTGCGTGTTGCCATCGGCGCGTCTTTTAAGCAACTCTTCATTGACGACGAATTCATATACTAACCAAACTAAACTAAACTCCTCCCTAACAGGCCATGAAGGCCCAACAGGCACTGACCGGCCGCCATGTCATCTTCAGCCCACACGTGTCACTGGATGCGGATACCGATGGGCATGTGGTCAGCGCACCGTTCTCCCGGCCATATGTAAGTTTCCGTCACCGGAGCCGGTAATTTTCAATCAAGTAGCTCCTCAGTTTGCCTCACAAGGGCTGAGTGCACCCCGCTTACCAACAGCGCTCGGCAGACCGGATGGTCACCTATCCAAGTGCTAGCCCAGCCCGACAGCGCTTAACTTCGGTGATGTGGCGGTAACCGATGTTACCACGGCGGCAAGGCCGATGGCAATTCGTATACTAGTCGATTCTTTTCTTCCTACAGCGCTCTATATTTCCCTCGTTACACGGTTCCATTCAACAAGCTGTAACATCTAAAATACTTCCACAATCAAAATAGCGCACCACGAAAAAACTAAGAAATCCAAGGGATAGAAATCAGTAGGCGTAATGTACATGACAGACAAACAAATGATTTCAATCTGAGAAAAAAATGGATGACCTGTTCAAGAAAAAGCGCTTCAGAGATTGAGCGAGTCAATAACGTGTTCAGCCACATCTGGCCCTTATGAAAGAAGCTATTTGACATGGCACTGATAAAGTTGTTGGACGTCCTCCTGTGCCAAATTCTGTACAATTGGGTGCTCAATCGTCAACATCCCCGAGTTGCTGGAGCATAATGCTTCAGACGCTCTCAATTGGGGAAATATCTGGCGACACTGCAGGCCAACGTAGGGTTTTGGAAGCACGAAGGCAAGCAGTAGAAAAATCACCCTGTGTGGGCAGGCATTATCTTGCTGAAGTGAAAGCCCAGTGTTGGTTACCACGATGGCACCAAAACGGGGCGTACAATATCGTCGACGTACCGCTGTACTAAGAGGGCGCCGCTGATGACAACCAAAGATGTCCCGCCATGAAAAGAATTGGCACCCAAGACCATCACTCCTGGTTATCTGGCTGATGGCGGGCGAAAGTCAGTTTGGTATTCCATCGCTGCCTTCAGCTTAGACTCACACTGAATTTGGTACAGTTGTCTGCAGTGATGAGTCTCGCTTCGGAGCCTCGACAAGCAGCGAAGACGTGTTGTAGACACCCTGGACAGCGCTGGAATACCAGTGCGACTGTGTCCCACCATACGGTCGCATAATCATTAATGATGGTCTGGGGTGCTGCTTCATTGCATAGAGGATCCCTTTGGTTGTCAATCGCGCCACCCCTACATCATAGAGGTACGTCGACGTTTCCCTGTGCCCAACTTCGTTGTACTTCATGGCAAATAATGCTGGGCTTACATTTCAGTAAGATAATGGCCACCTGCACACGCCAAGAGGGTCATGGCAGCCAAACCAAACCTTGGCCAGCAAGGTGGCCATATCTCTCCCCAGTTGAGAAATTTCTGAGCATTATGGGCGGGGCCCTCCAACCACCTCGGGATTTTGATGACCGAACACGTCAGTTGGACAGAATGTGGCGTGATAACTCTCAGAAGGACATCCAATAACTGTGTAAATCAAGGTCAAGCCGAATAGCTGTTTGTGTAGCGATTCTAAGTGAGCCAACACGTTAACGATTTGCCCAATCTGAGAAGCTCTTCTTCTTCAATAAATTATCAAGCTTTTCTGAAATTGCAATCATTTCTTTGTCTGTGCATGTACATCATACTATCGATTTCCGTCCCATTCGGATAAACCCTCCGTGGTTCCTCGCTTTACGTGTTTTAGACTGTACTACATGAATGCTTGTTACGTAAAAGTAATCTATTTTTGCACTAAAACATACGTTCAGAAGAGTTAACTCTCCTTTCGAAGTGATCCAGGTTTCACAGTGCTTTGAATCTCACTGAACAAGAAATCAGTCTCGTATCCCAGCACACTCGCGCTAGTACACAGTAACCCCCGCCCACAGCCTTGGGATTGACTAAATTCGTCAAGGAACGGAGCTCACAAATTTCTTCATCTACACCATATACGACAGAAGTCCCTTATTAACGACTGGAACACACAGAGCTAAAAAATTGCGGGAAGGTTGATCGTTAACGTTTCACCAATTTTGTTGGCCCCAGTCCCAGACGTTTTCTGCTTAATTAAGAGCAGGGTGCTACGCAGGCCAGTCGAGGAACATGTGGAGTTTGAGTGTTCGTAAAACCAGGAACAATAGCATGGAACCCATTGAACACGGCTCTTGGTATCTTCAAAGACTAAAGTGTGCACGGCGAACTCATCCCGACGATCTAGAAGAAAACTTGGTCACCGAAAATGTTGAAATAAAACATCCTGCCTCAGCCATGTTCTTCGTAACCGTACCGTGTCACGATACGAAAAACACCACAGAACCAGAAGTACACCACTCGCACGCTGGATCAGTGGATCACCATCATACCATCCGAAAAAAGAGGCAAAATCGGACTTCATAGTAAACCATCACGTCCAGTGAGATATTGTCCAGCTTAGATGTTGTTTGGCCACTAAAGAGGTGCAGCCTCATGTACTACTGGGAGCCGTAGTCTTCTGTGAGGTACCAGAATGCAAATTTCACTGCTAAGGTTCAAATTGGTCTGTCACAAACACAATTTTTAGCAATGTCATTCTTTCACGTATTATAAAATCGCAGATACTCTGCAAAGATGTTTCTGTGCCCAGTAATCGAATTCTGATCGCATACGTGTCTTTGACACACTCAGCGGAAATACACTCCTGGAAATTGAAATAAGAACACCGTGAATTCATTGTCCCAGGAAGGGGAAACTTTATTGACACATGCCTGGGGTCAGATACATCACATGATCACACTGACAGAACCACAGGCACATAGACACAGGCAACAGGGCATGCACAATGTCGGCACTAGTACAGTTATATCCACCTTTCGCAGCAATCCAGGCTGCTATTCTCCCATGGAGACGATCGTAGAGATGCTGGATGTAGTCCTATGGAACGGCTTGCCATGCCATTTCCACCTGGCGCCTCCGTTGGACCAGCGTGAATTCATTGTCCCAGGAAGGGGAAACTTTATTGACACATTCCTGGGGTCAGATACATCACATGATCACACTGACAGAACCACAGGCACATAGACACAGGCAACAGAGCATGCACAATGTCGGCACTAGTGCAGTGTATATCCACCTTTCGCAGCAATGCAGGCTGCTATTCTCCCATGGAGATGATCGTAGAGAGGCTGGATGTAGTCCTGTGGAACGGCTTGCCATGCCATTTCCACCTGGCGCCTCAGTTGGACCAGCGTTCGTGCTGGACGTGCAGACCGCGTGAGACGACGCTTCATCCAGTCCCAAACATGCTCAATGGGGGACAGATCCGGAGATCTTGCTGGCCAGGGTAGTTGACTTACACCTTCTAGAGCACGTTGGGTGGCACGGGATACATGCGGACGTGCATTGTCCTGTTGGAACAGCAAGTTCCCTTGCCGGTCTAGGAATGGTAGAACGATGGGTTCGATGACGGTTTGGATGTACCGTGCACTATTCAGTGTCCCCTCGACGATCACCAGAGGTGTACGGCCAGTGTAGGAGATCGCTCCCCACACCATGATGCCGGGTGTTGGCCCTGTGTGCCTCGGTCGTATGCCGTCCTGATTGTGGCGCTCACCTGCACGGCGCCAAACACGAATACGACCATCATTGGCACCAAGGCAGAAGCGACTCTCATCGCTGAAGACGACACGTCTCCATTCGTCCCTCCATTCACGCCTGTTGCGACACCACTGGATGCGGGCTGTACGATGTTGGGGCGTGAGCGGAAGACGGCCTAACGGTGTGCGGGACCGTAGCCCAGCTTCATGGAGACGGTTGCGAATGGTCCTCGCCGATACCCCAGGAGCAACAGTGTCCCTAATTTGCTGGGAAGTGGCGGTGCGGTCCCCTACGGCACTGCGGCCTACGGTCTTGGCGTGCATTCGTGCGTCGCTGCGGTCCGGTCCCAGGTCGACGGGCACGTGCACCTTCCGCCGACCACTGGCGACAACATCGATGTACTGTGGAGACCTCACGCCCCACGTGTTGAGCAATTCGGCGGTACGTCAACCCGGCCTCCCGCATGCCCACTATACGCCCTCGCTCAAAGTCCGTCAACTGCACATACGGTTCACGTCCACGCTGTCGCGGCATGCTACCAGTGTTAAAGACTGCGATGGAGCTCCGTATGCCACGGCAAACTGGCTGACACTGACGGCGGCGGTGCACAAATGCTGCGCAGCTAGCGCCATTCGACGGCCAACACCGCGGTTCCTGGTGTGTCTGCTGTGCCGTGCGTGTGATCATTGCTTGTACAGCCCTCTCGCAGTGTCCGGAGCAAGTATGGTGGGTCTGACACAACGGTGTTAATGTGTTCTTTTTTCCATTTCCAGGAGTGTGTATTAGGAAACATTTTGGCGAGCGGTTACAAACTACTAACTGATGGATTGTAGGTTCTACAACCCTCCACTAATCTCCACACTTACAGAATCCAGATGTGACCCATCCACTGCTATGTAATTATTGTATGGACGTCTACCCACTCAACGTTCTATAAGTCGCTCCAAACCCTTGAGCGACATGGAATCCATCATGCATTCCACATCTGTTTACCTTCCCGCCCATGGATCCTCTACCATTTCAACAAAGCCATTCTCTTCCTAACCCACATTGAAAACCCCTACATCTCCTGTACTGTCCCGAAACTAGATCCCAATAACACCACTGTCTCCAATCATCAACCCAGATATGCTGCCGGCCTATACACACGCATCCCACCCTCCCTGCACCTACACATTCCGTATCCTATCCCAGCGAAACTTAACCAACTACCTCCTCCAGACAACGAGATCGACTACGATACTTATCTCTCCAACTAACCTTAACTCTTCCACACCTATCCCTTCGATCAAGGCTCCTCCCCCCTTTTCCCTCTCCATGCATCGCCATACTTTTCCTCTTGTTAGCACTACCCTAATCACGCATCAAACTGCTCCACAATCATTGTGTTTCCCACCTTCTGTATTCCCACTTACCAGCTCCAAACCCTACCTGCATCTCCATAGTTTTCTAACTAACTGTCCCTATCATTTCCATCCACTCCACTGTACTCAATGGAACACCCCCTCCTCCCAAAATACATACACCAAAAAAGTTTTGCATCACTCCTAAAGATAAACGCTGACTGTGGATATTGTATCACAGACACAGCCATTAAATCCAAAAAAAGATGTAAACAACCATTCATGAGCAGCGCCTATAAGACGGAGGGGATCTGAAGCCGATCACTTCCAATCATTCCACCAGGAAGGAGGTACACAGGTCATGTTGTCTGTAGTTCAACCATGTCTAGACGGTTAATAGCACAGTTGGATCGCGTCCGCATTGTTGCTTTGTGCCAGGAAGGGCTCTCTACATGGGGAGTGTCGAGGAGTGAACCAAAGCAGTGTTGTTCGGACATTGAGGACATACAGACAGACAGGACCTGTAGACGACATACCTCGCTCAGACCACTACTGCAGAAGGGCTACTACTGCAGTGGATGACCGCTACCTACGCATTATGGCTCTGAGGAACCCTGACAGCAATGCCATCATATTGAATAATGCTTTTCGTGTAGCCACAGGACGTCGTGATACGACTCAAACTGCGCGCAATAGGCTGCATGATGCACAACTTCACTCCCGACATCCGCGGCTGTGTCCATTTTAGCAACCGCGACATCATGAGGCGCGGTACAGATGGGCTCAACAACAAGCCGAATGGGCTGCTCAGGATTGGAATCACGTTCTCTTCACCGATGAGTGTCGCATATGCCTTCCACCAGACAGTTTGGGGGCAACCCGGTCAGGCTGAACGCCTTAGACACACTGTCCAGCGAGTGCAGCTAGGTGGATCCCAGCTGTTTTGGGGTGGCAAAATTTGAGGCCGACGTACGCCGCTGGTGGCCGTAGAAGGCGCCGTAATGGCTGTACGATACTTGAATGGCATCCTCCGACCGACAGTACAAAAATGTTGGCAGCATACTGGCGAGGCATTTGTCTTCATGGACGACAATTGCCCCCCCCCCCCACCCCCCGATCGTGCTCATCTTGTGATTGACTTCCTTCAGGATGAACACATCGCTCGACTAGTGGCCAGCATTTTCTCCAGACATGAACCCTGCCGAACATGAGTGGGATGGATTGAAAAGGATTGTTTATGGACGATATAACCCACCTACCACTCTGAAAGATCTGCACCGAATCGCCGTTGAGCAGTGGGACAATCTGGATCACCAGTGCCTTGATGAACTTGTCGATAGTATACCACGACGAATACAGGCATGAATCAATGCAAGAGGACGCGCTACTGCGTATTAGAGGTACTGGTGTGTACATCAATCTGGACCACCACCTCTGATTTGACTGAAATCTACGAGCATACTGCTTCGGATAGGTTCGTAGCCTGATATCAACATCATGTAAATAGCTCTGCTTGTAATAAAGCTTTGCACAGTGAGTATGGTTGACTCAATCTGTTACACTAGATTTTCTATTTATAAAATTGAAATTCAAGACACAAAGCACTCACCCCGTTTATAAACTCATCCAACCACTCTGAAGGATCTGCATCGAATCGCCGTTGAGCAGTGGGAAAATCTGGACCAACAGTGCCTTGATGAACATGTGGATAGTATACCACGACGATTACAGGCATGAATCAACGCAAGAGGACACGCTACCGCGTATTAGAGGTCAATCTGGACCACCACCTCTGAATATCATGCTGTGTGGTGGTATAATATGCAATGTGCAGTTTTCATGAGCAATAGAAAGTGCGAAAATGATGTTTATGTTGATTTCTATTCCAATTCTGTATAGGTTCTGGAACTCTGCGAACCGAGGTGATGCAAAACTGTTCTTGATGTGTGCATTTCTCACCCAGAGCAGGTCCTTCAGAATTTTTAAGTGAAAGTGCGGTGCTTCAGATTTTTTCCTTTCCGAGGAGAATTTCAGTGTTCTGGCAAGTGTTTTTGAAATAATTATATCGTTTAGCAGACTATTTTTGATTTTTAATTTAAAATAGAAAACCAGTCATAATGATTGCTTCGTATTGCTATATTTTTCAAATGCTCTTGGCTGAAAGCGGCATATTATACCACTGGCACCCCACCTCCCACGACGAGGAGGGGGATGAAACAACAATAAAGGAAAAAATAGTGGTTATGGCGACCCCACACTGCATAGTTCACGGGTAAAGTTTATTTTCAATTCACAAAGTGTCTGCTAGTTCGACGTTGTCGGTCCGCTTGCGCTGGTGTGCAAAGACTGCTATGGTTGAGTAAGATATATGTAGAATTGAAGTCGGTGTCTATTGTTTGTCACCAGATACAGTGTTGTAACTGTTTGCCAAGGTTCTGGTTTGTATTTCAAGGCCACATACAACGGCATTTATAGTAGTGCCAGATCTTTAACGAGCACTTATCTGTACTCTAACTATACGTCCACCGTTTGGTGTGCTGGATAGTTTTCGAAGCACTGTACAGAATCGGTTTTACGTTAGCCCATCAGATCCTTTTTCAGCAGTTACTACACCATTTGGAATTCTTACCGATTAAATCTTGCATTCGTACTGATTTACTGCACCGCGTGTCCCATACACGGATGCTGTATGCATCATGGTAGCCATAATTGTGGTTTAGATGCTGTTATATATTCTTGCTACTGATTTAAAATTCTAATATCTGAGTAAGCATTTTGCTTTCGGCATAGAGCCGCATTATGTAATGTTGCTCATTTTCTGCCTCCAACACATAGACAAAATTCCCTGCACCATTATTGCAATTATCAAATCCACTTCTTCCAACTGCAGTCAGCAGTAAGCTTCGTCTATTTCATTCCATGTTTTACAGGCTAGGAGGTACTTGTGAAGATGGAGTTTCAGAAAGAGAGCGGGCGATTCATCAGTTTATAAACGATGTGAGTGCTTCGTGTCTTTGAATTTCAATTTTATAAATAGAAAAGCTAGTGTAACGGATTGAGTCAACCATACTCACTGTGCATAGATTGATTAGAAGCAGAGATATTTACATAATGTTGATATCAGGCTATGAACCTATCCGAAGACAGTATGCTCGTAGATTTCAGTCAAATTTTCATTCTACCCACTATTATTAAGTTGTACAAAGTAACCTATTGCTATCTTTCTCTAATTGTTTTCCTTTACAAAAGTATCGTTCCTGGGTCTGAACCTTAGAACACAGCTTTTGTCAGTGAATCTTTAGAATATTTATTTGTACCTAATCTAAATACAGACGAGCAGTAGAAGACTTACAATTTGTTATCGAAGTACTTGTTCAGAGATGCAGAAATCTACAAATCACTCGAAAGTGTGAGGCTGTGGAATATTTCTATTGAGCTCTGCATAACTTATGAGCGAGGTAGATAGAACAACGCATCATATTAAGAACTCTGATAAAATGAGTGGAAGTACGGGAACACGTTGCCAGAGGTCTCCCAGCTTTTCCCAAGAATTTTGATGTCACATGGTGTGATATCAAAGTGACTATCAAGCCAAATAGAGCTGGCTACACAACGCAGGAAAACAACATGCACTTACAGTGAATTGTGGTGGTAGCCTTGATTATAGCATGGCCCAGAGTCAACATATGGAGGAATTTACATGGGAAAGAATCATGGGATAAATGTAAGAACGACGAAGTGTGATGAGTGTAGCCCAGGAGTATTGCGTTACTCACAGCATAGTTTCAAGTGCCTGGAGAGCATTCCGAACCACACATACTGCTGCCACAAGAGGTGTATGGTGGCTGTAATTTCGCACCTTACAAGATTGTGTCGTGATTTAGAACCGGAATTAGGTATCATTTGGTAGGTTGCACATCGTATATATGAATATTTAAGTACGACTGACATTGACAAGTACACCTTGTAAATAGTTGTTAAAGCTTATTGCATGAAAGGTGATGGATTGTTTTAATTATCAACATAGCGTAATGAATGATTGGTTATACTAGCAGAGGCTGCAACGCCAGTAGAAACGAAACAACAGGCTTAACTAAGGCCCTGGGTGGAAAAACCTAAACAGAGATGTTGGTCCTGCTTGACACAGGAAGTAGCCCAAGATGGACGGTTGAGACGAGTGCTGAAGCACAATAGAGCGGCGGCCGGCCGGTCTTGTAATGAGGCTGGAAAGATAACCGGATAATACTTCGGAAATTCTAAAAAATGTGGACGCGACAAAGAGTAACGAGGAAACGTTATCTCGGAAATCACGCAGGCTGGGTTATTTCCGAGGATTTTTACTCTGGGAATCGTACCATTGTGTGAATTCCTAACTAATGAGAATAAGTATTACCTTGAAAACTTTCCTCGCTGGACGACAAAAGAATAAACTATGGCTGGTCGGCGTTCGGAAGAATCTGTAGATAGGGAGAATATTCTGTGGTTTCTAGAATATAATTCGCCGTCTGCAATTAGGAGGGAGTGGAGCCGAGCTTTACTAGGAAGCCAGTGGTGAAGAGAAATAGGTCTTCCGTTTTAAGAGCACTTCTTCTGCCTATACGTTGAGACATTATCTGAATTCCGTCCTTGTGGCAGTAAGTTCTCGTTCCTTGTCTGTGGAACACAGCGCGCAGAAAGTATTAGATTATACACTCCTGGAAATTCAAATAAGAACACCGTGAATTCATTGTCCCAGGAAGGGGAAACTTTATTGACACATTCCTGGGGTCAGATACATCACATGATCACACTGACAGAACCATAGGCACATAGACACAGGCAACAGAGCATGCACAATGTCGGCACTACTACAGTGTATATCCACCTCTCGCAGCAATGCAGGCTGCTATTCTCCCATGGAGACGATCGTACAGATGCTGGATGTAGTCCTGTGGAACGGCTTGCCATGCCATTTCCACCTGGCGCCTCAGTTGGACCAGCGTTCGTGCTGGACGTGCAGACCGCGTGAGACGACGCTTCATCCAGTCCCAAACATGCTCAATGGGGGACAGATCCGAAGATCTTGCTGGCCAGGGTAGTTGACTTACACCTTCTAGAGCACGTTGGGTGGCACGGGATACATGTGGACGTGCATTGTCCTGTTGGAACAGCAAGTTCCCTTGCCGGTCTAGGAATGGTAGAACGATGGGTTCGATGACGGTTTGGACGTACCGTGCACTATTCAGTGTCCCCTCGACGATCACCAGAGGTGTACGGCCAGTGTAGGAGATCGCTCCCCACACGATGATGCCGGGTGTTGGCCCTGTGTGCCTCGGTCGTATTCAGTCCTGATTGTGGCGATCACCTGCACGGCGCCAAACACGCTTACGACCTTCATTGGCACCAAGGCAGAAGCGACTCTCATCGCTGAAGACGACACGTCTCCATTCGTCCCTCCATTCACGCCTGTCGCGACACCACTGGAGGCGGGCTGCACGATGTTGGGGCGTGAGCGGAAGACGGCCTAACGGTGTGTGGGACCGTAGCCCAGCTTCATGGAGACGGTTGCGAATGGTCCTCGCCGATACCCCAGGAGCAACAGTGTCCCTAATTTTCCGGGAAGTGGCTGTGCGGTCCCCTACGGCGCTGCGGCCTACGGTCTTGGCGTGCATCCGTGCGTCGCTGCGGTCCGGTCCCAGGTCGACGGGCACGTGCACCTTCCGCCGACCACTGGCGACAACATCAATGTACTGTGGAGACCTCACGCCCCACGTGTTGAGCAATTCGGCGGTACGTCCACCCGGCCTCCCGCATGCCCACTATACGCCCTCGCTCCAAGTCCGTCAGCTGTACATACGGTTCACGTCCACGCTGTCGCGGCATGCTACCAGTGTTAAAGACTGCGATGGAGCTCCGTATGCCACGGCAAACTGGCTGGCACTAACGGTGGCGGTGCACAAATGCTGCGCAGCTAGCGCCATTCGATGGCCAACACCGCGGTTCCTGGTGTGTTCGCTGTGCCGTGCGTGTGATCATTGCTTGTACAGCCCTCTCGCAGTGTCCGGAGCAAGTATGGTGGGTCTGACACACCGGTGTCAATGTGTTCTTTTTTCCATTTCCAGGAGTGTAATAGTCGGAGGACCACCTTCTGCCGTCCTAGTGTTTGAATGAGATTTTTTACGGTATTTTGTGGCTGGAGTTCTTCCATCGTCGCGGACGTTTACGAGAACCATCACTCCTACCCATTGGACGCAGTACGTACGGTGATACTGCTAATCGCTTCGACATATTAGGGCTGTAAAGCTAAATACCTGTGATCACGTAACTTTATTTCCACTGAGGTTGCACACCAATGCAGATCATCTTAGAGAGTAGTGTCTTCTAGTATTTGGTACCTAAATGATGCCAGTCGTCTCACGTTATTTATATTAGATCGCGTAGCCATAAAAAGAGGCAGATTTGGGCAATTGATCAGTAATATTAGATAGGAAACTCATTAGTATCTCATTATGTCAATATTGACGTGGATGTACAAACATTTGTGATATACGAGGGTGAGTCAAATTAAAACCTTAAATTTGTAATAACAAATCGAAATTTCACGCCGTTATCCTGTAAGTTGGTAAGCGTGCTACAAACAGCGCGCAGAATGGTCTGTAGGTGGCAGCATAGTGCACATACCGTCACAATATCAGTATAAAGATGGCCGCCCCACTTGCGACGTGCACTAGGGAAGAACAGCCTGAGTAGTGAAGGAGTGAAGCCTATTCAAATTCATCGACGAATTGAGGTTCATTCCACTGACTTAGTAGCCCGTACTCTGCTGAACCAGGTGGATTTCTTTGTAAACCATAAGGCTTCAATTCGACGTAAACATCTCTCGTATTCGATTCGAAACCTCAGTTTCCTCACGGAGTAGATGTGCTTTAGGTAAATCTATTCACAAAATTACTGAACTGTACGGAATTTGAGAAGTGGGCTTTGCTCTCTGAAATTGACCGTTAAAGCAATTCGTGCTCTGACCCAGCGAGGTTTCATGCGGAGTAGGGGAGCTTTCTTCTAAATTCTGTCTTTCGTTGCGTGAGTGATCAGTGTGAATGCAGTGTGTGTGAGTTTGATAAATCGTAACCAGTAATATAGTAGACTTGCCCACACGCGGCGGTACAGTTGTTGTGCTGTATAATGTACCATGTGTCGAAATTCACCAAGAGTCCCGCCCCGACAGCTGAATGATCAGCGTGACGGACTGCCGTTCTAAGGAGCCCGGGTTCGATGCCCGGTTGTGTCGGGGACTTTCTACGCTGAGGGACTGGGTGTTGTGTTGTCTTCATCATCATTACATCCTCTTCGGGCGCACAGGCGCCTAATGTGGCGTCGAATGTAGTATGACCTGCACCAAGGCGGCCGGACCTGAACCGTAAGGGGCCTCCCGGCCAATGACGCCAAACGCTCATATCCATTACAAGTAATTGTGTTTTAATTTAACATCTGTATGTGTGTTTCTTTTAATGAGAAAATAAATATTAATGACTGCTACATTCGTTGATATTACATTTCACTGCGCCATTTCACTCCCTACTCAAGATCATTAAAATCAGTTACCAGAATGAGAGCACTTGCCCGCGAAAGTCAAAGGTCCCGAGTTCAAGTCTCGGTCCGGCACACAGTTTTTATCTGCCAGGAAGTTTTAAAGTCAGTTAGTTTACACCTCCCCTTAATAATGATTCAATGAAATTTATCATCATTATTGTATATCCTATATAGGGATTGGTATTTTATTAAATCATCAAATGATCTGTGAGATGGAGCCTCCTTATGAGTCTAATTAATTAATATTGAGATAAATTTTGTCCACTGATTAGAAATTTTGTGTTTGGTGTTTGTTCAAGGCAATCGAACGTAGGCTCTACTTGCAAAGTCATTCTTGGGACTTAGGAAATCAGAAAATAGATTTCGCGAAGCAGGCCCTAGCAGTGGTACAAGACGACAGGTATCTTTAAAAACACTAATCTCCCCCTCCGCCGCCGTTTCCGGTTGTCACGCCATTTCAATCGCACTCTGTGACACACATGTTAGTGTGACGGGACCGGTTTTCGGAACGGAGATATGCAAAGTCACACGATTCAAATTAGACACACACCCTCAAGTTGCACAATTAACTGATATTAAAAGTGAACGTTATTTGCAGTAGTATAGAAATGGGCTTGCATGCCATTGGGAAGTAAGGAAATGTTTTTAGGGAGCAAACAGGACCGGTCCGTTGCGCTTCTTCTGAGGAGGGACGACGAGGGGTGGGGGTCACACAATGGCCGAGGGCCGGCTGAACCTTCTGTGACGACGCCGAGCGAATTCTGCAGCAAGGAGCCTTCCAGTTTCGACCACTTGTGAGATTATTTTATGAGATAGACTGAGGAGGAACGTTAGCAGAAAGCCGAATGCAGCCACGACTTTAGGGACAACCACGGAGATCGCTATCGGGCGGGTGAAACGAAAGCCCCACTCTTTGAAACCTGTGGGACATCGGTGCATGTCCGGCTCTTAAACGAGAAATATATTCATCTGGAACTTCGCCCAGAGTGACTCAAGAGCACAAGAATGCCGATAGGAACCTCCTTTATTGGATGAAGATGGAGACAGAAAGAGCGAGGAACGACATTTTCCGAAGAAACTGTTAGGAAGAATTTAATTGATTATCCAAGTTGGCTCTGAGCACTATGGGACTTAACATCTATGGTCATCAGTCCCCTAGAACTTAGAACTACTTAAACCTAACCAACCTAAGGACAGCACACAACACCCAGCCATCACGAGGCAGAGAAAATCCCTGACCCCGCCGGGAATCGAACCCGGGAACCCGGGCGTAGGAAGCGAGAACGCTACCGCACGACCACGAGATGCGGGCGATTATCCAAGTTAAACATAGTCCACAGGGTGGGACCTGCACTCTTACAGACGCATTTTTAGCGATCGGAAAGGGCAAAAATAGAAACCCAGCCAGTCAGATCTAACCTGTAACGAAAAGTGTGGTAAAGCGAGGCTTCTTTGATGGGCGCCGTCACACGGTGATATCACATTCATACTCTTGGTCGTCTTACAGAGCTTTTCCACAAGACTTCTACCTAGATCTCTATCACGGATCTCCAACGCATGAAGCCATCTTGGGAGAAAAATATGCTGGTACTGCCGCAGATTAAGGTCGCAATATTTATGCCACCAAAACCTACAATATGGTGAAACTGAGTCGCTTCTGCGTGAGATGTAGGGAAAGTCAAATCATTTTCAAACTTCAACATCTTAGAGCTTCACTCTAATGATTCATCTTTCAATTCGTGAAAGGTTTGCTTCCAAATTGCATGATACGTGCTAGCAACTACCTATCATAATACTGCATGTCACCTTCAGCACTTTTATCCTGTACTAACTCATTTCACGGCGATCACTCAGAACTTGTGCGATCTATTCTCGGTTTTCTCCCCTGTCAGATAACAGGTTTACGTTCACACAGGTAGTCTTAAGTAACTGTTTATCGTGATATTGACACAGGATGCTCTTATGAACTATTACTGAGAATCAAGATTTTTGTCTCAATTGCGAATTCTCGAGATTATAAGCGAAACAAATAATTAATACATCCAATTTCATTCAATTCCACATTCCTAATAATAAGAAAACCACCAACATTTTCTGTATTATTGATAATTTTTGGGATTTTTATCTATTCGTACTTGAATACTTTCAATATTTTCACTTGAAGATTGTATTCCGATCAACGAATTACCATTTTCATTTTTTTTCGCTCAAGAGACTAACTAGAAAGAAAAAATTAAATTTCATGTGGCAACTGCCTCCAGGTGGGTGGACCTGACCACCTGGTGCAAGTCTTCTGAGGTGACACCACTTCGGCGACTTGCGCGTCGATGAGGACGAGATGACGCTGATGGAGATGACACAAACACTCAGTTCCTGAGAGGAGAAAATCTCCAACTCAGCCAGGACTCGAACTCGGGCTCCCCAGCAGGACAAGCCAGTGCGGTGTAAACTTTTTTTTTCGACATAGTTTCTTTGCGTTTGGTCTGGGCGGACGTCACAAGACAACCTTTCAAGTTGATCGTTGATTCCTTTACTCAGCTTTTTATTACAGAGGGCAAGCTGCCCTCTGACCGAACACGCTCAGCTACCGTGCCGGCTTTTTTCTGGCCGGCACATCGGACCTCGACACTAATCCCCCGGGCGGATTTGTGCCTGCGACCGGCACGCCTTCCCGCCCGGAAAGCAATCCGTTACGGTGACGGACGTTAATTAGAATCAAAGACGGCCTTACAGGCAGAAGAGGAGAAAAAAAGTACCACAATTGAATTTTAATTTTTGGAAAAGGCATAGGAGAGATCAAAGTCGATAACATGATATTTGTAAAGTCTTGAAACAACATTTAAATTGAGACACGGTATATTGGCTTAGAAGAGGCACAGCAGTTTTAGAGGGATCGTCGACATACACTTCAGCAAGAAAAATACAGGTATAATAAATTGCATTGCCTTTTCCTGTTTTAATTCAAATTTATTATGTAGACACAGTATTTTCAAGCAATAAATAGCTTTCGCCATCCACTTTGCGTGATGGATATTACGCAGATACTTTTTCTATATTTATTGGCAAACCAAAATAAAAAATATTTGCCAGGTATCGATCGGCCAATCAAAGATAATTAAGAGCACCGATAGACTGACTGGTCGCTGCGGTTGAGCGTTTCTAGGCGCTTCAGTCCGGAACCACGCGACTGCTAAGGTCGCAGGTTCGAATCCTGCCTCGGGCATGGATGTGTGGGATGTCCTTAGGTTAGTTAGGTTTAAGCAGTTCTAAGTCTAGGGGACTGATGACCTCAGATGTTAAGTCCCATAGTGCTTAGAGCCATTTGAACCATTTTGACATAATTACGCTCCTCACTTTTTCACTTTATTTGTGGTCTTCTGTTCTGTCCTCGTTCGTCATGAATTGTCGACGTATATGTGAAACCTCGTACTATATTTATGAAAGTTTATTTGAATAATCACCAGTTTTAAGTAAAATCGAAATCCCCGCGTTTATCACTATTTGTGGAAGCCTAATAACGCATTCTCCTCGACCAATATCGCTATTATTTACACGAGATGTATACAGGTAGCAGCGGCGATATTCGCGACGGCGCTGTACAGAAATGGCGGTAGGTGAAAATGCCCTTTTCTTTCTTTGTGACCGCCATTTTCATTTTTCTTAATTGATCATTTTCCGCGACACTAATACCCATAATTTTCATCATTCGTCTTTTTCTAACGAATTACAATTACTCTTGTTATTCTTTTTATCTGATTCTTATTTCCACTATAACCGATATTCTTTTCAACCAGGCCACAAGGAAAGGTAAATCTAAGAAAATACGTTTGTCAACTCCTCCGTGAAATCGTCATATGTGAATGACTTCGCAATAATTACGATTTCTTACCGTCTTCCCAAAATAGTTACTTGACGGCCCACTGACTCGCGAGTGTGCGGGCCTTTCCCCTTGTTGCCACCAGTCTGGTGTTAAATATCACTTATATTTTATTAATATGCTATTGTCGCATCGCTACTTCACGGCGACTTTATAACTAAACCAATTTTCCCAATTACTGCAGCGGCTGGCGAAATAATTAGAAAGTTTAAAAAACAGTGGAGAATACGAATTACGATATCCCCCTGTCTAGATCCAGCTACCCGCCTGAGAGAAACGTCCAACAACAACAGACCCAGCATTTTGTGTTAGTACACAGCGTTTAATTCAGTCCTTTTTTCACGAGCTTCTGCCGGGAACAGAATATTATTTGTGTTTTTAATTGACTCATTAATGTTTACATATATAACTTGCATATTTATTTTCTGCAGTAGCTTTTGTAGGAGCTGAGCATCTAGTGAAATGTTAACTACTGACACATCTGTTTTCAGTAATGCAATTTTTTTCTGTTTTAAGTGCTTGCAAATTTCGTAACTTTAGGGTGCACTGAGAATTTTTCAGAGTATGTTTTAGTGTTTGTTTATTCTTCTTGTTTACATTTTGTGAACATCCCAACTTCAGTAGCACCACAGTTCGGTAATGTTTGTTCTTACTCAATTAGTCCAGACAGTTTTGTTTGTCTTTTACGAGACTCCATAGAATTATGTACAAAGTACGTTACGAATAGTGGCTGTGCTTTTTGGTTGCGGACACAAGAAGAATTGCCCGTTGTCCGCAAACAGCTGCAGGCAGGGATTTGCCACGATCGACAGGTTTCAGGGTGCTGCTCAAGGCTGCATCGCCATCGGGACGCCAGTGATGGCACCTGTAGCACCTGTGATGCCGCTGGAATCCCCTGGTAATCCAGTTGTCGCTGCGTCTTCTGACACACAACTTCTGACCAGTCTGTCCTCATTGTGTGCTGTCCTTAGGTTAGTTAGGTTTAAGTAGTTCTAAGTTCTAGGGGACTGATGACCATAGATGTTAAGTCCCATACTGCTCAGAGCCATTTGAACCATTTTTTGGTCCTAATTCGGGAATTGGTGTCAGACAGTGGCGTGTTTGTGTATCTCTGGGTGGGGAATGAATGTGGGAACTGGTTTGACGGCAGACCCCTTACGCCTTAGCAACAGGCACCAGGTGTTACCCAAGGTTGATAACAGTTCTGAGCCTGCACACGATGCATCTCCTGTTTGGCGATTGATTTTCCAGTCCATTCCTGAGAAGTGCAGTGGGTAGCTATACTAAACAATTGGATTTCCAACGTTACATCACTAATGGACCCTATCAGGGTAGGTGCAGGTATGTTGAGAATTGAGGATATATAAGGGCCCGATTTTTTGGTCACGAGACAGTCAGTCCACGGCCGAGTTTCAGACGAGAAACGTGTGTTGGTTAGAACCACAACAATGCTACAGTTTAACTGTGAAATAAGTGTTACACAGTTAGGTCGCGTGTTAAAACAATGCCAGTGTCTGCTCCATGAGTACTTCATATTCTTCAAGAACTGTGAACTTTGTGGTTAGGGTTTTACTGCTCGTAGATGTTCAACAGGAAATTATTGTAGCAGTGTGTGGATGTTCGCCTGCAAAACTAATAATGAGGCTTATCGAAAGTTAAACAGTAGTGCACTGGCCATATAACTGTATGTAATATTGGGGGTTGTGAACTATGAATGTAAAAGACTGTGAAATACAACTGTGCATCTGTTCGCTACATCATTTACAGTAGGCAGTAGTTGTACTTCCACAACCCATTTTTCAGCCAGTGTAGCAGCAGTATGTCGACACTGAGGACAGTCAACGAAGAGACAAAAAGCAGGCGAGGGTCGTCACAAGTATTTTCATTTGGCAACATGATTTGAAGAAGCGAAGATGTTGACAAACTATGAAGCATGATTGTCAAAAAATCAATAACAAAAAAAATCAATGATTGAGAGAAAGGAACGAAATAATCCATGCTAATTTGCTCCCTAAAAATCCATGCCTCTTGCGACTCATGAAAAATTATTTGTCACATGACAGAACTGAGAAAGATATAGTGGTAATTATAGAGGTAATTGCAACTGATAAAAGGGTTGGAATAGCTGATATTTACGGCGACAGGAAAGCCATTTGAGTGATGTTCAGTGTTATACTATCAGCAAATGCCAACAGTAAAACTATCAAGAAAACCTGCAAAACAATTACATCTCTCAGTTAATAATGTTTCTAGCCAAAAAAAGCAAAGATGCAATTTTTTGTTTCATGATTATTATTTTGTATAGTATGAAGGTCAATACTAATGTAGAACAATATGCAGATATAAGTCATTAAGGGTAAATCTTAAATATATACAGATTCACATTTTGATAAGCAAGTAATGAAGCATTACTAATGCTGTATGTCGAGATATCTCAGTCATTTGTGATAATCTCATGAGACTCATGCGCATTTTACAGACTATCAATTTTTGTGTAAGTATGAACTACTGTTCGAAGTAGAAGCAATTTTCTGCAGCTGCAATGTGGAATACTGTTGTGATTCAAGTCGAGAAGTTGAAACTAGTTTCACTGTTTCCAATGAAAGCAATGTTCAAGAGAATCATTTGCTAACCTCATTACGAAGTGCTGAATATAATTATTATTGCAGCTGCGTTGAAGTACTTTGCAAGAAATCCAAACTGAGGAACTACACTTTTGTTTTGTTTTCAATGTGTAGCACGAAGACATACATGTATCATAAAGTATGCTATGTCAGGAATATTGTGAGGCCAAATAACGCTAGTCGCTTGTTTATGAACGAAAAAAACATGGACTATTATTTGAACAATTTGTCTTTTTTATGTTAAACACCACTATGTCATTTTTGGTAGCATTTTCGTGGTGGCAATGATAATCAGGATTTATCTCACCTGGTAGATAGGAGTGAAGTTTCAGAAAGATGCCCATGAGTAACAACGGTTGTTGTACAGTGGCCGAAAGGATGGGAAGGGGGCGGGGTAGATCCCTTTGAGAAACGGCTGTGTCAGGAAAATCTCCGTGTACGCGTATCTTCGGACACCTTTTTTTGAACAGAATACAGTCTAATAATAATTATAATAATAGTAATAATAATGTCCGCCACCGTAGCTAACAAGGGAAACTACCCATCGCACCCCCCCTCAGATTTAGTTATAAGTTGGCACAGTGGATAGGCCTTGAAGAACTAAACACAGATCAATCGAGAAAACAGGAAGAAGTTGTGTGGAACTATGAAAAAAATAAACAAAATCTACAAACTGAGGAGGCCATGCTGAAGATAGGCAACATCAAGGATAGTGGTCCCGTGGTTACCGTGGTTGCTCCAAGTCTTCCTTTGAGTGAAAAGTTCAATTTTTTGTTTTCAGACAATTATCAAAGTTCAGGCACTCACACATAATCAACTTCGCTCTCCAGGACATGTTCAAATTTGCTTGCACATATGCAGGATTTGACGGTCTACACACGGAAAAATTTGAAAACGTTAGAAACATATGTTTTGACAGGGCACAGGGAAAACTGTGCGACTGTGAAACTGTTGCATTCATTTGTTGCAGTTTATGTGACTAACTATTGTGTTTTCATCACTTTTTTCGGAGTGATTATCACATCCACAAGAAAACCTAAATCGGAAGTGGTAGAAGAATCATTTTATCCATTCGCCAAGTGTACAAGTTAGGTGGGTCGACAACATATTCCTGTCATGTGACGCACACGCCGTCACTAGTGTCGTATAGAATAAATAAGGCGTGTTTTCCTGTGGAGGAATCGGTTGACCTATGACCTTGCGATCAAATGTTTTCGGTTCCCATTGGAGAGGCACGTCCTTTCGTCTAATAAACGCACGGTTTTGCGGTGCGGTCGCAAAACACAGAAACTCAACTTATTACAGTGTACAGAGACGTCAATGAACGAACGGACAGATCATAACTTTGCTAAAATACGAAAAGTAAATTTTCACTCGAGGGAAGACTTGAACCAACGACCTCTCGTTCCGCTGTTGCTCACGCTAAGCACGGGTTCCACAGCGGTCTTGACCTCACACTCTCCTTGATGTTGCTTATCTTGCACATGGACTACCCAGTTTGAATATTTTGCTTATTTTTTCATGGTTACATACAACTCCTTCCTGTTTTCTCGATTGATCTGTGTTCAGTTTTTCAAGGCCTATCCACTGTGCCAACTTATAACTAAATCTGAGGGGTGTACGATGGGGAGGTTCCCTTGTGAGTAGACAGGACGCCAGCTTGTCATGCCTCATGTCGGGGGAGGGGGGGGGGGGGGGGGGAGAGGTCGGGGTTCGGTTCCCGACTGGGCTGGAGGTTTTCTCTTCTCAGCGACTGGGTCTTTGTGTCGTGTTCATCATCATAATGTCATCCTCATTGATGCGCAAGTCGCGGAAGTGGCGTTACCTCGGAAGACTTGCACCAGACAATCAGGTGTACCCTCCGGGAGGTCCCCGTCACACGACATTCATTCATTCCGTAATAATAATAAACAGAGTCCACAGGAATGATCCGAATGGAAAGAACACCGGTACATGTTTGTACATGTGCAAAATAAGCCTCTGGGCACGGCTCTCCAACCATCTATGGATTATGACGATTTAACACGCCAATTGGACAGAATGTGGCGCGGTGTCTCCCAGGAGCAAATCCAACAACTCTATCAATCAATAACAAGCGTGCATAAGGACCAGAGGTGAACCACTGCGTTACTGATTTGCTTAGTTCGTGAAGCTCTCTCGCCGGCCGTTGTGGCCGGGCGGTTCTAGGTGCTTCAGTCTGGACCGCGCGACCGCTACGGTCGCAGGTTCGAATCCTGCCTCGGGCATAGATGTGTGTGATGTCCTTAGGTCAGTTAGGTTTAAGTAGTTCTAAGTTCTAGGGGACTGATGACCTGAGAAGTCCCATATTGCTCAGAGCCATTTTGAGCCATTTGAACCATTTGATTTGAAGATCGCTCTCCTGAATGAATCATCCAACTGAAACTGCTCTCATTTGTTTATCTTTTCATGTACATCTACAGATTTCCGTTGGATTCGGATGATTACTTCGTGATGTTCCTGTTTTTTGTCTTTTAGTGCGGTTTCTTCTTAACGTCTTCTGCGTAATGTTGTACATGACTGGGAAAGACGTGACGACTCTACCACTGTGTTAATAGCCATTACTCTGTTGTGTTTATCCATATAATCCTTTTATCGTAGTATCAACAATTGTGTATACTCGCGGCACAGCAAGAAAAACTCTCTTTCGCTGAAAATGCACGGTGAAGCAGCAACACAAGCAACGTCCTATTTCTTGCCGAATCGGCCGTCAATCAAACACGGTCACTTATTGGAAATAATTTGACAGGTTAGGTAGTTTGACGAATAGTTTTATCGAACATCTCGATGTTTAGAACATCTCGACAGATGGTAATTTACATAAATCTTACCAGACAGACGGGACTGCTCAACCGAATTGTGGTTCTGGTAGCTGTTTTGTCACCACGGTTGTTCTGAAGTTCTCTCCGTGCTCGGGGTCTGCCTGCTAGCTTTCACTCCCACTTCCCGATCCTTCGCTAATGTCATACACCAGTTACCCCGTTATTTATGCACGCAATAAGCTAATTTACCAGTCTCCCTGTACTTCCTGACAAGAACGCGTGCAGTTTATCTTCAAGCCAAAGGAAAAAAATTGTGTTGTAGGTCCTGTAGTGCCTATGCACAGTACGCAAACAATTAAAGCTGAAATATGCTGCAGTAGGTAAATATTCCACAATACTCGTGTGACAGAAAAAAAAAGAGCTGTGAGGAGATTAGATTTTATCATCCCGTCGACGACGCGAACATGGGGGGAGGAGGGGGGAAGGGATGAGCGTAGCACAGCCTCGTCAAGTGGCGGGGCTCGTTTTCAAAACAATCATCCTGGCATTATCTTAAAAATTTTTGCTGGAACAATAATTGTGTGAGATTCACTAGTAGATTATTGTGCTGTCTATTTTTACTCTATCTGTGTAGATAGGTCAAGAGAGTTTGTCTTGTAATTGATTGGTAACGTACATTGAATACGGCACCTTGAAAATGGCTTCAAGCAGAAGTTATCGAAAATCAGTTAAAAGAAAGTTTCTTTAATATGTATGGCCTGAGCAAAAATTCATTGCTTTGTGTGTAATACGACACAAGAACTTTTTTTTTTTGCACGGACTGTCCAGTTTTGACCAATTTTCACATCTTTATCGATACTGTCAGAACTGGAAATTTTGTCTACAGGAGATACATTCTGAAGTAATCACACTACCAAAAAAGCTGCAGGACCTCCGGTTTTTCAAAACACTTCAATAAATTCTCTTGCCAGTTATCGTCGTAGTCAGACGTCTTACGAATAATAAATGATAAAGCTCCTCTCAACGTTCGATTTAGTTTGTACTCTACAGTGCTTCACAGGGTTCGTCATTTTGGAAGTATGAGATTACTCACTCAATCAGTTATAAGGCGTCCTATAGTTCAGAACGCGGCTCGTGGTCTTGCTGTAGCGTTCTCCATTCACTCGCGTGGGGTCCAGGGTTCGATTCCCGGCGGGGTCAGGAAGTTTTCCTGCCTCGAGATGGCTGGGTGGTGTTGTGTCGTCTTCATCGTCATCATTCATCCCCATTACGGTCGGAGGAAGACAATGTACCAAATCCACTACGACCTTGTTTAGTACAGCGTTGCGGGTCTCACGCATGTCCTCTGCGCTCCTAGTAGTATGGGACCTCATCATCGTCATAGTTCATAGTGGACTCCGAAGCCCGGTGAAACATTTATTGACTCATATACAAAGCTTGGACCAAATATAAAAACATCACGCAAAATGCATGCTGGAACGTAATTAATGTACATGCTAGCCAAGCCTGTAGGTTTCATTTGACCAAGAACGACACCTGCGTTCTGACCTCGTTACGTTGCGAGAGTCAGTCGTGATCAGCACATTGTTTCCTGTAGTTGTGGGTGCATTATGTCGTAGAGAAGCGAATTCAAACGTGGACAAATTATTGCTGGTCATACAGTGGGTGCTTCCGTAGTCAAGAACCTGAAGTGTTTGGTGTTACGAGGCGCATCGTATCCAAGATCTATAACCGGATACAGGGAAAGCGGAAAAACATGATCCACTAAGTCACAACGCGGACGAAAGTGTGTGTTGGGCGATCGTGACACACGGTCATTGAAGAGCACTGTGACGAAACATAATGAAACAGACTGTAAAAGTACCTCGCGCCGACTAAACGATCCCGTGACGAAACGAGCTGCTCATCCTTGCTTCTTCTCTATGTCTTGTATCAGTACTTCCTGACAAGGATCACTTGTCGATGAACAAAACCGATGATTCGGTCGAAAAAATACCATGTAGGCCACTCCCTTCATGAATAAGCTACAGTTCATTAAGATTCTTCGTAAGAATCTTTCTTTTTCTTACTGTTTGTTTTATGTCGTCTTTCTACTTAAGTTCGCCCTGGATAGTCACTAACAGATATTTTACGGCCGATACTGTTTAAAGCAAGTAAGAATCTGACTAGCATCTGATTTTCCTACTGTTTGTTTTACGTCGTCTTTATATTTAAGTTCGCCCTGGATAGTCACTCATAGATATTTTACGGTAGATACTGTTTGACGCAGTTTACCATCAGTAGCATAGTGGTACAGTAGTGGATTTATTTGCCTGTTCATGCGCAGGATGTTAAATTTACGTCCGATTCATCAGTCCTCTGCAGGTCATTCTGTAAATCGATACTGTCTTCCGATGTCGCTTCGTTCTTATAGACATCATATCATCTACTAACAATGGTAAAGAATTTTCGAGTCTTTTTGTTAGATCATTCATACACTCCTGGAAATGGAAAAAAGAACACATTAACACCGGTGTGTCAGACCCACCATACTTGCTCTGGACACTGCGAGAGGGCTGTACAAGCAATGATCACACGCACGGCACAGCGGACACACCAGGAACCGCGGTGTTGGCCGTCGAATGGCGCCAGCTGCGCAGCATTTGTGCACTGCCGCCGTCAGTGTCAGCCAGTTTGCCGTGGCATACGGAGCTCCATCGCAGTCTTTAACACTGGTAGCATGCCGCGACAGCGTGGACGTGAACCGTATGTGCAGTTGACGGACTTTCAGAGGGCGTATAGTGGGCATGCGGGAGGCCGGGTGTACGTACCGCCGAATTGCTCAACACGTGGGGCGTGAGGTCTCCACAGTACCTCGATGTTGTCGCCAGTGATCGGCGGAAGGTGCACGTGCCCGTCGACCTGGGACCGGACCGCAGCGACGCACGGATGCACGCCAAGACCGTAGGATCCTACGAAGTGCCGTAGGGGACCGCACCGCCACTTCCCAGCAAATTAGGGACACTGTTGCTCCTGGGGTATCGGCGAGGACCATTCGCAACCGTCTCCATGAAGCTGGGCTACGGTCCCGCACACCGTTAGGCCGTCTTCCGCTCACGCCCCAACATCGTGCAGCCCGCCTCCTGTGGTGTCGCGACAGGCGTGAATGGAGGGACGAATGGAGACGTGTCGTCTTCAGCGATGAGAGTCGCTTCTGCCTTGGTGCCAATGATGGTCGTATGCGTGTTTGGCGCCGTGCAGGTGAGCGCCACAATCAGGACTGCATACGACCGAGGCGCACAGGGCCAACACCCGGCATCATGGTGTGGGGAGCGATCTCCTACACTGGCCGTACACCTCTGGTGATCGTCGAGGGGACACTGAATAGTGCACGGTATATCCAAACCGTCATTGAACCCATCGTTCTACCATTCCTAGACCGGCAAGGGAACTTGCTGTTCCAACAGGACAATACACGTCCGCATGTATTCCGTGCCACCCAACGTGCTCTAGAAGGTGTAAGTCAACTACCCTGGCCAGCAAGATCTCCGGATCTGTCCCCCATTGAGCATGTTTGGGATTGGATGAAGCGTCGTCTCACGCGGTCTGCACGTCCACACGAACGCTGGTCCAACTGAGGCGCCAGGTGGAAATGGCATGGCAAGCCGTTCCACAGGACTACATCCAGCATCTCTACGATCGTCTCCATGGGAGAATAGCAGCCTGCATTGCTGCGAAACGTGGATATAACCTGTACTAGTGCCGACATTGTGCATGCTCTGTTGCCTGTGTCTATGTGCCTGTGGTTCTGTCAGTGTGATCATGTGATGTATCTGACCCCAGGAATGTGTCAATAAAGTTTCCCCTTCCTGGGACAATGAATTCACGGTGTTCTTATTTCAATTTCCAGGAGTGTATAAGTTGCAGACACCAATGGTCCTGTCACACTTTCAGAAGATACTCCGGAAATTACCTTTACATCTGGCTGTTCTTTACCGTTCAGAGCCTCATCTTCGACCGACAAAAAAGTTTTGGATCCAGTCGCAGATCTGGTACCATACTCGATATAGTCGTATTTTTTTCCATTAAACGGCAGTGCGAGACGGTAACAAATGCCTTCCTGAAGTCAAGGAACACGCCATCAACATGGGCGCCGATGTCTTCAGCGCTACTGATAGGGGAAGAGCTAGTTGAGTTTCGCAAGGTTCCTATTTGCGGAATCCATGTTGATTTTTTATACAGGAAATTTCTGTTCCCCGAAAGACAAGATCACCATGCACCGCTGTTATTGCCACCTGAACTTGGCACTATTTTGCTGGAAGAATGGTATAAGATTCCCTTGAAAACTGTAGAAGATCTGTATTTATTCATTCAGAGCTACTTTGCACGCCAAAGTATTTCCTACACCATATTAAATACGGTAGTGGTTGTTGTTGGCATTTGGTTCAAATGGCTCTGAGCACTATGGGACTCAACTGCTGTGGTCATTAGTCCCCTAGAACTTAAACCTAACTAACCTAAGGACATCACACACATCCATGCCCGAGGCAGGATTCGAACCTGCGACCGTAGCAGTCGCACGGTTCCAGACTGCGCGCCTAGAACCGCGTGACCACCGCGGCCGGCTGTTGGCATTTGGTGTGATATTGTTCACACCTTGCATACAAAATATCATGCAAAGTAAAAGAAGGGATAATTAATAGAAACAAATCCGAAAAGCTATTGAATAATGAATAAAATTCTTCAATTTTCTAGTCTGCCACTTACAACTTAGTATTCAGACCTTTCCTTTCCTCTTCTTTTCCACTTCCTTTTCTCTTCTTCTCCTCTTCTTCCTCTTCCTTTTTCCGCTGTACCTTTTCCTTTCCTATGCTTTTCCTCTTTCTTTCCTCTGCTTCTCCTCTTCCTTTTCACTGTCTTTCCTCTTCCTTTCTGCAAGTGTCAAAGTTTTTATTTCTTCTGCCTCAAATTTAATTGATTTTCCAAAATCCCCTAAGGATTAATTTACCGCTTGCTCAATCTACAGATTGAATGACGTGGTGGATAGACTACAACCCTGTCTCACTAACTCAACAATCACCACCTTTCTTTCACGTGGTTCGACTTTTACAACTGCAATCCATTTCCCGTACTAGTTGTAGATAATGTTTTTCTTCCCGTATTTTATCTCTGCTACTTTCAGAATTTCCAAGAGTGTACTTTACCAACATTGTCAATGGTTTTCTCTGTCGCTACAGATGCTATAATTACAGATTTTCCCTTATTCAGTTACTTTTATAAAACAACTCGTAGGGTCAGCATTGCCACACGTGTTCATATCTTTCTACAGAATCCAAACTGGACGTGGCCTTTTTAATTCTTTCCTGCGCCTATAAATAATTCGTGTTAATATTTTGCCACCATCCCTTAAGAAACTGATCATTTGGTAATATTCAGACCTTTTAGCACTTGCATCCATTGGAACTGGAATTATTTCATTCTTCTTCAAGTCTGCGGTTATGTCACTTGTCTCATATATCTTGTTTACCAAGTGGAATAGGTTTTTCATGTTATGTATCTTCCAAGGATCTCAATAATTCTCGGGGGGTGATGTCTATTCGCATTTCTTTCTTGCCACATAGTTCAATCCTGTGTATAATTCTTCTCGCAAAATCATCCATCTAACCTTTAACTACTTCCTCTTCCCTTTGCATTCCATTGTCTTCAAATTCTGGCAACAGGGGGTCCATACAGTATTAAACACACAAGGCGTAACAGTAATAGCACAGTTTACGACTTTGACAACCCTCTGCCAGGCACTTAACTGTGAACTGCAGAGTAACCATGTAGATGATGTAGGAAGTAAATTATTACCTAACAGGTTGGTTACCGGGCGGTTGAGGATGGATGTTTCACAGACAGACAGACCAAGCCAGGAACACGTAGTTCGGGATGAAGCTCTGTTGCAGTCGCTGGCGAGTACAACCTGTCAAATGTGGTCGTCTCATCCGAATCCTGTCTCGATGGGAGAATCTATTAACAGAAACAGGAGACGTGTAAAGTGCCAATCACGTAAGTTATAACAATCAGTTTTGTCGGTTAAATAATGAATGATAATATCCTTTCATATCTTCATCTACGTCAGTATTTCGCAAAGCAATATGAGATGATGGTATAGACTACGTCCCATTGTACTACCTGTCTCGCCTAGCTTGCCATAAAGGGAAACAACACGGGAAGTCACTGTCTTCGACGTACAGCTGTGCTGTAAGGATGCCAGATGACTATAAAATTGTGCTGGTGTGAAATGAAATGGCACCCCAGAGAATCTTCCCTGGCTTGTTTTGTTTTGTTTCGCTTTACTTTAGGGCCCAAAAACAGCTGGGGTCATACGCGCAAATCTTCCCTTTTTTTCCTGTCTACATGGTGACAGCCAGGCTGGTATCCCATCGCTGTTCGAGGCGTCTTCAGACACGTCTTCGCTGGTCATCGGATCTCATTTTGAAGCGGGACTCATCACTGAAGGCAATTCCACTACAGACACATCCCAAGCCGAAGAAGGTCTGGAGACGCTCCGTACGGCAAAGGAATACCAACATGATTGTCGCCAGTCATTCAACCGACTACAAGCAGTGGTGTTCTGGTGTACCTTTTGTTTTCATAGCAGGACACCTTTGCTTGTCATCCGCAGCACCCTTACAGCACAGCGGTACGTCGACGAAATTCTACCGCCCGTTTTGTTGCCCTCCATGGCAAGACATCCTGGTGTTATATTTCAGCAAGTTAATGCCCTCTCACTCACGGTAAGAGTTTGACTTTGTGACTGAAAACCCCGCCTTGGAAAGAAAGGTCGCCAGACCTCTCCCCAATTGAGAACGTTTGGAGCATTATAGGCACGGCCCTCCAACGAGCTCGTATTTTGACGATCTAACACGCCAGTTGGACAGAATATGGCACGAAATCCCTCAGGAGGACGTACAACAGCTCTGTCAATCAATGCCAACTTACATAAAAGCCAGAGGTAGACCAATGCGTTACTGATTTGTTCAATTTGTGGAGACCTTCCTCTAGAATAAAGCATCAATTTTTTTCTGAAATTCCTAATCATTCGTCACTCTATACATGTACATCGTGTTGTTGTTATTGTTGTGGTCTTCAGTTCAGAGACTGGTTTGATCCAGCTCTCTATGCTACTCTATCCCGTGCAAACTTCTTCATTTCCCAGAACCTACTGCAACGTACATTCTTCTGAATCTGCTTAGTGCATTCATCTCTAGGCCTCCCTCTACGACTTTTACCTTCCACGCTGACCTCCAATGTTAAATTGGTGATCCTTTGATGTCTCAGAATATTTCCTACCAACAGATCCCTTCTAGTCAAGTTGTGCCATGAATTTCTCTTCTCCCCAATTCTATTTAATACCTCCTCATTAGTTATGCGATCTACCCATCTAATCTTCAGCATTCTTCTGTAGCACCACATTTCCAAAACTTCTATTCTCTTCTTGTCCAAACTATTTATTGCCCGTGTATCACTTCCACACATGGCTACACTCCATACAAATACCTTCAGAAACTATTTCCTGACACTTAAACCTATACCAGATGTTTCAAATTTTTCTTCTTCAGAAACGCTTTCCTTACCATTGCCAGTCTACATTTGATATCCACTCTACTAAGACCATCATCAGTTATCTTGTTCCCCAAATAGAAAAACTCCTTTACTACTTTAAGTGTCTCATTTCCTAATTTAATTCTCTCAGCATCACCAGACGTAATTCGAGTACATTCCATTATCCTTAATTTCCTTTTGTTGATGTTCATCTTATATCCTCCTTTGAGGACTGTCCATTCCGTTAAGCTGCTCTTCCAGGTCCTTTTCTGTCTCAGACAGAATTTCAGCGTCATCGGCGAACCTCAAAGTTTTTATTTCTTTTCCATGGATATTAATACCTACAACGAATTTTTCTTTTGTATCCTTTACTGCTTGCTCAATATACAGATTAAATAACATCTGGGATAGGGTACAACCCAGTCTCACTCCCTTCCCAACCATTGCTTCCCTTTCATGTTCCTCGACTCTTAGAACTGCCATCTGGTTTAGGTACAAATTGTAATAGCCTTTCGCTCCCTGTATTTTACCTCTGCCATATTCAGAATTTGAAAGAGAGTATTCCAGTCAACATTGTCAAAAGCTTTCTGTAAGTCTATAAATGCTAGAAATGTAGTTTTGCTTTTATTTAACCTATCTTCTAAGATACGTCGTAGGTTCAGGATTGCCTCACATGTTCCAACATTTCTACGGAATCCAAACTGAATTTCCCCCAGGTCGGCTTCTACCCGTTGTTTTCTTTCGTCTGTAGAGAATATGCATTAGTATTTGGCAGCCGTGACTTATTAAACTCATAGTTCGGCAATTTTCAGATCTGTAAACATCTGCTATCTTTGTGATTGGAATTATTATATTTTTCTTGAAGTATGGGGGTATTTCGCCTGTCTCATACATCTTGGTCACCAGATAGTAGAGTTTTGTCAACGCTGGCTCGCCCAAGGCTGTCAGTAGTTCTAATGGAATGTTGTCTACTCCCAGTGCCTGGTTTCGACCTAAGCTTTCAGTGCTCTGTCAGACTCTTCTCGCAGTATCACATCTCCCATTTCATCATCTACATCTTCTTCTATTTCCATAATACTGTCCTCAAGTGAATCGCCCTTGTATAGACTCTCTATATACTAATGCTGCTACGGTCGCAGGATGTGCGTGATGTCCTTAGGTTAGTTAGGTTTAATTAGTTCTAACTCTAGGGGGCTGATGACCTCAGCTGTTAAGTCCCATAGTGCTTAGAGCCATTTGAACCATTTTTTATACTCCTTTCACCTTTATGCTTTCCCTTCTTTGTTTAGAACTGGGTTTCCATCTCAGCTCTTGAAATTCATACACGTGGTTCTCTTTGCTCCAAAGGTCTCTTTAATTTTCCTGTAGGCGGTATCTATCTTACCCCTAGTGAGATAAGCCTCTACATCCTTACACTTGTCCTCTAGCCATCCCTGCTTAGCCATTTTGCACTTCCTGTTGATCTCATTTTTGAGACATTTGTATTCCTTTTTGCCTACTTCATTTACTGCATTTCTATAGTTTCTCCTTCCATCAATCAAATTGAAAATATTATCTTTTACCCAAGGATTCTACTAGCCCTGGTCTTTTTACCTACTTTATCCTTTGCTGCCTTCACTATTTCTTTCCTCAAAGTTAGCCATTGTTCTTTTACTGTATTTCTTTCCTCCATTCCTGTCAATCGTTCCCCAATGCTCTCCCTGAAACTCTCTACATCCTCTGGTTCTGTCAGTTTATCCGTGACCCACCTCCTTAAATTCCCACTTCTTTGCAATTTCTTCAGTTTTGATCTACGGTTCATAACCAACAGATTGTTGTCAGAGTCCACATCTGCCCCTAGAAATGTTTTACAATTTAAAACCTGGTTCTTAAATCTCTGTCTTTCCTTTGTATAATCCATCGGAAACCATCCAGTATCTCCAGGCCTCTTCAATCTGTACAACCTTCTTTCATGATTCTTGAACAAAGTGTTAGCTATGATTAAGTTATGCTCTGTGCAAATTTCTATCAGGCGCCTTCCTCTTTCATTTCTTCCCCCCCACCCCCCAGTCCATATTTACCTACTACGTTTCCTTCTCTCATTTTTCCCACTATCTAATTCCAATCACCCATGATCATTAAATATTCGTCTCCCTTCACTACTTGAATAATTTATTTTATCTCATCATACATTTCATCAATCTCTTCGTCATCTGCAGAGCTAGTTGGTATGTAAACTTGTAATATTGTGGTAGGCGAGGGCTTCGTGTCTATCTTGGCCACAAAAATGTGTTCACTGTGCTGTTTGTATTAGCTTACCCGCACTCCTGTTGTATTTATTCATTATTAAACCTACCCATGTTTGATTTTGTATGTATAACCCTGTATTCACCAGACCAGAAGTCTTGTTCCTCCTGCCAGTGAACTTCACTAATTCCCACTATATCTAACTTTAACCTATATATTTCCCTTTCTTAAATTTTCTAACCTACCTGCCCCATTACGGCATCTCACAGTCCACGCTCCGATCTGTAGAATGCCAGTTTTCTTTCTCTTGGTAACGATGTCATCCTGAGTAGTCCTCGCCCGGAGATCCGAATGGGGGACTTATACTTCCGGAATATTTTACCCAAGAGGACGCCATCATCATTTAACCACACAGTAAAACTGGATGCACTCGCTAAAAATTACGGCTGTAGTTACCTTGCCGTTATCCGTTCGCAGTACCAGCACAGCAAGGCCGTTTTGGTTAGTGTTACAAGGCCAGATCAGTCAGTCATCCAGACTGTTGCCCCGGCAACTACTGAAAAGGCTGCTGCCCCTCCTCAGCAAGCACACGTTTGTCTGGCCTCTCAACAGATACCCTTCCGTTGTGGTTGCATCTACGGTACGACTATCTGTATCGCTGAAGCACGCAAGCTTCCCCACCAACGGTAAGGTCCATTGTTCAGGTGGGGGGGGGGGGGGGGGGGGAACATGTACATCATATCTACCGATTTCCATCCCATTCCTGTAACTCCTTCGTAGTTAGTCGTTTTTCTAGTCTTTCAGTGTGTTTTGCCTAAAGTTATGTTCCTTTAGCTTAATGTAATATTAATCCGTGGTCGCTTGACGGAAACAAGTTGCCCATAAGATAAAAACCACATTGTAGCAGCCTTTCGTCATTTTCCTGAGGATGTCCTTTCAATTGCTCATGTACTGTGTCAAGGCAGGACAATGTGGGCTCAAGGTATTCAGCTACTCCCCAGAATTTTAATTAAAGATGTGCTGACAAAAATGAGTTAACAACGCCAATGCTTGGATGTGGCGTATGGGAAAGATATTAAGAGACTTTGGACTTACCATTTTAATTTTGGTAAGTAAGACAATACACCCGTGGTCTTGGGGCAGTTTCTTTGATTCCAATCCCACCGCTACTTAAATTTTGATTAATATTGATTAATAAGCAGCAGTGGCGGCTCAAGGCATCCGGCATAAGAAGTGACCCTTATTCTGCCAACGGCATTGTCAATGAGGGCGGAGGAGGGGACAGAGGTTCACGGCACTCTTTTGCCCTAGCGGTGGGAAACTGCCCCTAAGGGCGGAAGAATCAGCAATGATCAACGGCATGATGATGCAGAGTGCAATGGAAACCACTGCATTAAAGACACGTAACGTGTATCCACAGGACATGTGGCCTGTAATTGAAGAAGTGTCATGACGGTCTCTCCATTGGCAAAAGATTCCAGAAAAGTCCCCTATTCGGATTCCTGTAGGGGACTGCCAGAGGGGAGGTTATCATTAGAAACAGATTGAATAACCAACGGAAGGACAACGTTCTACGAGTAGGACCGTGGACTGTCAGAAGCATGAATGTAGTAGGGAAACTAAAAAATCTGAAAATGGAAATTCAAAGACTCAACCTAGATATAGTAGGGGTCAGTGAAGTGAAGTGGAAAGAAGACAAGGATTTCTGGTCAGATGAATATCGGGTAATATCAACAGCAGCATAAAATGGTGTAACAGAAGAAGGACTCGTTATGAAAAGGAATGTAGGGCAGAGAGTGTGTTTCTGTGAGTAGTTCAGTGACAGGTTCTTTCTTATCAGAATCGGCAGCAAACCAACACCGACAACGATAGTTCAGGTCTACATGCCAAAGTCGCAAGCTGAAGATAAAGAGATAGCGAAAGTGTATGAGAATATTGAAACAGAAATACAGTATATAAGGGGGATGATAATCTAATAGTCATGGGGGGACTGGAATGCAGTTGTAGGGAAGGAGTAGAAGAACAGTTTACAGCAGCATATGGGATGGGGACATGGAATGAGAGAGGAGAAAGACTAACCGAGTTCTGTAACAAGTTTCAGATTGTAATAGCGAGTACCCTGTTCGAGAATCACAAGAGGAGGAGGTATACTTGGAAAAGGCCGGGTGATGCGGGAATATTTCAGGTAGATTACATCATGGTCAGACAGAGATTCCGAAATTAGATATCGCATTGTAAGGCTTTCCCAGGAGCAGATATAGAGTCAGATCACAATATAGCAATGATGAAAAAGTTTAAGACATTAGTCAGGAAGCATCAATACGCAAAGATGTGGGATAGGGAAGTACTAAGGAATGGCGAGATACGCTTGACCTTCTCTAAAGCTATAGATATAGCAATAACGAACAGCTCAGTAGGCAGTACAGTTGAAGAGAAATGGACATCTCTAAAAGGGCAATCACAGAAGTTGGGAAGGAAAACGTAGGTACAAAGAAGCTAACTGTGAGGAAACCATGGCTAACAGAAGAAATACTTTAATTGACTGATGAAAGGAGGAAGTACAAAAATGTTCTGGGAAACTCAGGAATACAGAAAGACATGTCGCTGAGGAATGAAATAAATAGGAAGTGCAGGGAAGATAAGACGAAATAGCTGCAGGAAAAATGTGAAGATATCCAGGAAGATTTCATTGTCGGAAGGACAGATTAAGGATACAGGAAAGTCAAAGCAACCTTCAGTGACATTAAAACTAAGGGGGGGGGGGGTAACATTAAGAGTGCAACGAGAATTCCAGTGTTAAATACATAGAAGAGAGCGGATAGGTGGAAAGAATACGCTGAAAGACTCTATGAGGGGAAAGATTTGTCTGATGTGATAGAAGAAGAAATAGGATTCGATTTAGAAGAGAAAGGATTCCAGTATAGAATCAGAATTTAAAAGAGTTTTGGAGGATTTAAGGTGAAATAAGGTGGAAGGATAGATTACATTCCATCAGAATTTCTAAAATTATTGGAGGATGTGGCAACAAAACGACTATTCACATTGGTGTGTAGAATGTATGACTCTGGCGACGTACCATCTGACTTTCGGAAAAAGCATTATCCACCCAATACCGAAGACGGCAAGAGCTGACAAGTGCGAGAATGACAAGAACAGTATACAGAAAAAGGGAAAATAAAGTTTAGGATGCGCTAGATGACGATCAGTTTGGGTTTAGGAAAGGCAAAGACACGAGAGAGGCAATTATGATGTTTCGGTTAGTAATGGAAGCAAGACTAACGAAAAATTAAGACACTTTATAGGATTTACCGGCCGGCAAAAAGCGTTCGACAGTGAAAAATGGTGCAAGATGTTCGAAATTCTAAAAAAAACTAGGGGTAAGCTATAGGGAGGGACGGGTCATATACAATATTTACAACAGCCAAGAGGAAATAATAAGAGTGGACTGCCAAGAACGAAGTGCTCGTATTAAGAAAGGTGTAAGACAAGGATGTAGCCTTTCAGCCCTACTGCGCAATCTGTACATCGAGGAAGCAATGATGGAAATAAGACAAAGGTTCAGGAGTGGAACGAAAATTCAAGTGAAACGATGTCAGTGATACGATTATCTGATGACATTGCTGTCCTGAGTGAAAGCGGAGAGCTGGGCGCTGTGGTCGTGCGGTTATAGGCGCTTCAGTTCGCAACCGCGCTGCCGCTACGGTCGCAGGTTCGAATGCTGCCTCATTCATGGATGTGTGTGATGTCCTTAGGTTATTTACGTTTAAGTAGCCTAGGGGACTGATAACATCAGAGGTTAAGTCCCATAGTACTTAGCGCCATTTGAACCATTTGAAAGCGAAGAAAAATTACATGACCTGCTACACGGAATGTTCTAATGAGTGCACAGTATGGACTGAGAGGAAGGTGATAGGAAGTAGTAGAAATGAGAACAGCGAGAAACTTAACATCAGTATTGATCCAGAATAAGATTTTGACTCTGCAGCGGAGTGTGCGCTGGTATGAAACTTCCTGGCAGATTGAAACTGTGTGTCATACCGAGACTAGAACTCGTGACCTTTGCCTTTCGCGGGCAAGTTGTCTACCAACTGAGCTACCCAAGCACGACTCACGCCCCGTCCTCACAGCTTTACTCCCGCCATTACATGAGGTCCCGAGTTCGAGTCTTGGTCTGACACACAGTTTTAATGTGCCAGGAAGTTTCATATCAGTATTGATGTTCACTAAGTAGATGAAGTTAAGAAATTCTGCTACCTAGGCAGTAAAATAACCAATGAAGGGCGGAGCAAGGACGGACATCAAAAGCAGATTAGCTATGGCAAAAAGGCAGTCCTGGCCAAGAGAAGTCTACTACTATCAAAATTGGGCTTTAATTTGAGGAAGAAATTTATGAGAATGTACGTCTGGAGTACAGTATTGTATGGTAGTGAAAGATGGACTATGGGAAAACCGAAGCAGAAGAGAATCGAAGCATTTGAGATGAGGTACTACAGCCGAATGTAGAAAATTAGATGGACTGATAAGGTAAGGAATGAGGAGATTCTACACGCAATCGCAGAGGAAAGGAATATGTGGATACGAAGGGACTGGATGATACGACATCTGTTAAGACATGAGGGAATGACTTCCATGGTACTACAGGGAGACGCAGAGAGCAAAATTTGTAGAGGAAGACAGAAATTGGAATACACTGAGCAAAGAATTGAGGATGTAGGTTACAAATGCTACTCTGAGATGAAGAGGTTAGCACAGGAGAGGAATTCGTGGCGGGCCCCATCAAACCAGTCAGAGGAATGACAAAAAAAATAAATAAATATGTGCACGTCGTCAAAGAGAGAGCAAGTTATGCTACTTTTAAACAAACTTTGGTGATGTTGTGGACAGTCTTAGCCGATGCGCAGTCTGATACTTTCTTAGTTGAAGTCTGGAGCGTGATGGACAGTCAAGTAGTACTGCGTTGTTTTGTGATTGCATCTGTTAGATGAAAAAAGATTTACTGTGAAGTACAGCAAGGATGAATATGACGTACTTACTGGAGGGCGAAAATGATGTAAATTTTGGATAATGTTATTATTTTTGAAGACGAGAAGTTTGAGGTAAGACTGCAGTAATACGCGGCTAGCGGTGGTTATTGTCAGTTACCAAACTTGCTCAGAGCTGAGACAGAGACCACCCCACTTTCCTGAGGCATGCATTAACATATAAACTAATTAAGCTGTTTCACTGTTGTAGAAATTATCTGTCAACATTGTACCTTTTTCAAATCATTATTCACTTTGTGAAGCGCAATATTGTTCAGACCAGTGTTGTGTGTGACAATCACGTAAAGCTTTATTCTCTCTTTTTGAATACATACTTCATTCTAAAATAGTTGTCTTCGAATATCTCCCTATCTCACTGTCTAAAGAAGGTTTATTAGTACGCATTACGACATTGCACCATATGGTATGCAACGGTTTAATTTAAGAAACAGAAATTAATCTTACCCGCTGCCTGCTTACTGTTTGCTTTTATGTTTTCGGGAAATCTGCAACATTGTTGTTAAGACGAGATGTAAGTGGAAATTTTGATTAGGGCCGGATATTTGTTTTATTTGCGCACTTAATATAAAGACAAGTTGTAGTCAGACTAGTTGCAATCCAATTAAAATTAGGTTCGGTTTACTTTAAGGTTACGAGTTTTAAGATGGATAACAGTTTGTGGGTGAATAGTTTTGGTGACACTATTTATAGAGAGGGAAGTAAAGTTGGGCTAAATTTCATACAGAAACATGCAGTGGGAGCTGTTCCAGATAAGAAATTTTTCTGGTTTTGATGAAATAACATTTGGAAAATGAGCCACGTTTTGGTTTCGTTTTCTATCCGAAACTTCCCCTATCTGCACTGCATCACTTACTCAGAGGATTTCATTTCTCCGAAACGCTGTTAAATTGGATATGAAGATATACATACATGTGTGAGTGAGTTATTACTCTTAGTCTGATACAACAGAAAAACAGAACCAATTTTCTGTTCCACTATATTAATAGCATTTGATCCATATGCGGTGTCGTAAGCACCACAGCCATCGACAGATCGACAACCAGCTCCAGAGACGGCTTCTAGCAGTGTGATTACCATACCAAGAAGTCGCAGCGGTGGCGTCGCCTGAGAAGTAATAGGCGGCTGCGCCGCCACGCCACGGTCACTTCCACGCCAGTTCGACTACCGAGAACACTTTATTCTACTCGTGTACTTCGCGCCGCACCGTCTGCTTCTAGGGAGTCGACAACAGCCTCTCTTCAGAGAAAATTTTAATGACACAAATACTTTTTACCATCCAGCCGTAGCTTCTGGTATAGTAGAGCCGATTTGTACAACATTAAGTATTTATCAAAAAATATCTGTGTTCTTGTCAATAACCATTATCAGTGTTTCACTGTTTTTCTCTTTGTCTTCTCATAATGTTTCTCTCAGCGCTCTATAAATTGTTGACTGTGGAGAAGAGTAAAATCGCCTTCTGTGCTTGTATCAAACGCACGATACAACAGCTGGCGTCGAGGAGATATAGAATTTGCGCAATTTACAGTATTAAATTTTGTTTTTATCCAACCACCCATCGCTGTTACCTGTTATCATTTCTTGCTGTTTCGTTTCATATGTCTACCACGTTAGTTGTGGACTTTTGACTTAGGACTGACACTTATGCTGAGACGAGTGTGTTGTTTTGTGTGCGGCCTGTCATATGTGTCACAAGACGGTCCTCTAGTGGGTGTTATTCAGTTACAGAGCGAGCAAATCCAGTAGGTAATGCAAGCCATGACGCAGCTAGGACAGCAGAATCTACAAGCAATACGTTAGCTTTGGTGGCATTCTCCACCAGCCATTCCACCACTCCGCAGTTTCAACAAGCAGCATGAGGATGGTCGGAATACTTGAATCATGTGAAGGCTCACCAATTACATTTTTTCTTTCCGTAGTGAGTACGGGAATTTACAGGCTGATAGTGAAGTTGTTTCCTGACAAACAACCAGAACTGTTAGATTTTGAAACTTTAGTTAGCAAGTTATCCACTTACTTTGACAAACAAACGCTCGTGGCTGCTGCTAGTTTGAAGTTTTTAAGTTTTTCCGCCTTCAGCAGGCAGCAGCTCAAACTCACTGAATTACAAGGTTTAACTAGTCGTTACAAATTTTCATGTCGTTGTGGACAATCATACAGTGATGTCATGTTGTGTGGCACTGTAATTCAAAATATGTTCATCGATAGAATTCGTGTTGATGTTTTTAATCAACCTGATCCTAATTCAGGCACAAGACACATATCATTTAGTTAAGTGTGAGATGCAACTGTCAAATATTAACTAATTTCATTGTGACAGTGTTAGTAGTGCTGTAGAACAGAAACAGTCCCGTGCCCGCTTGGCCTGTGTGTCGCAGTGTGTGACGTCAGGTACAGAGACAAACACTGCCATGCCGCGCAGGAAACGCCGGTACACAGAAAAACATAACAAAGTGCTTTAGAAGTCGTAAGTGTGCTCAGTGCCCAAGTTGTTTTTTACAACACAAAAGATCATGTTCAGTCAGTGTGCATGAAAAAGCTGCTTGGGCATCTAAATCCCAAACAACGTGCCACTAAACCAGTACAAATCATTAATGTTGTCACGGCGCAGCCAGTCACGGAACGGTGTGAACCGGTGACTGTAGTAAATGTTATGAAAGGTCGCCCTAGTACGAAATTTAGCAAACACCAGTCGGGTTCTAGGCGCTGCAGTCTGGAACGACGCGACCGCTGCGGTCGCAGGTTCGAATCCTGCCTCGGGCATGGGTGTGTGTGATGTCCTTAGGTTAGTTAGGTTCAAGTAGTTCTGAGTTCTAGGGGACTGATACCCTAAGATGTTAAGTCCCATAGTGCTCAGACCCATTTTGAACCAGTCGGGTGACTTTCATGTCACACCGGTGCAAACACAGGTCCACTACCAAATCCTTGCCCACTTCATTTGTCACGCATTATAGCAGCAGACAGCAACATGCAGGAAGTGATGGTTCTCTCTTAGATGTGCAACGTACTCGAGACAAGGTATTTGACACTTTGACAGTTGTTAAGAAAGATACCAAATTGCAACTGGACACTGGTGATTTGATTACACTTTGAACAAACTTACTAATGAACTTAAAATTTTGTATTTGGGAGGATCCACAGCCTTCAGACGCTTAATAATCGTAAACATGATTCGCACTAGGCCGTAATGCGATGTTTATTTAATGGTGCGATTAGCTTATTTCGAGTAAGCGAACTGTAATTAAGAGTGGTTTGAAAATGGCATAGAATACTCTTAATTACGAGTAATATGGCTGTTTTTTTAACTGTGATTAAGAGTGATTGGAAAATGGCATGGAATACAAATGTTACAAATGTGCTTGACATAGATGCTTACTCGAAATTAGCTAATAGCATGATTACAAATGAACATCGCAATAAAGCCTAGTTGGGGCCATTTTCGGTTTATCGCTTATGAACGATTAGGTTCACCGATACTGAGTCCACTTATTTGTGGTGTCAGCTTGTAACAGAAAGGAAATTCCAGTTTTTGGAACTTTCAGTATACCAGCTACTTTTCAAAATGTGATGAAGGCAGTTGTGTATCTGCCAAATTTTCGCAAAATATTTTTGGCTTAGATGCTTCCGACATTTTCGGATTACCAGTGCACAAGTCAGTGTTAACAAATTTGAAAAGATGTGCCTAAAGACAAGCTTCAAGCTCTGCGCTAGAAATTTAGTGAACTTTTTAGCAACAGCCTCGATTTTGAGAACAATTGTTTAGCTCCTCTGTCATTCAAAGACAATGCTGCCAAAGTTTTGTCTAGCCAAGCGCCCATTGCCATTAGCAATCACGTCGCTAAACAATCACGGCAATGCCAAGCTGATGGAGTCATCATGTCAATCACTGCAAGTCAGTGTTCCTCCCATTCGTCATCCTTTGCAAACCTTGTAAGTAGGCTGTTTAGGTTTTTATGTCGGTGACGCCACGTAGCGCTCTGTATGATAATCGCTGACTGCGCTGTGCGCAGTCTGTGGCTGGCCGGACTCATTGTTGGAATATTCGCTAGTGTAGTGTTGGGCAGTTGGATGCGAACACCATTGAGCTAAATAAATTGTCTGTTCTCTATCAAAATCCTTCGTTTGCTAACTATATGCCCATCAGTAGTTAGTGCCTTCACTAGTTAGAATCTTTTATTTAGCTGGCAGTAGTGGCGCTCGCTGTATTTCAGTAGTTCGAGTAACGAAGATTTTTGTGAGGTAAGTGATTCATGAAGGGTATAGGTAATTGTTAGCCAGGGCTATTCTTTTGTAGGGATTATTGAAAGTCAGACTGCGTTGCGCTAAAAATATTGTGTGTCAGTTTAGTGACGGTCAGGGCCGCTACGTTGCTACATATACCTCGTACGTTTTGATCTGGCTAAACCAGGCGTGCTAGTGGTTCATGATTCTTCTATTGTCCTATACGCCATTCTGTCGCATCGGATCAACGGATCGTCCAATAGCATTTGCCTCCAAAAATCTGACTAAGACTCAGGAAAATTGCAATAAAATTGAAAAAGAAGCATTCAATATCATTTATGGTGTTACCAAGTTTCATCGTTACCACTATGGAAGGAAGCTCTAGTTGGTCAGGGATCATAAGCCACTCCCTTGACTCTTCCACCGAACCATATCTGTTCTACTACACATGGCTCAGAAACTGCTTCGACTGGTTTTATTGCTGTCGAACTACAACTATGAAATCTTGTACCACCATCGGCTGAACATTCCAACGCTGATGTGTTGTCAAGGTTACCGGTGAGAAAGGATAATCAGTTCGATTTTGCGGAAGCGTGTTGCCAGGTAGATGCTCTGGACGCTTCAGCGGTTCACAATTTTCCCATGCACTTACGTCGCATAACACAGGAGACAATTGTGGATGCAAATTTATGCGCTGTGCTGAATTACGTGAGCATAGTGTGGCCAAGGAGAGTGAAAGATATTGATTGGCCGGAAGTATGTCAGTACTTGGGTCATCGTCAAGCCTTGTCAGTGCAGCATGGTGTTTTACTGTTACACATTGAGAATGACCAGGCTTCGGTCATCATCCCACACACCCTCGTACAGGATGTTTCATGGTTGTTGCATCAGGGACACTGGGGTATTGTGAGGATAGAGCAGCTTGATCTACGTCACTGGTCTTGGCCAAGGATGGACGCCCACGTTAAGATATGACGTCACGCGGGACCGCTTGCGTGTTACAGAAGATGGCTGCACCTCAACGCTTTTTTGACTGCGGCCCATAGAAACGCATCCACATTAAATTTGCTGTATCTTTCTGGAACACATGATGGTTTGTTGTAGTGGATGCCTTCTGTCGTTTTACCTTTTGTGGTTTCGATGAAATCTACGACGCTGGCCACTAATGTCGGGACACGTATTTAATTTTTTGCATTGAGGGTTTGCTGGAAGCATTAGTGTCTGATAATGGACAGAAGTTTACCTCACAGGAATTTGAACAGTTTAGTATAGCGAATGGTACTGAACATGTGACCACAGCGCCGTTCCGTCCACAATCAAATGGTGAAGCGGAACACTTTCCACGAACATTCAAGGCGCAGATGAGTAAATTCCATTGATTCACTCATGAGAGCAAATGGTTGCAGCTCATCCTGTCCACCTACCGTGTAATGATTCGAGATGGAACTTCGCCAGCTGGCCTCATGTACTCTGCCGGCAACGCGTCCTGTTTGGTCTGCTGCAGCCACCAACGAGGAGTACCAGTCAGTACAAAGATTCTCGTTTCCTGATTCAAGATGTAGCGCTCTTCAGGACCTTCTAGCCCAGACAGTGGTGGCATCAGCGGTCCTTTTAGCGTATCCTTAGACACAACATGTTCTTTGTTTCTTCCCCTACAGGGTCACCGATCAAAAGATACCTGAATTCACTTCGCCCTCTGGGACTCTGTGATCCTGCCACTGTGTTTTGTTTTGAAAATACAGCACGCAGTCAGGAGCCAGGATCGCGGTTGACAGCGGTTGACATCTGTGAACCAGATTGATCGACGAGTAAAATATCCTTCTGCAGTTCTATCGAAAGTACGATACAACACAATATAAGAACCTTCAACATCGCGGGTCATGGCCCATCGAACTAGGCCGGTGTGAGGCGAGGTTACACCATTAAGTTAAGTAACGGTTTAGACTTTGTACATATGTACTGTTTGTGTTTCCCTTTTTTTCGTTTATAAATGTATAGCTATGGTGTTCTTTTAATCATTGACAAAGGTCTTCTTAGGCACTTGTGGGTTTTATTGCTCTGAAGAAGGTGTAGTTATCTACGCCGAAACCTAGGTTAACACTAGGTGTTTTTTGTAATCGAGGCGAGTTTCTAGTTTTTTAATGCAACACAATATATCTCCATAACATAGAGTTATTACTTACTATAAAATCACCATAAAAGCATTACCACATTACCAAACCACTCACTATTATAACCTACTTACTAGGACTGTAAACAGAAGAGCGGAAGCATTACTGAGGACATGCTGAACGCATATTAATTTCGTTCAAGGAAGGGAAAAGATACAAGAGTAGTACTGCATTTAGTAATGGAGGCCAAATGGAGAAATAATATGATCCACATTGAATTTGCTGTATCTTTCTGGAACACATGATGGTTTGTTGTAGTGGATGCCTTCTGTCGTTTTACCTTTTGTGGTTTCGATGAAACCTACGACGCTGGCCGGTAATGTCGGGACACGTATTTAATTTTTTGCATTGAGGGTTTGCTGGAAGCATTAGTGTCTGATAATGGACAGAAGTTTACCTCACAGGAATATGAACAATTTAGTATAGCGAATGGTACTGAACATGTGACCACAGCGCTGTTCCATCCACAATCAAATGGTGAAGCGGAATACTTTCCACGAACATTCAAGGCGCAGATGAGTAATATGTGCAAACTATGAGCTTCTTAAATCAGTAGGTCTGCAGGGATGCAATGTCGTCGTTAGTTTTAATTAACCCAGAGCAATATGATGAGCAATACTTGATGCATAAATCTTATGCATCGTCACATTTAACAAGAACGACGAAATTGGGGTTGTCACTCAGCACCAATACTATTTAATACTCCCATGCAAGGGTTCTATATGCACTGAAGAGCCAAAGAAACTGGCACACTAGCCTAGTATAGTCTAGGGCCTCCGCGAGCACGCAGAAGTGCTGCAGCACGAAGTGGCATGGACTCGACTGATGTCTGAAGTAGTGCTGGAGGGAATTGACACCATGAATCCTGCAGGGCTGTCCCTAAATACGTAAGAGCAGGAGGGGTGTTGATCTCTTCTGAACAGCAAGTTGCAAGGCATTCCAGATATGCTCAATAATGTTCATGTCTCTGGAGTTTAGTGGCTAGTGAAAGTCGTACTCAGAAGAGCCGCTCATTAGCAATTCTGGACATACGGGGTGTCGCATTATCCTGCTAGAATTTCTCAAGTCCATCGGAATACACAATGGACATGAACTGATGCACGTGATAAGACAAGATTCTTACGTATGTCTCACCTGTCACAGTCGTATCTAGACGTATCAGGGGTACCACATCACTCCAACTGCAAACGCTCCACACCATTACAGAGCCTTCACCAGCTTGAACGGTCCCCCGCTGACATGCACGTCCATGGATTCATCAGGTTGTCTCCACACCTGTACACGTCCACCCATTCGATGCAATTTGAAATGAAAATAATTCCACCAGGCAACATGTCTCCAGTCATGAACAGTCCAATGTCGGTGTTGACGGGCCCAGGGAAGGCGTTAAGCTTTTCGTCGTGCAGTCATCAAGGGTACACGAGTGGGCCTTCGGCTATTTGAATGGTTCGCACGCTGACACTTGTTGATGGCACAAAATTGAAATCTGCAGCAATTTGCGGAAGAATTGCACTTCTGTCACGTTGAACGATTCTCTTTAGTCATCGTTCGTCCCGTTCTTGCAGGATCGTTTTCAGGCTGCAGCAATGTCGGAGATTTGATATTTGACCGGATGCCTGATATTCACGGTACACTGGTGAAATGGTCAAATGGTCGTAAGGGAATATCCCCACTTCATCGCTACCTCGGAGGTGCTGTGTGCCATCGCTCGTGCTTCGACTATAACACCACGTTCAATCTCACTTAAATCTTGAAAACCTGCCATTGTGGCAGCAGTAACCGACCTAACAACTATGCCAGACATTTGTCTTTTATAATAGGCGTTGCCGACAGCAGCGCCATATTCTGCCTGTGTACAAGCCTCTGTATTTGAATACGCATGCCTATACCAGTTTCTTCCGCGCTTCTGGGTATGTTGATGTATCATTTACGAAAAGAGGTGGTATTGCCACAGTGGCATCGAACCTTATGCGTAATGCTTAAGCATTCCCGTTCCGTGAGATATGACATAAACTTAAATTGACCGTACACACAATGTAGGCATGACATTAACTTCTAAAATGTATCCCCCTGCTTCTGCCTCTGAAATGAACGTGAAAATTCTGGATGGCTCATTGACGAGGCAGTACTTAAAACAATGGAAGAGTAGAAGAGATGTACCGCGTGCGTACCTTTAAAAATGTTTATATGTGGTACTTTGACGACATGCGACGAACTGTTCTTAATGCTAAAGAGGAACTTATTCCAGCACGGAGTGAAACAGATAACAATACATATGTACAAGCAGCTCAAGGGGAAGATAAGCATCAATAAAAATAACACGGAAAATGCCACGAATAACAGTATTGGACGAGCAGCGTTTAAAGATTTTAAAAATTCCACCGTTATGTTTCAGTTCGTGGGACTCTTTCGAGTAACCAGCGCCACCGACTGCAAGCAGGTAGCTCGTCTCTTCAATACACTTCAGTCTCATTCTTCTGGCCAGTTTCCCTATTAACGTACCCATTACTGGACAACGTAAGTAAAGTAAATTACTGCTTACACTGGTGATTTCTCTGTCACACCTTCAGAATACGTTGGCTTGTTTTAAGTCATTCTTATGAATTATTTGATGTGACCAACCACTTCTTTCTCTACAATGTCCCATGCCAGCCACTTTAACTCAGAGTAGCACAACAAGGTCCTCACTTATTTGTATGATATACTCCTATTTCTGTGTTCGCCTACAGTTTTGGCCCTTTGTCGCTCCTCCAGTACAACGAAAGCTGTTCCCTGATGTCTTGATACTAGAGCTTAGGCAGTTTGCCCGCATATACATTTAGGTGGAGATCCTCCTCATCGCTTATCTTTCAGTGCTCCTACTTTTTGGCATCTTTCGGTTACACCACGTCTCAGACGCTTCGATTGTCTTCTTTCCGCGTTTTGTCACAATCCCACAATCCATAATTCTCTTCCAAGCAATGCTGTGCTCCAGGTGCACATTCTCAGAAAACTCTTCCGGAAATTAAAACCCATGTTTCATTCTATTAATAGGCTTATTTTAACGAAGAATGCCCTGTTTAGTTGTCCCAATCAGCTTCTTAAGTTAATATTGTGGGATCCACAATGGTGACTAAATGTATCGCTAACCTTGTTTCTTTTACTTCTCACTACTTTTTCTTTGGTTTACTCTTAATCATTATTCTCTGCCTATTAGACTACTCATTCTATTCAGTATGTCCTGCTCTTGTTCTTCATTTTCACTGTGTGTAGCTGTATAATCTATGTATCTTGTAATTCAATATCCTTTCACCTTGAATTTAAATTCCTCTTCTAAAACTTTACTTCTTTCATCATTTCTTCGATGTACAAGCTGAACATCAGGGGAGAAGGACTGTATCCCTGAAGTATGCCGATTTTAATCTAAACATGTACATTAAAAAGCCGCGTAGAGGAGATGACCAACACATCTTTGCCACCACTAAACGATACCTCCTAACTTTTCTACTTCCTTGTACCAGTTACCTGTAGAAAAAAAGGCAGTGAAGCTTTGAACTATTAAAACAAATATGTTGTGTCTGACTAACAATGCACTAAACTTTTTTTCGGCTTATGGGCTTCCCAGGAGAGCTTTTAAATATGACACCACCATTGTATCTCACCAGAGCAATGCCTCTTGCGTACATTCGTGGTTTAATTAACTAGGAATCTTCTCAATAAGTTGCCTCAGTGTCGTGTTCACGATGGTGAAATTATGGAAATCGGATGGCCCATCAGTTCTTGCCATACACCTCTCTCCCTTTTTCCCCTGCCCCTCTGTACCATCTCTAGAACATTCTCCCTCTTTCGATCTGTGTGTGTCAGATATGCTCACCCCTCTCTTCCGGCAGTCCCGTCACACATATTAACAACCACAGGGGCACACCTGATACGTGCCTCGAATTGGAATTCAGGTGAGAACAGTCTCATAGGGCCTATCCAGAAATCTCAATCGTGTCCTAAGAATAGGGAAGGAAAACACAGTTCAGCGAAGCTTCCAGGCAAGTCTAAGACGATAAATAATTTTAATATGCTGACTGATACTGATGGACCAAGTTAATGACTGTGGAATAATGCTTTTGATGCCACTGAAGTGCGCTAGAACGACTAGAATGACTACTTGTTTTCGTTTCACACACGTACACACATACACACACACACACACACACACACACACACACACACACACGCACGCACTAACACTTTATGAAAGCCATTAATGTATGAATGTTAAATACTGGGAAACAGATCAGGTGTTAAAGTGTAGACGCGTAGACGCAAAATGGTAAGTCTATACTGGCAGGCCGAGGCCGCTTCGTGGTGTAGCTATAACTATGTAGAAAACGTCAGGTGGTAAAAATTCGTGTCGTCATGATAAGGAAGACAGTTCAATGCAGGGAAAAAGCAACCAACATAACGATGCAGTATGTGTACATGTTAAGTTACTACATATAAACATATGTGCATTTACATATGTTACATGCTCTAGATCAGCCCTTCACAACAAACACGCAGGCGGAGCAAGCTGTGAGAAGCAGGGCGCAAGCACGTAGGACGGCGGGCACTGTAGCTCCACTACCACTACCAGCACATGGAGGAAGGGGGGGGGGGGGGGAGGGGGGACTGTAGAGTCGGTTGGGGGCGATTGCCGTCTCATGTTCATCAGTCAATTTAAATCCGCAGCCAAATGGGTGGAAATCACTACATGAATTATTGTTGCTACAAATCAAGGAAATAAAAATATACAGTACACCACATGATTTTACTGAAGTATACTTTGACATTTTCCTTAATGTACTATGTGAGCTTTTATGCAAAAATTAAATCGTTAAGGCGTAAAATTCTTAATTCTCTTACACCTTCTCCCCTTAACAACTGCTTCTTTTTGTGCGCTGTACACGCACACTGCAGATCAGATTACGATCAGACAGCGAGCTAGATTTCTTTTTTCTAGCTGACTAACCCAAAATGTTAATGTGATATCAGTACTTTCGTCCAGACTAGAGAACTTGGCGCAAAATGTTTCCAAAAATTTGCAAGGTGGCTCTGGACGCCGCCTGCGATGACCTGTACGTGACGCATAATGGTCATGTTGGATAATGGCACCATCCGAAACTGATCTACTTGAAATGTGCACAAATTTTCCGCTATTATTACCACACATTCCCTTATTAACTAGGCATACGTGAATGGGCGCAGGGATTTTGCTAAGAGCAAAGCAGTTCTGTAACTTGCTGGAACAGCTGACTCACTAATCTTTCTCTTCAAAATGACGTATGTATGATATCTGTACAATGTTTGGTTCTTGTGCAATAAATAATTGATACGCTCGCTTGGGAATACGAACATATATGGAGGTATACAACATGGGCGGATAGAAATGAAAGCTAGTGACACTATATCCACTGAATAAAATGAAAATACAGAATTAGCTGTCTTTAGTAAATAAATTTCAGTTTACACGAAGTACATGTCATATGCGTCTTAATACTGTAGTAGGAGGATACATTTTGCCAGAGGGTTCATTCATGGATATAATGTGAGATGAAGAGTTGCGTGTATGACACCATGAGAGGTTTTATCTTTGGAGCTTTTGCCCTGACATCCATTTGTTGGGAGTTGTTTTTCGAGAGAACTCCAGCCTTCATTACTAAGCCCCTTTCAATTAACATAGTCTAGCATCTTATAAAGCAAATAAGTATGTGATCTGATTTGCTTGTACATCTCTACTGAAATGACACAGTCATCTTGTATTTAGTGATGTCATGGAACAAGGGAAAGCATGTGGGCATGTGGACGTACACACATTCGCGTTTCTGCCTAGAGCTGCCTCGAACTGGGCTCTCAAACTGAGCTAACGTGGGGACTAAGAACGAAAATTGTAGAGAGAATCTCTGTTGACTGATAGGCGTCTTTTAATTATCCTCTTTAGTTATTGTTTAAGAGTGTGGTAAAACGACAGAGACATTTACGAATAAACCTGAATAAGAGGACGATAGGTTGCTGCATACGTCACGTTTTTAATAATAAATTTAGAGTCATTGTTACTCGATGTGGGTGCTCATTGTTTACGTAAAAAAAGAATTGATGGGCTGAATATCCGGAATGGAGAAGCAGTAACGACTGGCAGCTACATTTCTCCGCACCGTTCTCAAATGTGACCCGTCCCGTGACTATGTGAACAATACAGTGAATTTAATTTCACTGTTCGTACTTTTTGTGTTAAAGCGGCGAGATATTGGTTTTAATTGCGAGAGTCAGGCTATTCTTGTCGAAACAAATTGCCGCCAGCGAGCCGGTATTGTTCTTTTTCCTTCTCGTCAATTCGGGTTTTCAGATAACTGAAAAAAGTGAACTGGAAGCCAAGTCTCCAGCTTGGCGCCGGGAATGAGCTAGGCAGCTGCAGCGGCCTCATTTTTTGGAAAGAAAACATTTGATCGGAACAGTTTAAATGCTTCAACGAGAAGCCATAATGGAAATGCGGTGCTGATCGGATATTGCCGCTTTCAGTGAATCGAAACTGATTTTGATTTCGTTGCTGTTAAGGGTGAGGCCCGTGCCAATGAACTTGTTAAATGGGGCTCCCAAACTAACATTAAATGCCGTTTGAATGGTTTGCTACAAGTATGACATTTTAGAATAGAAAAAAAAAGTTACGAACATATAGATACAGGAAGAACAAGAACTCCACCTACTAACTTTCAGAGGTTGTTCCGGGATACCTCCGAGTATTTTGGTATAAGCAACCAACTGTGGTGTTTTTCCACAATGTTACTAGAAAATTATTTATTTAATTAATTGTTTGTATTGAGAAAAAGGGATAATGTATAAACAAAGAATATATATGATATCCTAACCTAGAATATAAACTTTGCCCTCCTTGGTGTAAAGATAATAGAGATAGTATTCTCTCTCTCTTCCTTGGTGAACGCCATTCGATGAACATCTCTGTATTCAGGACCGTTGTTAAAGTAATAATATTTAATTCAGTCGGTTCCAGAATGTATATTATTATTGTAAAATAAGATCAGTGCACCCTGTGTCAAATCCTTTAATGATTTCAGGTTTTCGCGCTGCGGAGAAGAAAAAAAAAAATCTCGACGCGCTCCCGTGAGTAACGGCCGCAATACCCTGATTTCAGCATACAGTTTTTCTTTACAGCATCATGTTGCAGAGGAGCGCCGCAGCATTAACTTATTTCATTTCAGTTAAAGTGCAGTTGTTGCAGAAAGCAATGCATCTCAAGTATCTGCGTAACAATGATTTAATGTAGCTGAACTGACAGCCCCATTTGCTTAGGCAGCAGGCAAGTAAGTTCAATTAAACAGTGCTTGAGACATGTTAAGAAAGTTTATTAATAACAATAATGTTTGTGAATGAGTGTTTCCAAGCCCTGAGATTACCTCGAATGAGCTGTCTGGGTTATTTGTAGACTTGTAGAGTACGATTAAATACGGGAGCTCAGATAACTGTAGCTTATCTCATAAAGGATACCCAGCAAGATCGGTCCGAACCTACCTTGTACTAAATCAACAAGCAAAGCATTAATAACCAAATATAGCCGGCCGCGGTGGCCGAGTGGTTCTAGGCGCTTCAGTCCGGTACCATGCTGTTGCTACGGTCGCAGGTTCGAATGCTGCCTCGGACATGGATGTGTGTGATGTCCTTAGGTAAGTTAGGTTTAAGTAGTTCTACGTCTAGGGGACTGATGACCTGAGATGTTAAGTCCCATAGTGCTTAGGGCCATTTGGACCATTACACAAACTTAAGTAAATTAAAACCCCTTTTGATACATTAAAAAAATTAGGTGCCCAATGGTTTGGGGCTCGATAGAAGAAGTATTGGTATTATTACTCTATTAATGTATTGCGTTATTATTGTAAACTGGGTTACTGTATTTTGTATGTTGTACCTATGTGTGGAATTAATTATGTGTCTGTGTATGTATGCTGCACGTAATTGGTTCCAGACAAGATTGTGGTCAGGAAACAGACAAATCCTTGGCCGGCCCATAAGTAAATTCATGTACGACGTCAGTGTACACCCCCATACGAATCTTCATCAGACGCAGAGTGTACAGAAAGTATAAGGTATAATGTAGTGTATGTGTAGAAGTGAACAACACTAAAACATCTACACATTGTTCACACAGTAGAAATTTTTACAGGGCAGTTAGAAATGGTTTTTGTGCAAACTTTGTCTTGGTTTGTTTGTGTCTTGCGTGTAAAGCTATCATGAGTAGGCCACGTAAGAATGTTGACCCACAAACAGTCAAGGTCTACATATAGATGATAATGTTTATGAAACCTATGTAGACATCATACCAGAGCATATAGACGCCAAAGTTCTGCAAGATAACAGTACTGAAAGATGATGTAGGTGTTCCATCCTCACTAATTTACGAAATGATGGTAGACACGGGGGCTGAGACTCCAGAAAGGGATTTTGAATCTTAGTGTATTAGGCAACATAGTGTACCTATATGTTCACCCATACCGATATGTTCGCAGAAATGGTACGCAAACTGAAAGAACGTGGCCAGGAAAGGAAAGGAAAATAAAGGTTACTCGAATTCGAGAAAGAAAAGCGTGAAAAATAAAGAGAAAAGTGTGAAAAAGAAAGAGAGGGCATGATTTTTCCCGAAACAAAAGATTTTAGAAATGAGTACAAGAATTTGCCAAAACTAGTACATTCCTTGTCCGAACAGTTAGAAGCTTTGAACAAAGACCACAGAACGGTAATGGAAAAAGTAAATTCTTTAACTGAAGGCTTTCAGAATCTCGTTGTTGACATAGATCAGTCTGTTGAGAAACAGTTTTCTGAGGAAACTCGTGAACAGAAATTTGATGCATGGCTGGAAGAAAACAAAATGAAATATCCTGGCGTATCGGCAGTCAAATTAAAAGGGAGTGTGAAACGTTTTTCTATGCCTGTCGCAAGCACTAGCGGCAGCAGTAATCTCAACACGGTGCCAGTCAGCTCTTCACACGAAAAGATACTTGGTAATGCGATATGTAATCGCGGAGTAGCGGGGGATACAAGCCAAAATAATAGTCTAACAAAAACTCAGAACGTCAATCGAATTAACAATATTGCATCTAATGATATATATGGCAACACTAAGAATTATGCATGTGTATGCTAGTCAGAAACTAATCACCAAGCTAGATCAATATCTAATAATGAAAATTACCCGCCTATTAGCACAGAAGCAGAGTCTCAAGTGCTAAATAGGAAAATTGAAGAGGGTTTGATGAAGCACAAACACTTCTTGCCGTATGCGGGCGAGAAGGAATCCACTTGTTTTCATCAAAAGATTTAAAGATATTGTACCCAGGGCGTGGAATTAATTTGAAAAGGCGTTTCTTGCAAAGTACTGGTAGTTCAGAATTCAAGAAAGATTGCGTTAACAAGTTTACCCTCCTTACTGGTACAATGAAAAAAAAAATAAAGGTTCAAATGCCTCTTAGCAGTATGAGTCTTAACATCTGAGGTCATCAGTCCCCTACACTTAGAACTACTTAAACCTGACTAACCTAAGGACATCACACACAGCCATGCCCGAGGCAGCATTCGAACCTGCGACCATAGCAACAGCGCGGTTCCGGACTGAAGCGCCTAGAACCGCTCTTCCACAGCGACCGGCTACAATGCAAAAGAACACTAGTTGAGAGAATGTTTTGACAGATGCATAATCAAAACTAGATATTGGGGCGAGCTAATCTCGGATCGAGACATAATCAGACTAATGAAACCACGACTACATGCACACATTCGTGAGCAATAGGTCAACGTGACAGAAAGTGATCTGGTTCAGTTCCTTTCGGACATAGATTCAACTGATTTAATATAAGAATGGGGCGACCACTCAAAGGGTGGTACGTGTCCACAAAAGAAAGAGAAATGAAACCATTCACCATCGAACCATGTTAATTGTAATAATAATGGTAGCTCCTACCGGAAAAATGAATACAACCACAATGGAAACAGACAAACGAACGGTGATGGTAATCAGACATACGACCGTAAGTGGGGGTTACTAAGGTAGGAATAATTCGAGCCAGAACTGAATTAATAAGTGGAACAATACTAGGCAAAACAACTATTCTGGGCAGTGGGATAAAAGGCTACCAGAATAGTAATAACAGTCATAGCATGCCTAATAACCAGATCAGGGAAGTAATAGTAGTCAATTAAATCCATAAGCTCAGGCATGGTGTAGTTCAAACCAGAAAGTGCGTATGGTTGAAGTTAGACGACTGCCAGCCAAGCACGTCTGCAGCTGTAAACTAAATACGGCCACAAGCCATTGTTGGCCGGACAGGGTAGAGAATTACTGATGTCGAGCATGGGGACATTGTATCTGTAGTAAGATACAATGACGGCAACAGCATGCCTGCTGAATTAATGAACAAAAGAAACATTGCAAACTGTGACCGTAGGCGAGATCGGTGACATTCCGGGAAACATTATGGTTGATACGGGTACGACTGTTAGTTTAATGAGGGAAGGTCTCTTCAAGAGAGTATCTAGCATAAAAACTGCGTGCAATGCGAGTAATGAACTGCAAAGTGTCGGGTGCTATTGGTGCTCAGGCACAGGTCATAAAGCAACAGGTACAAGTAGTAGTTCAGGTGTAGGGCGAAGCAATACAGTCCGCCTTCCACGTGTCCCCCGAGCTCTGTCGGTACCTTGTGTACTTGGCTGTGAGTTTTTTACGGCATAGGGAAGCATACATTGACCTACCAACCGGAGAACTCAACAACACGAACCAAAGCAGGCGTTTCTCATTGGTGATGTAAGAAGAAAAAGAAATGCATGGCAAATACAGCTATGAAACATCCCCTTAGAAAAATTATACAAGATTGTTGTTAAACTGACACACAATATTTTTAGCGCAACGCAATCTGACTTTCAGTAATCGCTACAAAGAATGGCCCTGAGTAACATTAACCTATACGTTTCACAAATCACTTACCTCACAAAAATCTTGGTTACTTGAACTACTGCAATACAGCGAGCGCCAATAGTGCCAACTAAATAAAAGATTCTAACTACTGATAGACATAGTTAGCAAATGAAATATTTTGATAGAGAACAAACAATGTATTTACCTTGATAGTCATAATATATGTAGCAGTGCATGACATCCAGTCTTACAAATTTCAAAACTCCGCCATCTCTCTCCCCACGTCCACCACTGCTGGGAGCTCACCTCCAACTGCGCAACGCTACGCGCTGTTCACACCCAGCTGCCGCTGCCCAACACTACAATGGCAGACAACAATGCAAACCAACCACAGTTTGCACACAGCACAGCCAGTGATTTTCATACAGAGCGCTACGTGGCGGCGGCGTTACCAATAAAAAAACCTAATCAGCTTACTTACAAACAACACGAACCAAAGCAGGCGTTTCTCATTGGTGATTTAAGACGAAA